>NC_139346.1:165162649-165200149 GCF_055883805.1 Amblyomma maculatum | reverse complement strand
GATGATTTTGCCTCTGTTTGGCAGTCCCTCCGGGATCTTGACTAGGCCAGCGCACCGCAGCAATGTACGTTACGACTGTGGATGGGCAATAAAGCACAAAAAAATGAATCTTCTAGAACGGTTCTGATTCGAGTCGCTTGGTGTCCTCTCGCCACTTGCTCATACCTGTGCGCACAGTTTCATTTGCTGATCATTTATCGTACATTCGTAGTAGTGACGTTGGCGGCTGTAAACGAGGGGAAAAGTTTCAGTGGTGACTTCTCGGTGGCAGCCGAAGCAGCTGTTGCGATGTTTGGTTCGAGAACTAGTAAGCGGGCTCCCAATCAGGAGCGCAACGCCTACCTGACATCGCGACACTAGAACGCTGTAACATATAACCAACTAGACCACTCGGCGACAGCAACAGCCTGCTGGTGTAAGCGAACGCAAATATGAGGATGATCGTGCTGCTAACCTAAAGGTAGGAAACTCATCTCAGAAGAAGCGAATCTCAGAAAACATGAGTGTAAGGCGAGAACAACTCTGAGTGCATCTTCCTCTAGCAGACGAGGAGCTAAGGGTTTGTAGTCCTTGCAACGTTGAGCTCCATGTACTGCAGATGTCGCAGAGCGCTAACTGCTAATGACGCTAGCGCTCAGCTAGTAAAAGTTTATTGATATTCTCAACTGCATCCTGTGAGAGCGGGAAAACAGCAGATGTGTCTCCATACCGGAAAGATAGAACAGAAGGTTGTTCTACCCTGAACAGGGTTGATTTCGTCACAGACGCCGTTTTCGTGACGTCCATGCCACATGGGGTTCGTCAGGACCTTCACGTACGTGAGTGGTGTCTGTGCGATTTTTTCTTTCTCACCGTGTAAATGTGTCATGCTTAAAAGCATTTTGCTAAGTTGTTCACTTAAGAGATGCTTGCATTGTCTTCAACTTCTTGCAACTTATAATTTAAGGCCACATCACATCGTTATATCTTCCTGAATCAAAAGTGTACTTTAAGAAGAGCTAGTGGAAGACGTATAAATTTTCGCGACCATTGTTAATAATTTTCGCTCGAAGTACATTAGGCAAACAAATTAAGAAAATTATAAGCTAGTTATAATACAGATGTTCGGTTTGGTTTGGTTTGGTTTGGTTTGTGAGGTTTAACGTCCCAAAGCGACTCAGGCTATGAGAGACGCCGCAATGGAGGACTCCGGAAATCTCGACTACCTGGGATTCTTGAAAGTGCACTGACTTCGTACCGCACACGTGCGCCTAGCTTTTCGCCGCAATCGAAAAGCGGCCGCCATAGCCAGGATTCAATTCCCCATCCTTGGGCACAATAGTCAAGCGCCCTAACCACTGCACCAGCACAGCGGGTAAGGTGGTGGAAATAATATCGATGTGAACGATAATCAACGAGGCCATGGATTCATAGGGAGTTTTTTATTTCTTTTGTTGACATGAATTTGCAAGAGAGTTTTAGAACATAGGGGACCCAACCGGTTAGGGGATTATGGTAATAGTGGGGTGACAATACGCAAGCGCGGAGTGCTGGAGTGCTGGTATAAATAGGCAAGGGGTGCGGTAATCACAGTGGACACTTGCACTCGCTACCGGCTAATTACCCTATTTCGCTAACCGATAGAGTCCCCCTATTCTAAACCTCTCAAATATCGTTATAAGTGTGCGGGATAGAGATGACTAAATACAAAATAGAAGAAAAATCACAGTGGCTTAGCTGGAGCTAAGCCTAGGAGATTGCGAAAGCACTCTGCTTCGGTGGCTTGAGAAGAAGCACGCATTCGCCGAGCCGCATCTTGAGCACGACGTCTGGCTCGACGCTTTTCACGTTGTTCCTCTCTCTCCGTAGCTCGCTGTCGCTTCCTGGCTTCACACTGGCGAGCCGCCTTCTCCCTCTGCTTCTCAGACAGCATAACGAACTGTCTTACAAGGGCTGAAATGGCATGCTTTATACAGCGCAGCCTCCCCTCCTCTACTTACCGAAGAAAGAAGAGAGGCGAAGTGTCTCCAATGAAAGACGACACCACCTGTTAAGGCTCCTCCATTTTTTGAGCCTTACCACCTGTTAGGCCACAGCGCACCTAGTGGGAGAAGCGCGAAACGCCCGGCGATGCTACGAGCTACGCTACGCTGAAGAGCCGACTTGGTAACCCAGCTCTAGTGCTGGTATGACATCAGTAGTCACGTGGTGTAAAGCGTAACTACCGGACCACGCTACGCTGAAGGCTCGAAACCTGGCGTAGTATTGCTTTCGAAATAAAAACCACCACTGCCACTGGCGGAAGCCAATCCCGTGACCCCAGAGTTTGGCGTCCGGTGCTCTTAACGATTGAGCAAGAGCAAAGGGTGCAGAATGCTCAACTTTCTTGCGAATATTGCTTGTAAGGAAACCTTGATATTATTCAATCCCTGCCTGCGAGCGACTTCATACACAACTCTGGTCTCTGAGAGGCTCTACTGCTCAGCTCTGACTTGGGAACACAGGCCAAGCTCATCCAGCTGGCTGAAAACCTTGACATAGCGGCCGTCGTTTAGGCGGGAGCGGCCACTCTCGTCGCTCGTCTCCGCTAGAAACGAAATTTCTCCACTACCACCAGCGCTACCCTTATCCGTTGTTGCGGGTGGGTGTAGTACGTTTTGCATTACTGCGAGTTTCGCGTGGAACGGGATCGAACAGAGGGGCACGCCCTTGAGAAAGCTCTAAACCAGTCTATAGATTCAACACTGCCGTAGCCTAGGTTCTAGCAAGCAATTAGCCAGATATATGACAAAATCACTATTATACAAATATGAAAGCAGCCATCACCATAGGCCGAAGCAAGCATAGGAAAGTTTTTATTTTTCCGTTTCTTGGTAATAAGAGGTGTGATTTATTATGGGGTAAAGGAGCGTGACTGGAATCCCTCAGCGGAAGTTGTAAACGAAATGCGTGAACGGATGTGACGTGATACCTAGGGACAGATGAGAACTTGTAGCGGGTCTTGTTAGTGTATGTTCGGGAAGACGCAGAAATGAAAAAATGGTACAAGGATGTAAAAAAAAGAACAGGACGAGCTCTAAATTGAGACAAGTTTACGCATATATAGCATCGCTTATTAATACGCTCCAACGCGAACACCAACGTTTACAGACATGTCCTCGGATCCCTATACCCTTGATTTTACTAGATTCAAAAGTACCTGGGAAGAAATTTTTCTTATATAGGGTCAAATGTTTTAACCCTAGACACCGTTCGTCCCAAAGTAGTCATCATGATATGGTTAATACACCAGTACAGAGATAAACCGAATCGAAGTTGGAACAGAACCCCCCATAGATTCGCAAAGCTTCCGGCTTGCCGCACTTGAGGATACTTAAATGCGCCCCTGAGTTTTTTTGTTGGTTAGCTAGCCATTCAGAGTGGAATGCGCTATACGGTTGCCCCCCCCCCCCCCTCCCTTTATCAGAAGAGAGAGAGAGACAAACATTTATTCAGAGCAGGCGTGAAATATTCGCCCTAAGTGGGCAGCCTCCTCAGTCCAGGAAGCCATGGAGCCGTGCCATCTCCCGAGTCCGGTCGACCAGACTACGCTGATTATCCAGGCTGAGGCTTGACAGCTGAGTCTCCCACTTCTCTTCGGTTAAGTCCTCGGTGGTTATGGTACTATGTGGTCCCTTGTATCTCCACACCTTGTATTGTGGGGTGTTTGGTACGTTACAAAATGTGCATTCATATTTGTAGGTGGTGGGCGAGAACCTGTGTAGTAAGGTGCCCTAAACGTGTCTGTTGGTTTGAATTTTTCATAAGATGACTGCTTCTTCTCTGGTTAGTTTCGTATAGGATGGGTAATATTTTCCTATGTCTGTAATGCAGGAGGATGTCAGTATATTGAGAATTGAGAAATTCCGGCTGGTTTCAGCTCGGTGTGTCGATGTCTGGAAGAGTTGCTGCATAAGTGAACCAGCTGCTGCTAACATTCTTCATAGTAAAAATAACATAAAAGGACATGCCCAAAGAAACACTCAGGCTATCCTGTCCTCAGATATTTCTTACAGGTTTATAAGCGTGCTTCGTGTTAGTCCCACAACGCTGGGGCATGTGTGCACCTGCTTTTCTTCTTTTATTTCCGGCCCTTATTTTGCCTTAACGAAACGCTCAGAGAAGCTGAAACGATAAAAATGCCTTAAAATTCTGCTCATTTTTATTATTTATATGGCTTGAGTGGGTGTGCTGCCCTATTTTGTATACACATAATCGAAATACTACATTGCGACAAACGATTGCGGTGCCGGTAGTTTCCACTGATTCAATGATCGTCTCGTATAAGTATGCTTAAACATTTAAAAGAGCCAAAAGTCTAAGAGTCCAAGGCAAACATTGGGGAGTTTTTTTCATGTTTTGTTGTCATCGACATGAATTAGTCTGCTGATGATTTTCAGGGATAAGGAATATCAATTGCAAAGCGGAAAGAAAACAACGCGCCGACAGCATCGGTGCGCCGTTTTTTCTTCCACAAAATCATCAGAAGACTAATTCTTGTCAATGACAAAATATAAAAAAAAGAAAAAAAAACACAACCTTTACCTTGGACTCGTAGACTGTTGGCTCCTTTAAAGTCTATAATAACGAGCCCCTCATTTCCTCTTCAATTCTCTGCTTATGTTTAAACATGGCATTTGTTTACAGGCAACTTGCATTGTCCAGGCCGCGTTGAATTTATTCACTTTAAAAAATTTGGCTGTCGCTAGTAACTGAAAAACCTTCTCTGATTCATCAGAGGCCTGCATTTAACTAGTACCGTTACTTTCCTAGCTTTCGTCGGCCTAGTACCGTTAGATGACACACGCCACGTGTTGTTTTGTCTAGAAGCTGGTTCTCATGCCGACATATGGCGTTAAAAGCAAAACAGCGGGGTGTAAAAAGCCAAACACATGCGGAAAACGACTGCTTGTGATTGCTCCTCGGGTTAGGCTGTGTGTGGTATAGGGCGGTGCTGCAGTCGACACGGCGAACTTCAGCGCAAGTTGCCTACTTTGAACTGTATAATGAAGCAAAAGTAACTCAGAAGACGGATAGGAGACGCGCCCTATACTGCCGCAATATCCACTCGGAAGTGCGTCGGCCTGAGAAAGCCCAGGGAGGCGCACCGCGCTGTGTTGGTACGTAGACAATCCGTGCGTTTTTTCGGAAGCATTCATTGTACAAGCTTGGAAAGTTAGTGAGCACCTACGTTAATGGTAAAAAATGGCGGCTGAATGCTTCCACAAAAAGACTTTTGGGTACCACCTTTCTTGGGGATAGAAACATTACTTTGAGCTATAGCTTGTCTTATGTTCCGGAAAAGCCTAGCGCGTTTTATATGACCAAAATTGGTGAACCTTTTCCCGTGAATGGTACTGAACTCTTCAAATTGAATGCCTTCTTTTGAGTCCGCCGCCTGTTTAGGCGATATGCCATAGTCACAAGACCAAGGTTTTTCTTCCCTGCTTCGTGTCAGGTAATCCGAGACTGCAACTCCGCTGCATGAATGTCGAAAATTTAGCTAACTGTTCCATAGCGCTCATTTTAGAGGAAAATTATAAGGACGAATGAAGCAAACAAAACTAAGTTCATAAGCCTGTTTTACCTTTGCAAAAGAAAAAAACCTCGTTCCTGAAAAGCAGCCAGCGTCTTCGTTTTTCGCGCGTTTTTCAGAACTTAGAGAAGTCATTTCGCATTTAGTGACACAATATAGACTCACGTGTATGTGCGCTCCCGAGAAATAATCCTGGCTCCTTTGTAAGCTCGAATATGCATTACCGTACGTGTTAGATCGGCAAGTTTGTTGATGCTTGAATTTTGCCTGGTGAGAGTCGTCCTCTAATTGCAGGCTGTTCTGAGGGGTGGGGAACGCGGATTATTACAAGAATAAGGAAGTAAAACAGCAGGCGGCTTGGCATGTCTTAAGGTTTTCGGAGCACGGCAAGCGGCGTTCGCGGCTGTGACTCAAGATTTTTGAAGAGCCTGGTTTCTTCTTGGATGATTTTGTCATGTAGTGGTGACGAGGTCGCGGCAATATCAAATCCTCAAAAAGAAATCTCCGAAGCAATAAATGTGCAATCGTTCCAAACAGACTTAGGCAGTTAGTGTCAAGGACATGGGAGAACATGTATATTCGAATGGCTTTCGAGGCAAATTATAGGGTTTATTCATGTACTTGTTAAATACTAGTTATCAAAATCCTAAAACCCATGTTAAAAATAAACCGGAAGTCACCAAGACAAACCACTCCTTTAACGGTTAGAACATAGTTGAAGTTAAGGTGACGATTTTTATAACAAAAAAAAAATGGCAAGTCTCGAGAACAAAATTGCAGAAACCTAGAAGCTTCACATCGAGCCGGCAAGCGAAAAGAAACGGCATACTTAGTGCTTCTTCTTACGAAAAGCGATCATTCTTTTTTAACTCCAGGAAAAAATGCGCACAATACCATATGAAGAGGCTCCGTCGGTGTCTAAACTGCAGCGTCTTTATCGATATGCGCGCACATGACAGTCAAAATAAAAAGAGACTCGTTCAAAATGTAGCAGCTAGCACCCTAGCTTTTAGCAGTTAGACCTATAGGGAGCGCTGCAAGCCTCGTTAACGCAGCTTTAGACAGCAACGCTCCGCCACGTTGCAGCATATGCGTACGTCGTCGGCACACGGGGAAAAGATAGTGGCGCGCATTGGGTGGAATCGGTTACAGCAGTACATTTCATCATCTAAGCCAGGTAAGGACGCGGACTCTTCCACTAGACAGCAGCTTATGGAACGAGTTTTTTTGGTGCAGAAATCATGCGACAGTGAAACTCTAGAAAAGAAACGAAAATGCGCCTATAAACAGAGAACCGGATAGAACTCAATGTAGCCTAGTGGAAGTCTATAGGATGAAATAGACCTGTACTTGACATGCGACCTACAAGAGGGAAGCTTTAGTCAGTTTGCACGTGCCCGATGCGAAGCGGAAGGGCAGACTGTTATCATTAGATAGTTATATGGGACAATCAGATTTGAAAAACCATTGATTGGTGCATGGCTGGTATGGATAAGGTGCACATTTAGACAACAGTAGGAGAGGGCTTTCTGCTTCCAGAGTACGTGGAGTGGCGGACAATTTGGGGACGGAATTGCTTTCCCGCATGGATTCGTACTGAACATGGCAGCATAAGCGCTACTTTCAGGCCGCATTTAGTGAGGACTCTTCTCTGCCATTCACTGTTTACCTCATCCCCCCCCCCCCCCCCTCTTTTTTTTTTCGGGCACAGGCTTTGTTACTGCTAGATACGTTTCGGGGTCTCGTGGCCATGGTGGCCGGTCTTTGACGCCGGTGAAACGCTACACTATCCTGATTTTAATGTTGTCACTTTGGCTTAAAGAACACCATTTGGCTAAAAATTAATGAAGCCCTTCAGTACCTCTTTCTCTCTCACCCTCTCGCTTCTTTCTCTCAACCTTATCTCAGTGCTTTCGGAATTTCTTTGCTTCACGTCGAAGATGGGTTGTTCGCGAGGCAGTTACTTTTCCACTTTCGTCCGCACCATTCTTTCCCTCGAGCCCTAACTGAACAGTTGGCTATTCATTATGCTGGCGTAGCGACATAATGCATTAAAAATGCGCACAGTACTTTTCATGACTTTTTGCAATATATGGTGACTGTATATTGCAATATAATAATGCTTTTGGCATCCAGAACTCTGTAAACGTGCTCTGCCAGCCGATCGCAAAAAACTACGTGCCAGCATTAATGAAGCAAAGGAGAACATTTATTGCTTTTTCCAACTGTATTTGAATTTGAGAAGCAGAAACCGTGATGCTTAATTTATGCAGTTAAGATTACATCTCGTCTTTTTATCAAGGTTGACTGAAGCAGAAAAGTTTTTCTATTGCCCCACTAAAGAAGTTACAGTGTATCACTAAGGAAAAGAGGGAACCTCATCTACTTTTTGTCTGTTATAATAAATAGGCATAACGATATGCACAGTTATGTTCAATGCATCTCTGGAAGCGATCCTTATTTCATGGAATTTGCATATAACCATGGGTACATACAAACATAGCAGTTGCTGCCGGAACTGCTTACTGTAGGCGAAACCGCAAGCCGCATACTCATTGCTCGTGAGGTCGTGCTCTCATGCCACCCCTTCATATTAGCTTACAAGAAGAAAAATGAGAGCATGAGAGCTCTACCTTTAGCTATAGATAAAAAGTTTCAACCCATGATTTATTGCCTTTTGTTCGCGGTAGAACGTATTGGTTCACGCGGAGCAAGAAGCAAAAGTGCCCGCTAAAAACCTTTTGAGAATAACAATTATTTTTTCTATTGTGAGCACGCATCAGTCGAAACTACTCTGCAGTGACCTTTCAAAAAGCAAAGGAAGCTATAGGACAAATCGAAGCCGAAGGAATGGCGCCTTCATGCTGCCGAGTTCGTTAGCTGAAA
Source organism: Amblyomma maculatum (assembly GCF_055883805.1). NCBI lineage: Eukaryota > Metazoa > Arthropoda > Arachnida > Ixodida > Ixodidae > Amblyomma > Amblyomma maculatum. The sequence goes on along the minus strand of NC_139346.1, from coordinate 165,191,709 downwards.
TGGAATCTCTTTGCAACGCGAAAATTATGCAAGAATCTTGAAACGAAAGCTCTGTTAGGCGGGTAGTAGGAGTGTCACAGGTATCTATATTGCCTGAGAGAGGTGTCTGCATTCCAAGACTTGACACGTTTATTAAGGCAAAAGCCTTTAATGCCTCATCGTTGTTCAGCAGGAGCTGTCAGCAGAGGCTGTTGGCAGAGACTGTCATGCTTTCGGGAGGGCACCATATATGGGCATCGGTAAACACTAAACAGTAACTAATTGAAAGGTAGTTAACGGGTAATTTGTTGAGTAGTAACGAGTAACATGGTAGTTAGACAATTAAATATGTTACTAATTAGCTAATTAGTGTTCACAATTAACGAGAAGTGAAACGCCTGAAGCGCAGTCAACCGTGCCTCGTCACTGAAGCTGTACAAACCACCACGATTATGTCACAACTTCACTAGTATTTATTTATTTATTTATACACAGTACCTACAGCGCCCTCACTGCGGCATTATTGTAGAGGGAACACATCATAAATTAAAACAAACATCTAGTACACAATAAATTAGGCAAATGATGCGGTCTACACAGAAAATACAGGAAACCCATGCACCATGGAAGCAAAAACAAAAACAAAAAATAAAAACCATTGTAGAAAGGCAAACATATCCTAAACACACACACGCACACACAAAAAAAGATATATTTTAAAATACTGCACTGCTTAATGAATAAAGCTTTAGGAATAATCAACTTTGGAAAAATTAAAAAAAAAAGCAACATAATTCACTCGGACAAGAATTATTGCACTTATATTGACAGGTGGCTTTGCAAATCGGTCAGAAACAATGTAGGAGGAGCGCTAGCGACCCGCGAAGAGAGACAGTTCCAGTCATGCACTGTTCGTGGGAAAAAACTAAATTTGAATACGTTTATACGGCAATTGTACTCGCGCACCTTACGTGGGTGGTCAGTGCGGGCGGAAATGTAGCTGGGTTCATTAATGTATTTCTCTTTTGGAATTCCAGTTTTATTATTAAGCACATTATAAAAGAAAGTCTCCAATATTTGCGCCTGTTTTCAAGTAACGGCCATCTCAACATCTCGCGCAAACCAGAAGAACTTTTTTGGAAATTGTAATCGGCAGACACAAACCTAGCAGCCCGTTTCTGAACGCGCTCCAGCTCCTCAATATTCAGTTTGGTATGCGGGTCCCAAACCGCGCAAGCATACTCAAGTATCGGACGTACAGTAGACATGTATAATGTCTCCTTCAGCGCAAGGGGAGCGTCATTAAAGTTACATCTGAGAAATTTTAATGTGCGGCTGGCTTTAGCAGATATGTAATTTACGTGTGTATTTCATAATAGGTCAGTAGAAAAAAAGACTCCCAAGTACTTATAAGGTGAAACTGTGAATAATTCAGTGCTACCAAGGAAATAGTCTGTTTAGAGGAATTGTTTCCTTTTTGTAAACCGGACCAGATTACATTTGGAGACATTTAGCGCCATATTCTAGTTGTTGCAACAAGAGAATACAGAGTTGAGGTCATGCTGTAGTGAAATTGCATCTGCTTCAGAAGAAATGTTGCGGTAGATACAACAGTCATCAGCATAAAGTCCGATTATACCTGAAATGTTACTAGTGAGGTCATTTATAAAAATGAGAAAAAGAGGAGAGCCCAAAACTGACCCCTGCGGAACACCTGAAGTTACACCCACACTTTCCGAGCTGACACCGTCGATAACCACGCACTGTTTCCTTTCCGCAAGATACGCTTCAGTCCAGGATAAGAGTGAGGTAGGAATATTTAATTCTGAAAGCTAATGACTAATGACTAACTAGTCACTAACAAGATTTAATTAGTCCTTAGTCATGAGTAATGACCGATGACTATGACGCCATCACATGGTATTGTTATCGTCCGTGACGTCATGACCGGATGTGATGTCATCATGATGTCACATACGGCCATCTCTAGTAACCAGAAGTGGTAATGACGTCACATACGGTCATGACGTCAGGACTAGTTTTGACGTCATCAGGCGATTCACGAATATACTCTTAGAAGGAGGATAGCTAGACAACAAGGAAATTGAAAATTATGCGGTCAAATTATGCGAACAGAAATGATGCAGCAGATTCGACGAGATGGAAGAGGGCATGAGCCTTTCCAGAACGTGGGGTTTCCTGAGACACCTATTAGATCCGACCACCTCAAAATCCCAACCGGGAATTAGATTATCAAAAGCCAGGCACTCGTTTAAGTTTACAGAGGCGTAATTCATGGACGCACTAATCAACATATACATTGGCGATACTCATAGTACCCCCCTCCCAGAGTACGACGGAGCTCCCAACGAGGAGCTGGACGTACCCATCACGGAGGTGGAGGTCAGGGCAGAAATATTGGGACTGGAAATAAAATCGGCCCCGGGCCCTGACGGGATACCTAATATGAGGAGGGGGAGAAAAGGAGGACGGAAGGCAGGGATGGATAACTAACTAATGAAATTTTAAGAAACCGGTATGATTACTCCATCAGCGCTCTTACTGAGTATATGCAAAAATTTGCACTAAAGGCAACCTGCTTCAGTAGTGGAAGTCGACAAACGTAATTCTAATCCCAGAGCCGGGCAAACCCCCGAAAATATAAAATCTAAGACCTATTTCTCTAAACTGATGGAGCATGTAGCCTAGACACGACTGACGCACTTTATGGAGAAAAACGACCTGTAGCCGCAGGAGATGGTCGGCTTCCGACCGGGCTTGTGTACGCAGGACGTGATTCTCCGACTCAAATACGACATAATCGACTCGCGTTCTAGAGACGCCAAAGTGATTACCGGCCTGAACTTGACAAAAGCTTTTGATAAAGTTAAACATGAAGCGATCTTCCGCGGTCTTCAAGAAATCGGGATAGGTGCACGAACACACCAGTACATCCAGGACTTTTTTGTCAAACAGAACTGCCTGCATGAAGTTTCAAGACATTCAGCCCACCACAGTGAAGTTAGGGAGCAGGGGAAAGCCGCAGGGCTCGGTTCTCTCGCCGTTCCTTTTAAACGTGGCGATGAGGGGCCTCCGAGAAGGTCTGTGGAGCATAAAGGGGCTAAATTTCAGTATATGTGCTGATGACATCAATCTCTGGATTAACCAGGGTAGCGATGCGAGCATTGAGGAGCGCCTGCAGGCGGCGGCGGACACTGTCGGCGGACACTACGCTGCTAGTAGGGGTCTATCATGTTCACCGCAAAAACCGGAATTATTCGTCTATAATCCAGTCACTCCGTTGCAAGTTAAGCTCGGAATTTCACATTAAAGTAGAAGGAAAACTAGTTCCAAAGGTACATAAAATCAGAATCTTAAGGCTATTCATTGATGGGACAATGAATGGGAATAAAATGATGGGACAATCAAAAAGCTAGAGGGAATCGCCACGCTAGCCATTAGAATATTTAGAAGGATCGCGCTGAAAGGAAGAGGCCTGAAAGAAAGACGCTTGCTTAAACTAATCCAAGCTTACGTAATCAGCCACGTGAACTATGCCAAGCCTTTTCTAAATTTCAGATCGGAGGAGAAGTACACTCCCTCATTCGACGGTGCATAAAGAGGGCCCTGGGCATACCAGTTATCACATTCACAGAGAAGCGCGTTTTTATGGGAGTGCACAATAGCTAGTACGAAATAGCGGAGGCTGTCAGAATTTCGCAGCTGGAAAGATTACGTCGAACGACCACGGGAAGAACTATACTCGAAATGGTATGCCTGCAGACAGATAGGGGACTACGAGAAAAGTCAAGCATCTCGCAGGGCTGTAGAGAAAATCTAATCGTCCCCCCCCCCCCCCTCCCTCGTAACGTGCATCCCATATTCAACATAGAGCGAAGGGAGAAGAGATAAGAAGCACTAATCAGACGCTTCGATTCGATGGACAGCAAATCGATTTTGTACGTAGAAACGGCAACTGGCAAAACGAGGCGGCGGTCGCCTCGGTGGTCGACGGCCGAGTTGACCCGGTATCGGCCGCCGCCATTAGAAGCCGCAACCCGGAAACGGCTGAAGAAGTCGCAATAGTGCTAGCTTGCGTCAGAACGCAAGCCAAATTCTTAATTAGCGATTGCAAAGCGGCCATCTGGTATTTTGGAAAGGGAAGGGTCTCGCCGGAAGCGGCAAGGATTCTGGCCAGTAGACGACTTAAGTTAGCCTAATTTGGACCCCTGCACACGCGTCCGTTCCTAGCAACGAAGCGGCCCACGAATTAGCCCGAGCTCTCTACTTCCGGGTAACTGGTGAGCCACCCGACTGCCGGAACATGGACGAGCGCCTGCAAATTTATACGGAGATTCAAAAACAGGTTAAGCAGGAGACTGGTGCCACCACCAGATAAAAGCCTAAACAATAGGGAGGCAGTCGCATGGCAGCGCCTGCAAGCTGGGAACTTCGCAAACCCGGTCTGGGCATATTATGTCCAGATGGACGATAGAAAAAGCGACAAGTGCAAGCACTGTGGGGAAAGATGGACCCTCGGCCACATAATCTAGGAACGTGCTAGCTCCCCAGGGGCTAAAGCAAATATAAATTGTAGAGAGGCCTGGGAAGCTCTGCTGCGTAGCGGGGTCCCTGCTTCACAGCAACAAAACATCCGCCTGGCGGAAGAAGCCGCGAAGAACCAATTCCTCTTTGCTTGCTTCTGATCGCGGAGGTCCCGGCTCCCATCCCTTAGGCCTACGTGCCGGGCGCGGGGACTAGGGTGCCTCCTTATCTGGTGAAATAATAAATTTGTTATCACATCCCATCACATTACATCACATCACATCACGCATATACACACCTCCGGGCGTTCGATCCAGGCGTGCGTGCGGCGCTTTTATTTGATGCTTCCTGGAACGCCATACCACAGAACATATAAATATAGAGGCAGTACAGCAGGCATCAGCGGCGTTTCAAATTGGTTGACATCAAAGAAAAGGCGCAGTACCTGTCACAATTCTCCGCGGACATCTTAATCGAGCTGTAAACAAAACAAATTACAATAGTTCAACGCTGCTAAACCAAATATTGAGCGACAGCATTAGCTGCGGGTGATCGAGCGTTCTTCTTCTCTTTTTCTTCTTCCTCAGCCCACATATAAAGCCCCGCTTTAACCAAGCCGTATGAATGTGCCTTAGTGGCCTATAGGGGTAAGGTGAATGCCAGGGTCCTAGCAGGCTGATTCTGACATAACCGTCCCACGTAAAACGAGAGACCCAAGTTGGCAGCTCCTGCCAACTGAGCCGCGGCTTGAGCCAATCTCTCGCTTTTGTGTCACGTGGGGTGGTCACTGCGTCACGTGGGTAAGACGTGGCTACTGCCGCGGTACGCCGACCGCTTGAGTTGGTAGCCCAGCTCTCACCCTATAGTGTCACGTGGGGTGTGACGTCACAGCGTCACGTGGGTAAGACGTATGTGGCTACCGCCGCGCTACGCTGAAGGCTCGAAACCTAAAGTAGTATTGCTTTCGCAATAAAGAGAGGGAGGTGGTAGTGAAAACAGAGAGGAATGGGTGCCGTAGTGGAAGGCTTCGGGCCACTTAGCAACAGACGCTTTCGCCTCATCGCACTCTAGTGGTCCAAAGTGCCCCTAGAATTTTTAATTCCCGTTAGCAGAGCGAAATGCAATTTCAGGATTATCTTATGCAAATAAAGCTACAGCACGTTCTTCGATGCCCTTGGCATTTTGTGGGATGGTCTTTATTCTTCAAAGAAAACTCTTTATTTGAACTCATTACACAGCTCTTGGACTCCACTCATTAAGAAGGAAGACTCATCTAGAAAATGCCAGCCAGTTTAGAAACAGGCAGATTGGCATATCTGTGACAAGGCACCCTAACTTCCTTTTATGAACCTAAAGCGAAAACGCACAAAATAGATAAACTACAGCCTGTGAGCTAAGATATTTTAGCGTACCCATAATTGCTTTGGAATAACTAGCTTTCGTCATTTTAGATTTGAGCCCGCAGTGGATCTTCACGTTCGCGATAGCCATAAAATATGCGCGAACTTTGCAGGCAATTAGAGAGGAGGGGGAGGAGGGGACCTAAACACGGCCTTCGAATCTCTGTTGCGCGGTGGAAGCGAGTCTGCGCTACTTTTAAAAGCTTCAAATCATGATAGTCGACGAAGAGGCTGCAGCGATTGCTTTAAAAACCACTTTTATGAGCAGAAATTTCTTAAGATCTAGATTTATTCCATCTAGATGCCTGCAGATGTACGCAGGCGTGCTGGCTTTATTTATTCGTGTTATTAGCCGAGCAGCTATCTGATACGATTTTAATGCTTGCGTGTGAAGTGTAGATGCTCGACACGTTCTCATTGCCAATATTTCCCGTCTTTCCACTACTTGTCAGCTCATTCCTCATTTGCCGTGGCATGCACCAACGGTATTCATGAGAAATAATTATTTCTTTTTTTGTTTTTAGCCGTGCGAGTGAGCAGGAGTGGCGACGCTCCCACAAAATATGTTTTCTTTTTTTTTGTATTTTTCAGGAATTTGTTTAGGCCGGTAAAAGAAGGTGCTTAAAGGGTATATCGTTGTATTGTACAAAACAGTTTTTGAAAAGTGGCTTACAGCCTTGTATCTATCGTTTTTCTCCTGAATTCATTAATTAAAACAATTGGTTTCATGCACCAGGCAGAATGAAAAGTGTGCTAAAATAGTTTACAAACATAAGATCTCCCATATTTAAGTATTCTCTTTATTTCCAGCTCAGACGTCAGGTCTGACTCATTACCGGGACGTTTTGACCCGTGCATGGCTATGAGCTGAGCTGAAAGGTCTTTGGCGAGTTGCAATCATCATCATATTGTGAGTTGCAGCTCTTAACTTGGCTGCAATGAAAGACTTAAGGGGACACATTCTTAGAAAACTGCGATAAGAAAATTCCCCAGAACAGTGTCAGAGACTCAGAAGCGCTTTTGCTGATTTTTGCTTTACATTGATGCCCGTCTGTTGAGTAGAATGTTTGCACGCATTGTCTAGCGGAAAAGGAGCGTCCGTGGAAATGAAACCACATTTCCAAAACATTACAGGCACCCTAGTGAGGTTCGGAGTAGCAGGTATTATAGGCGTTTATTGACATTCTTCATGTTCATTACATGGAAAACTCTATACAGCTTCCGGAAACCACTTATCTAACTGAGTTGACAGAGTCACCAGTGTTCGTTTTGTGCGTGTACTTGGGAAATGGGGTGACGTCATTACTTCTGCTCATTTTTCAAGAAAATAAACGCGAACAAGAACATGACTTTTTGTCATTAATGGCTTCCCACGGAGAAGCCATTGATATCGATATATCTCAATGACAGAACAGATTTCCCCCGTTATATTTGCTGTGAATCCGCAGCTTACTGGCAGGGCACGGCAATATTCTGCATAGTAAAATGATAAAAAGTGGCACATAGCAGAAAAATGGCCACTTTAGTTAGGCCTCAAAAGGCATTTGTTTACGTTCCGAGGTATCTTCCATAAAAAAATGTTTCATCCTAGAACACCCATCACCTTCTACCGGACTCTGTTTCGGGGAAAAAGCAGTCATTATCGAAGTGTTCTGACATGATCTTTAAATATGTTCCCTAATGCAATGCTATGCGCTGTCTGATGTTTAGTTAGTATCACAAACAATTGTTTCTTTTCCGTCGTTCTACTCTCGCCTGTCTTTTCGATATCTGCACCAAAATTAGGTTCTGCGATTTATCAGAGACGCATGTGAATGTCCTTAACTTGGAATATTATAGCTCGTTGCTAAAAAAACAACAATAATTTACCATGTGGCAGGTGCGGTAACCAGGGAAGATTTTACTAAATTTGAAGACACGCTGAAATCAAATTACGCACCATAGTTTCCGGTATCTATCCTCTTAAATATTGTTCTATTGTACTTTGCTTTTAGTTTACAGTTTTTGTCTCGTTTTCCAATTAGTAATCCAGGTTCCCGTCCTGTATTAATCGCCTATTTATCTTCATTCTGTTATCGTTTTTTTAAAACGTTGTAGCTGTTTGCCCATGTCAAAATTTTATTTAGTCTCTCCGCATAAGCATTGTACAGAGTATGGTCCACTTTTGTTGTTGTTTTCGTTGTGAATACCCCCCCCCCCCTCCCCCCTCATATAATGACCGGTCTTTGAAAATAAATAAATAAATAAATCCACTTCGAAAGTCGAGAGTTATGTAGTAAAGCATGACACGCACATTTTCTGGTAATCAGTGTCTTCATAAAATGCAGTATAGATACAAGAAAAAAATGCCCGTCTCCCGAGTTGGGAATGTCGAATTTGGTCAAAGCGATGTGTGATAAATTTAGTCCATCTTAATTTAAAGCCTATAAGCTTCTGTCTGATGCAAAGTGAAATGCATAATCTGACACTGCCCCGTAAGGGCACTATCTTAAAAAAAAAATGTCAGAATAACCTTTCCATCGCTTGCGTCTTACTTTGTGAATTGTCATAGACAATAACTACAATTATGCTGTTCAGTAGTGTGCATGTCATCTGGAAACGTGGATACAGTGGCAGAAAATGTCGAACCATTCATAGCGGCCAAACTCGAACAGATTAGTAACGCAACTCGACAGATTTAGCACATAATTGAATTGAGTAGATAATAGTTTAAGCATCACCTTCTTCTGAAGCAGATAATCACGAAAATGATTTCATTAATTTACCTTGTTTGTTAACTGGTACATTTCATTAGCTATTATTCAGATAATTATCCTACAGGTTTTCCGCAATTATAGGGGATTAAGGATGAAAACAATTCCTTCTTTTTTTTTTCTGTATAAAACACTAGCCTATAACCTGCTGCAAAAAAGCGAAATACAAAACACTAATAGAATCCGTGCCAATTACGGCCTATGGATCTTTAGCCACGGCTGCTGTTTCTGATACAGACATAAGGCCATAAGTCTAGCCTTAAACCTACTGCAAAGAGACCAAATACAGAACACTATAAATGAACCAGGGCCAATTGTTCTTTAGCCGCCGGTTGATGTTTCTGATTCAGAAATAAGGCCGTAAGGCATGCACTAAGTTAAAAACATGCTTAGCTGCATTGTTAGCTCGCATCTAGCGCACTGCAGTTTTGGAGAAAGAGAGAAGGAGGGAGCGTCAGAAATAAAAAAGCATCATAACATGTTGCCGTGTCGGGCGAATGATACGCGGCACTATACGTAAAAAAAAAAAAAAAAAAAAAAAAAAAAAAAAAAAAAAAAAACTCGTGAGCGAAACGCTATCCGGTGCGCATATGTGCGACGAATAGGAGACGGAAGAAGGCAGAGGCAAATGTTTCCAGCTGCTCAGTATGTTTCAGTGGTAAGCGAAAAAAAAAAAAAACAAACAAACGAAAAACAGCTGGCAATGGGAAAGAAATGTTATTGTTTTCTGCGTCAGCATGGCAAGAACAGCTGTGCACCCTCAGTTGCAGGCTTGAGCTGTGCTGAGAGCATTTAGGGATCGGCGACATGAGCATGCGCAGATTCATCAATCATGTAATGTCACGTACTTTACAGAGGTCTGTCAGTGTACAAAGAGAAATTCCGTAAGTGAGCATGGAAGAGCATAAAAAAAATGTTGCCGAACACGCTTCCTGATGGCTTGTCTTCCTGCACCCATGTAAAATAGAAAAAGGTAGCGGGACAAAGTATGGGATCTTTGCTCAAGTACCTTGATATTTACTAGGAAAATTTTTAATATAATGAGAGCAGCCTCAATATTAAATAATCGAAAATGACTGCTTTATTTGTGTGTAAAGGCTACTCAATATTTGACCGCGTTCCTACTATCAATCAGGTGACAGAAATGCAGAGAATATGGTCAGATCGAATAGACTAACATCGGGTTTACAAAGGGGGCTCTCGCGGCGCCGCAGCCGAATGGGGGTGAAAAGTAGGGTTAGTGCCCATAGGAATACATGGAACCAAAAGATTTCAATGCAGTTTTCTCATTTAACGGGACACCTATGATATTATTCGATGCAGAGTAAGCGTAATAAAGAAGATCGTGAAAGTATAAAATGTTATAACCCAGGTGAAGTATTTTTAAAAAGACGCGGAACGCATGGGTGTGAGAGTTGGGAGGGCGACTCATAGAAACACATGTAAACACAAGTTACCTCAACATTTCTCTTGTTTCGCAGAGCACCAGGAATGGTGCCCGGTCGTTAAACGTTGGCTAGCGCTTTGAAGAATGGGGTGACAAATTATGCACCGCAATTGCGGAGGCAGTCTGCGTTTAAAAACTTCCCAAATAATTTGTGTTCTGAATCCAGACCCCCCCTCCCCTCCAGAAAAAAAAAAAATGCCCATGTAGCGAATCGCGCAGTTTATTTTACAGTCTGATAGTCTGATAGTTTGATATGCTACCGCATGATACTGCTGCTCAAGTGATACATCCTAGACAGAATAACATTTAAAAACCCGTTGTCAAGCGTCGTACTACCATATGGACCGAACGAGAGTCGTGCATTGCAGCAGACGACAGCGCAGCTGGCGTTACCCACCGCGGCCGCCTCCAGCTCATAAACGTCTGCTAGCGACAGCGGATGGTGCATGGTCGTCTCCAAAAGTGTGCGGTAAATTTATCGCGCTGTTATCAGGCCCTGTAAATCGTCAGAATAACAGTACTTGCAAGGGAATATACTGTAGATTGGAGCAATGTAGGACTGCGCGAGTAGCTTGTCGGAATCGAATAAACAGCGCTAGAATGAAAAGCTGTACATTGACGGCGTTGTGCACCCGGACCCATTTTCTAGGCCAGAAACACATTGGGAAGTCTTCTGGACTGACGCGTGCGCTCTGCCACCAGTGGGCAAGACAAATATTGTAGTGCACTTGATTTTTTCTCCGAGTCCCTTCACTGCATAGACAGCCCCGGTACACAATTTTGAATCAGGTGAGTGCGCGCAAGGTCATCAACGGGCATATATGCTAGTTAACAGTTTTTTTTTCGTTTATTTCCTTTTTCACCGTGATGTCGCTATGGTTCTCAAATATCTTTCTGCGCTTTCTGTGTGGTTTCCTCGTACTTTCGTTTTTTTTTCTTTCTTTCCGTACGGTACATACCATGCAGCGCATAGCGGACGTCGGAGTAAAAATCCTCTCCAATATTTGGTTACGATTTGCTCACCACATGCATGTATTACGACGCAGCTACATATGTATTCGTTTTAATATTTAACGTCTGTATTTAGCCATGATCGATGTTTATAGGGCAGAGTGACGTCATGTCGTTATTTTGCGTTTTATTCGTCTCAATTTACAAAATTAACCGTGTCTCGATGGCATCATTTTATTGCCTTACGCGGCTCATGCGTGTCGCCGGATCTTGTTTTCTTTTTCCTCTATGTAACATAAGATGTTGGGGCATGGTACGAGACATTCATCGAAAAAAAAAAAAGGAAAAAGCAAAAGCCGATTAGCCGACTCGCCTCCTTAACGGGGGGGGGGGGGGGGGGGGGGGGTTCATCTGGAAACGCGCCGCACACATTTATTGATAAATATGCATTACAGAGATGTCAGGCGCGAAATATTGGTGCATACATATATTCATGGCCTTAAATTATTGCTCCACTTTTTGCAAACGACTGCTTTCGAAGGCGCAAAGTCAGCTTCTTTGCGAACTGTTCTTTGCATATATTTTGTACGGGCAGCGCTACCGCAATGCATTTCGAACTCAGATTCTAGACAACGAGGGGTTTTAAAAGTAGACTGCCTCCGCATTGATGCAGCATACTTTGTTACACACTTCTTCAAAGTGCTGACCAACGTTTAACGACCGACCATCACTTCTAGTGCTCTGCGAAATGCAGCGGTAAGTTGTGTTTACACGTGTTTCTATAGGTCACCCTCCCAACTCACACCCCCATATGTTTCGCGGCGTTTTAAAAATACCTCGCCTCGGTAATCATATATTATACATTCACGATCTCTTCTGGGATGTTCATGGTTGCTCTATGCCGAATAACGACCTCATAGGTACATCGTGAAATGAGATAACTGCATTGTAACCTTTCTGTTCCATATATCCTATGGACGCTAACCCTACTTGTCACCCCCAGTCGGTTCAGCCGGGCGACAGAAGCGCTACCGCATCGTGCTTACGTCACAGATCGGTGTTGGTCTATAAGCAGCCTTCATAGATTAAGACAGAGGATTTGACTCAGTCGATATCTGAACATCCATAGAGCTATTGCGCAATTATAGAGTGCGGAACCACATGCAAGCATACTTGAAAGTATCTATATAGTTGTGCAGCGGCTGTAATCTTCAATTAAGAAAATAATGAAATTTAGATCGTGAAAGTCATCTACCTGAGAGCTATTCACCGCATGATTTTTCAAGGTATTTGAATGTCTGGATTGTGGAGAGTTAGCGATAAAAGGAATTAAGAATAACTAGTAGTTCATGATTTACTGATGATTTTGCTTTGCTAACTCAAGGGACAGAGTCTAAGGCATGATCAATGAACTAGACATGTAAAGTACAATGCAAAAAAAAAAGAATACGCATATGAACTAAAGTAATTGTCATCTGTTTTGGGACAATACAGCCGCTTAAGAGAGGTAGCAAGGCACTAGGGGTGTTAGAGGCATACATCTACTTAAAGTGTGCGTGCGTGCGTGCGTGCGTGCGTGTGTGTGTGTGTGTGTGTGTGTGTGTGTGTGTGTGTGTGTGTGTGTGTGTGTGTGTGTGTGTGTGTGTGTGTGTGTGTGTGTGTGTGTGTGTGTGTGTGTGTGTGTGTGTGTGTGTGTGTGTGTGTGTGTGTGTGTGTGTGTGTGTGTGTGTGTGTGTGTGTGTGTGTGTGTGTGTGTGTGTGTGTGTGTGTGTGTGTGTGTGTGTGTGTGTGTGTGTGCGTGCGTGCGTGCGTGTGTGTGTGTGTGTGTGTGTGTGTGTGTGTGTGTGTGTGTGTGTGTGTGTGTGTGTGTGCGCGTGTGTGTGCGTGTGTGTGTGTGTGTGTGTGTGTGTGTGTGTGTGTGTGTGTGTGTGTGTGTGTGTGTGTGTGTGTGTGTGTGTGTGTGTGTGTGTGTGTGTGTGTGTGTGTGTGTGTGTGTGTGTGTGTGTGTGTTTGTGTGCGTGCGTGCGTGCGCGTGCATGTGACCACAGATCCGTGCGGCGACAGTAAACTAATCAGGAAGACAACTAATTCGGTGGAGTGCATTTGTCATCTAATCCTAAATAGATCACGAATGGCAGTTTAACTGCTGCCACTCATCTGAAAAGTAGCTAGAAGCTGCAATTTCCCTGTGCTCAATTATGGGGCAAAAAATATTAGGCCTAACGGAAAGGGTTTAATATAAATTCAAGACAGTGCAGGAAGCTATGGAAATGAAAATAATATGCGTAATGTGAAGAGGCAGGAAGAGAGAAGAGTGGGACAGGGAACAAGCCCGGTTAAGATCCATTCCACACTGGGAGTCAAGAACAAGAAATTGACAGAGTTGGGGGATGTAATATGAGGGCAATATTAGTGTAACAGAGTGCATTCCCTCAAAAGACTAGCTTCAGCGGTCCTAACAATACGTCAGTGGGCGGATAAGATTGGTAACTTCAGAGATAAGGTGACCGCCGCAAAGGCAGATAATTAACTGTTGTGGTATAAATATGCTTTTGTCTGCAATAAGCACAGTCAGGCTGCTGCCACCGTTATTTATGGTTATGACGATGATCGTTAAATGGGAGATGAACAGATTCGTTCGATCTGCTGCAGCTTTACACTTTTGCGAATAATGTATAAGTCTGTGATTCTACTCGCAAAGTTTTAGTGCCTAGCGGGCGGCGCATACTACAAAAGAAAAAGAAACATGATAAAAACGTGAATCGTTAAGGTGCCCCTCCCAGAGTGGCCCCCATTTTAAAATGCTCGTGTGACGTCACAAAATAATAGATGGTGGAGCGTTTAGTCTGCAATGCAGGCTACAGTATCAAAAGACACGTCTCATTTTCTTGGACGATTGACACAGTGGTCGTCCCTCATGCAGCAGTGCTTGATCAACATGTTACTGCACAGAAACGGTACAGAGTAAGGTATGTTTTCTTCAGCATAAGTAAGGCATGGAGCGTGCGCTGCCGCAGCCGCGGAGCAGGTTACAACGGCAATGACGACGACGACGACGCGAAGCGCAGGTACGGGCGCCAAACGGCTGTGCTCTAAAAACACAAGGTTAGGTTGGGTCTCAGTCGCGCGCGCGCAGCTGCGGGAGAGGCGAAACGGATACGGCAGCGGCGGCTGGGAGGCTCTTTGATCAGTGCGGCAGTGAACTGCATACGAATCGCGTTGGGCTTTGCGATGATGGAACTGAAGCGGTAGCGGCCTTTCAAGTTCTTTCGTGTGCGCTGGCTGTGGCCAGACTGAACACAGTTTTCAGAAAAGGTGTTACCAGCCTAAAGTAATTGTTCGACTAACAAGCGCATATAAAAACACCTCTGGAGGTACCGCTGCATTCAAATGGTTTGTCTGCTCGTGTAAGGTCGCAAGGTATGCCCTCGCGTCAACGTTTACTTGTTTGGATTTTTCTCTTAGTTTTCGGACCGAAAGAGAGACTGGAAATAGCTCAGAAATCATCGACACAACGCTAAAGCCTCCCCCCTTTCGCGGCACACACGGCTGAAGGAAACTGGAACATATCGCTTTTAATATGCAGGAGCTCTTGTTGCTAAAGCAAGCTAACTCTCATAACATACGAATAATAAGCTTCTGATTGCATGCTTATATCATACAGCATGAGCCCATCGATTTCGGCCTTTTCGACAATCTCTAGACAGAAGCCCAAAACAAGCCCACTTCTCCGAAAATCACTAATGTTGCATATAACAGGACAGGCTTCTCAAAGAAAAAAAAAGCGAATAACAAACAAAATCTATTTTCCAAAAGAAAAAAAAAAAAAACCTCCCAGGAAACACCGTCCATGGCGTGCATGCAAGAGTGGAGCAGACGCTGCGAATAACAGAGGACATAAGGATGATATGACGTTGTAACGTCTGCGGCCAATGGTTGCCAGACCAGGAAGCTGCTTTCAGAACGATAAAAAAGTTAATTTTAAAAATATCTACTCTACCTCAAATTTGGAGCAGTTATAATTGCGCGTGCATGGAGTGTAACGAAACAATCAGTTTAGGCTCAAATGTTAGCTGTCATGACCCCTTTAACTGCTTTGTTTATCAAAGATCACTAAATTTTTACGATAATGTACGCAGATCTTTTATGAAATGTGTGTAACATGTTCCGCGTCAAATGATCTTCATTCTTTTTATTTATATTTTTTTACTGCTAGGAATAAATGAAGAAAATGCGACTGTAATTTACGTGCTCGATACGCAATTTAAGTGCCTTGAAGGAGAAGCGATTGTCGAGGGCTCTAGAACAAGGTGGTACGGAGAACATTGTAAAAGTAGCGTATGCTTTAGAGCTATATTGTACGCAAGGACTTACGAATCTTCACCACCTTACGCACAGACTCTGTTTGTGAACAGTGCTGCGCAAAGGATCCTATGTACCTTATAGGGAGTTAGCACAAAGAATTGATAATACCTCTACACCGCCAGTGGCCGTGTTGCTTCTGTGACAAAGGCCATAACTTTGCCTTCAGAAGGTCATGCTCAGGGTATTTATTCTTCTTTAAATTTAAACTATTGACATCAGCTTAGAAATCTCGGAACAGTTCGGGACAAACTCTATAAAAGCACTGTTTTGTTTTGGCCTTTAATGGTTGTGCAATACGTAAACGCATCATGGAGGCTAAAAAAAGCAGGCACAATGCTGAAACCTTTATTACGAATCCTAAAGGCGCCGCGAATGCTTCCATCAAGAGAGCAGGAAATGCCACACGAGTGTCAACACACATTTTCCTCGATCGTTATCTTTTTTAATTTATTTTCGTTTTTATTTTAGCATTTTTCGCTCTTCAAAGCAACGTGCTTACATATACTTTTGATTCGAGCTAAAATAATCTATTTTTGTACACGCGTGGCTAGAAAATATTTCCACAGTTCCTGATAATTTTTTGAAACTTCACGCAGGCGTTTCAGCTGAGGTTATGACGACAAAACTACTGCCCGTCAGCGACTGAAAAATCTGCAGATAAGAAAACACAGTCTCTTGGATCTGCCGCTTGACAAATGCATGGGAATTCCGGTGTCAGCATATACGCCTGAGACAAGGATGGGCATTGGAATTACAACAACATCGAGGTATTTGGCTCGGAGCAATGCTGTTAAGGCTACCTTGGCTTTCGCACTGTGTTTTGCACTTGTCCATTGGTGCTTTGATGTGGAGAAATTCAAAGAACAAGCACTAAGAGTAAGTGGTTTGTTCGTATTTATAACTGTTCTCTTTTACTCTGGGGACCTTGGTGTTGCTGTGATTGATTTAGATTTCAAACTGATAAAGCTTTCTAAATTAAATTAATTAATTTTTTCTTATTTCGAACGATCTCAAATAAAACTAGTTAAATAATAATTTTCGAATTCATAATGATAGTGCATAGAAAAAAGCGCGAGGTAATAACGATGCCACGTTTCGCCGCCTCGATTAAAGCTACGAGGAAACAAAATCAGGAAAGAATGATCAAAGCATCAAAGTTCGGAGATGAACCTTGCGTGCCACCCCGTATGAACCCTTACGTCGAGGCGCTTCTTACTCGCTAATCAGGTTGCACCATATTCTTGTCACGGGCATTGGAAGCTAGTTGGTGGGTATAGTCGAGGACATGAAGAAAAGAGCTCGGGGGAAGGGTAAAACAAAACCTCTCGTGATCCTTCTGCGGTGACGACTGTCGCAAATGGTTCTGAGTGGTTCTACGTAAAGGCGCGCCGATGATACAGATGACAAGTACGTGTCGCCCCTGCTCAGCAATGGTTGTTTCGTATACAGTTGGCTGATATTTCTATACACCAACACCTGCGCTCAAAATGCGCATTACCTAGAGCTGTAATTCTCGACAAATTTTTTATATTTAAGCCTTCATTTTCTTATCTGCTACCGTAAATTGACATCTTTCTATCATTTACAACAAATCTAAGACTCATTGGGACATCTTGAAAATGAGCAGGGCAGCAATAGAGTCCTTGTTTCTTTTCATATAGCGCCATATTCACTAAGAAACGGAAACCCAAGCCAAGCATCTTGAGACCCACTCCATAACTGATTCGGCTCCTAATTCCAGGAAGATGCCATTCCTCCCAGTTCATCACGACAAATTTCCCTTATCAGAGGCTTCACTCAAGAGGATCAGCCTCTTTCCGGCGACGATGTTAAGCTCGCACTGCCCACCCTGTCGTAATGCCTGCTGTGCAGAGGCTTCTTTAATGTGCACTGCCATATGCTTGAGTGCGTGAATTAGCTTAGTAGCTTATTTTCCACTTTGAATAAATGAGTCATAGGATAGCATTTAATCACATTTCATAGTTTTACTTATCGTAGTCTTCCAGCTAGTGCAGTGAGCTATGATCGGGGGAATTGGTCACCTCCCATATTGGTCATATTCAGGACATTAACTTTTGCGTAAGGTGGGAGTTTCCCGGGCACTAGCAATTTGAGCCGAATGTACCGACGGGCCTAGCAGATAGCGGGCGATTGAACATACCGACTCTGTTCGCCAGCAGTACCTCGCACGCTTAAACTTGGCTACGAATATAGAGCGTTGATTCCCTGCTGCTCCAGAGATCCTCTTCCGTAAGGCGACGCTTCGCATAAGGAATCGCTTGCACACTTTCTTAGAGAAGCGGTATCTTTGGCTTAGGTACCTGCACATCTACTTACACCAGGCAAGATGTTTGCCTTGATTAATGTTGCTAAATTAAGAGAACATCCGCATGTAACTGCACAGAACTGACAATCATTTACCTATAATTCCATGGAAAAGGTTTAGGATAATAGCAAGGTATATATGTATATACTGCTTCTTCGATCTGAATTTGCTGATTACCATAAACCACCAAAGGTATCGCAGGCGAATCCTGAAATAATTCTCAGTATAAAATTGTTGTAACCAACGTATCTTGCAGTTTGTTTCCTCAGGTCATCCACGGAAACATGAAGAAGCAACCACAATTGAACAGAACAATGTCAGCTCACAAACACCTCAACAAACTGCTGCAAAAATGCACATACCAGAAGACGTCCTCTCCGACGGACGTCGAGCAAACCAGTCTGTCCAGAACTTGTGCCCGCTAATACCTCCAAACTTGGGTGAGCAGCATACTGCAACTTCTTTTAGTGCGTCAGAAATACAAAAAGTTTAAAGCTTAGAAATTTCAGAAGTTCTGATTTGCATCTCGGATCCAGGAGTGCAATACAAAAACATGGTCTAAAGAGATAAAACCGATCGAAAAATCCCACCTTCTTCCTTTCTCTTCTAGCGCGGTTCAGTTATCCGTTGAGGAGTGTGACGTATTGCCTCTGCATCTTTCCTTTAGTATAAATCAATTTACGCTTACGTTTAGCAATATTGAAACCCAACGCCGAGCATGAAACAGTTTTTACACAAATTGCTGATGTATTTCAACAAATAATCTTCAGGACAGCATAGAAAATGGGTCATTTAAGAGGATACAGGTAATATAAAAAAAGCAATTTTACCAACTATGTTCTGATCTGAAAGCTGCGCCTTTCTTATGGCGTTGTCAGATCTTGGGAGCAATTTTATGCACCCAATGCACAAGAGTAGGTGGAGTACCCGAGTTTACAGATGAAAGTAAGCATCAGAACGTGAATCTCACACAGATTTCTTAGTACGTGTAGTTCATACATACTCTCCACGAGCGAAAACATAAACCCCTCGCGTCCCTTCCACCTAGTGTACACGTTGCAATTACAGATCCAAAATGTAAGGTGAATTAATCTGGGTACAACATTGGGCTAGACTTATGAGCTTTGCTTTCAAGAGTGTGATAACATATAGTGCTAATGGTTTCCGCTTGCGGATCCTCTTGCAAATCCTCGTTCGCGTACATGTACGTACTTTGCAGCTCTTTTGATAACTAACATTTGTAATTTTTCCCGTATTTCCCACCACACCTATGCATTAGAATATAGTCGTTAACTATCTCATATAAAGTGAAAGACTACCGGACATAGATATAAAACTTAGCTTTAACCAAGCCGTAAGTATGTGAGAGCATGGACTAAAATAGTGTGCACTCGCGCTCAAACATTTCTTGTGGTCGGCTATAGAAAATCGTTTGTATGGTCGGCTATAAGCATATGGCCCAAACAGCTATAGTCGTACTTATGTCAATATTTATATTTTGTTGTGGTGTGCGCTGTGGAAAAACGTGAGTCTTTATATGGAGTTCTCGTTACTTGTGTACTGCAGTCTTTAGCATTCTATGCAGCCAACTGTAATTTTTTATGGCCAGCTATTGACAATTCTTTGTATAGTCGGCTATAAGCATTTGACCCAAATAGCTATAGACGTTTCTATAGCAGCCTTGAGCCTTTTCTATGGTTTCTGCCATTTATATAGACTTGTGGTCGCCTATGTACTGGAGTATTTAGCATTTTGTACTGTCAGTTAGAAGCAATTATCTTTCATCTTGGAGGTTAAATCAGCTTTCAAGCTTTATCTTATGTCTTTCTTTTATGTCTTAAAAGAGATTTTCATGATGTGTTACAGGTTTTGGAGCCACCAACTGTAGTTTTACTTAGCATATCAGGTCGCCTTTAGCGTTTCTTCGAATGTATACCTCGTTATAGACAAGCCTTTATTACGTTGAAGGCTGTTCTGTTGCAAACTATATAGTAACTGAAGGTTTCCTATTTCCCACTCTTTCACTCCCTATACCTGATAAGAGCAGTTCCCGATTAGAACTAATGATATACTTAGCTTTCAATTGTGGGCTCGTGCGTGTATGTGTTCTTGGAAATTGCATGAAAACTGGGAAGAAACCAATCATGGCACACCCTTCTGAGTGGTGTACAAAAGGATTTCTCGTTGCCTATAGCATACATCGATAAGTCAACCTGCAGGCTAACTGATGAGAGGGAATCGAACAAACGATATATGTGCCTTCGAATCTATGCATTCCCGACTTTCTGAAGGCTGCTAAATATAGGTGTATGACTGCTTGTCTATATAATTTGAGGTATTAACAATTTTCTATTGCTAGCGAAAAGAGCTTGTAAAGCTTCCAGTCTGCAGCTTTTCTATGACAGCTAAAGATATAGCTTCATGACTACTATTGTATAGCATTATAAAGACAGTTTCCTATAGCTAGCGAAAGCTTTATATACCTTGCAGGCTGTAGCTTTAGAGGCACTTAAATGCCTAAAGGCAGGTAAATATAATTGCATGATTGCTGGTCTATAGTGTAAGAAAGGTAAATTTTTTTAACGCTAGACCAAACTGCTTATATGGCTTGCAGTCTGTAGATTTACAGCCATATGTAAATGGCTCTCTAGGCAGCTATATGAATATTGCTCCATAGCATCAGGAACCTAGTTTCCTCTAGCTAACTAAAAGAGTTTATATGGCGTGCAGTCTCTAACTTTAAAGACATTTGCATCTCTATAGGCAACTGAATATAATTGCATGACTACTGGTTTATGGTCGCAAAAACATATAGTTTTCTGTAGCTAGATCACACTGTTTGTGTGGCTCAGGGTCTGTAGCTTTAGAGACATTTACATCTCTGACTGATGGGCTCTGTCTGACTAGTGGTCTATAGCTTCAGGAACATACAGGTTTGTATAACCATCTAAATGAGTTTATTATGACTTGCAGTAAGTAGCTTTAGAGCCGTTTATATATCTATAGGCTGCTAGTGTATGGACACAGGTCTATAGATTGTGGAAAGTGCAGATTTATATATCTAGCTAAAGAGATTTTGCATAGTTGAGAACCTGTAGCTCCAGTGGTAGATAATATTTTATAGCCGCCAATAGATATTCCCATGGAACGTTGCGGCTGACTAAAAAGTACATAGATAGACACAGCTAGCAGTTAGGTTTTTCCACGAAAAACATTGACAATTTTTCTTTGGCGTATTTGAAATTCAAGGGCCCTGCAGGATCCGATTTCGATATCTCATCATCTGATTTGAAAAAGTAATTTCGAATCGGTAGAGCCCGTGAACTCTGCCATATCATGTGGCTCCGTGACATACACAACTCCTCGCTTAATAAATGCCCTGCTATATGAGTTGCTACCTACCTCCTCTCAGATATGCTCATGATTTTGCGCTCATAGCGCCGATGTGATATACACCGAGGCCAGATTTTTTGAAGACGGGACATGATCTCAAGTCAAAGGTAATGCTGATAAATTAAGGTAAAGCTGAAGGTAACGCGATTACAAAAATTGAATTGAAGTGGCCATGTTGCATCGTAACCATCGCATCATGTTGCTGGACGTCTAGCTATTGTTATTAAAATTGATTATGTCAAATGTCGTTCATGATGTGTTACAATTCGGAGGTTCTCTAGGCCTTCACTCACTGGCATTTACTGCTGTCGCAAATTCTTTTCATAAGCTCAGTTGTATGGTGGCTGACAAATATGCAGAAAAATTGACTTTAAAGTGCTATGATGTGGAATGCGTTTCCAGGCAAGATTGCACTTCTTCGACTTGTGCGAATACGGAAAAATGAAGAGTAGCCTGTGAAATAACATTGTTGGCCATGCAATATTTCTAATTATTTGCTCCTAACTTATCGGAAGGTGGCATGTTTGAGGGCGCTCACTCATTCATTCATGAAGCCCGCGAAAATGTACACAAAGACAGTTTCAACAACCTTGACCCCGACTCTATGAGCGCGGTTGACCAGCTTGTACAATACAGTCATATGTCCAGTCATACGCATCTTAGCCGAACACCTTTGCATGACCTTTAATTAGTATGTTCAGCGAGCAAATATAATAGAACCCTGCTACCATTGAAATTTACAGGGGCGTGCGCTCTTTTTTCCCTGCAGGATGTGCCGCGATAATCATAATCTGAAGTTCCTCGCTGCCACATGTGTCTCTTGCATTCCCATTATATATCTATGCTGCGAGGCTGTCTAGGTAGCACCAATTATAGCGTGATGCCCAGATTGAGACGGCGGCTAGACATTCTTGCTCTGTGACAGTGTAATTTCGTTCCGGCATACTAAGTGATCGATTAGCGTAGGCAACAACGTGCTTCTTGTCTTCGGAGCGCTGAACAAGAAGTGTGCTGATTCCAACGCCACTCGCGTCGGTATCAACCTCTGTAGGCGCTGATGAACCGAAGTGTCGGAGCACGGGATGGGACGTGAGGAGAAATTTTAGTTGGCGGCAGGCGAAGTTGCACTCAGGCGTCCACTCGAAAGGCACATCTTTCTGAAGGAGGCTTGTCAAGGGGTGTGAGATGTCCGCAAAGCGATGAATAAAGCGGCGAAAGTAAGAGCATAAGCCCAGGAAGCTCCGCCTCCGTTTGATGGATTGGGGTGGCTGGGAGGACGCGACCGCTTTAGTCTTGGCGGGATCAGGTCTTACACCGTCTTCATCCACGAGGTGCCCTAGAACAAGCGCTTGAAGAGCTCCAAAGCGGCATTTCTTTGAGTTCAGCACAAGGCCTGCTTTGCGCATACAGTCTGGCAGAAGATCTAAACGGTAGTTGTGCTCGCTGAACGTCTTACAAAAAATTACCACATCGTCCAGGTAGTACATGCCGACCTCTCATTTCAATCCGCGAAGTATAGTGTCCATGAATCTCTAGAAGGTGGCTGGTGCATTACACAGCCCGAATGGCACCACCTTACGTTCTTAAAGCCCATCAGGTGTATTAAATGCAGCTTTCTCTTTGTCGGCTGGATGCATTGGAATTTGCCAATAACCGGATCTCAGATTACAGAAAAAAAGTAGGACGCTAAGAAAGGAAGTTGATGGCATCTTCTATACAGGGAAGAGGATATACGTCTTTCCGAGTTACTTTTCTTCTTCTTTTTTTATTTGGACAAGCGTCTGAGTAAAGAAAAGAGCAGCTTGAAAAGTGCGTCTTCATCTAAATAACGCGATCTTTTCCGGTACATGGCCCTTTTCACCATTGTGACCGAGGAACATGAAAATTGGTAAGAAACTATGCTGTGTCGGAAAAATGCGAAAATTGCGTGTTTCGTGAAAAAGAACAGTATCTGTGTCCACAAGCGGTGCTTGTGATTTGCTAAGAGTAGGTTTGATTACGGTAGTAATTTGTGATTTTAGTATCCTTTCTTTGCCACCAGTGAATGTTTTTTTTAATTGGAAGCCTTATTATATATAATTTCTTATCTGACTCAGAGAAAGGATCTCGACGATCACCACATATAGCGTGTACTGGCCGCTTTGCTCTTTTTGTTATGCTCACCGATACCTTGGTCATCTTATTCTGGGCTTGCACTGCAGTGGGGTACATCCCTGTGAAGACGGATGTGACATCTCTGGAGGCTGTGGAGGACGAGTTCCCGGATGTGATGGAAGGAGGCCACTTCCGGCCAAAGGAGTGTACCTCAAGACACAGAGTTGCTATACTTGTCCCGTATCGAGATCGTGCAGCGCATCTACCTGTCTTCATCTATAACCTGCATCGAGTTCTCTCCCGGCAGCAGATCGACTACGGAATTTTCGTCATCGAACAGGTTAGCGTTGAAGCATTCTTAAAACTTCCAAGCACATCTTTGACGTAGCTAGTAAACCATGAGACGAAGGACATTCGTTCAGTTACCTCCATTAGGGAGTGCACATTAACATATGGATTGATTGTGACATGAAACTTCATTAGGGTCAAGGAACTTTAACATAGAGTTTACTCTTGATGGCACTAATACAATATGATTTTCATATCAGCCACATTTACTGGCGGGAAACAAAAGGGATACTGATTTTATGAGAATTGCTGCGTATGAGTTGTATAACGGAATTCTACATCTCAAAAGTAGTACTATATACTGCTTAATTCACATTCCGCAGCGGTCGTGCACAACGCCGATAAATGTTCACGCCGGTTCATTTTCCTTGGCATTTGTCACACGTTGAGAGTAGTGACCAGAAAAAGACAATGATAAATTTCTTTACAAGGGGCTGTTGCTTCCGCCATGATCCTTTTATTTTTATTGCATTGTGTTGCTGACCTGACTGGATCTTTCTCTCACTAGCATTCGCATTTTTCTTAATTGCAGTCAAATGAACTTATGCGCATTTATGACAGACCGTAATAAAATTAAAGCCCGGGTTTTGGAGTAGCACGAGTTGCTTCCCACCTCAAATTGACAAATGTAGCATTTGCAAGTCCTCTGAATCGCTCGTTTGCATATTTATTTTTTCCTCACAGCATGGGACCAAAAGAGAATAGCAATGAAAAATTCTTACGTGTAATCATGACAACGTACTTGCATTTCTAGGCTGACAAACTTGGCTTCAACAGAGCCAAACTTCTGAACGTAGGCTTCGTGGAGTCGACGGCGCTGTACGACTACCAGTGCTTCGTGTTTCACGACGTTGACCTAGTGCCATTGGATGATCGCAACATTTACACATGTCCAGAGCAACCACGGCACATGTCCATCATGAGGAATGATACTTCCATGTAAGTCACTGTTTTGAAGATCCAACAGTAGGGACCGAGGCTTCGTAGTACAGCGCCTATGCTATATTGCAACAATGTCAAAATTGAAATCAGTTATTAGAATTGTTCCGAAAGTCATTATGACACATTACAAAGGGGTGTATGTAACCTCAAAAAAAAAAAGAAAGTCCTTAAGCAGCAAGAAGAAATGGTTGTTGGTTTGCTGTTTACCAACTTGGGAATTAGGAAGAAGCGAGTCTCTTTAGTGGAATAAAACAAACAGCAAGGACAGATGTCTAGACGCGGTGAAAAATGGAGCATTCGCTGACAACACTAAGTTCATCTGCACAGTGACTGTGCGCAAGTGATTCGTAGTCTCTGCTTAGTTGACGA
Source organism: Amblyomma maculatum (assembly GCF_055883805.1). Lineage (NCBI taxonomy): Eukaryota > Metazoa > Arthropoda > Arachnida > Ixodida > Ixodidae > Amblyomma > Amblyomma maculatum. The sequence continues at coordinate 165,166,797 of NC_139346.1, read as the reverse complement.
TGTGAGACAGGGGTGGCCCGGCGTTATTGGAAAGCTAGAAAGAGCGAAGTTAAAGAATTCTCGAAAGCTGCACAAGCATTCATGAGACAGTGTCCTCCTGTTCGAGGCCTCCGATAGAATTTAACCTTGAGTACGGAGACAATAGTTGGGCAGCGTGCGGAAACAGTATAAGAGAAAGTAAGCAAGTCATAGACTCTAAATGCATACATACATGTGTGAAGGAGGATGAGGTCAGCCTCCTGAAAGCATTGGATTTCCTGGAAGCATTGGAGAGTGAAATCCCATCTGCAGTTGAGGCGGGTAAGAGAGGCTTCTGTACCGGAAGTGTAAAAGCAAACTCGAAAATGTGTACGATATTTCCAGGCAATGACAATGATATAGCTTAGAACACGCAAAGGACTATGGTTGAAAAAAGGGGTGAACTTAAGCTCTAAATCAAAAGTTTCTACGTTTAGTGACGCTAGCCACCACCTCTATGCGATGGGGATGCCTATAAAATTCAAACATACAAGCTTTACGCATAATCGTCACCAAGAAACTTTAGGTCAACCCGAGCTTTTAACTGCGGATTTTCTATAGAGGAATGCGAAGCCAAATGAGTCACAGTTTTTATTAGTCTCGGACCAAAGTGCCTTTGCGACAAGCCCAGGATGTACTTTCCACGCTTTATTAATTGTAAAAATGTACAATGCCGTGCATTGTATGGTTACCGAAGCTTTTGGACCAGCGTGGAAAGTCGCAGATGTTAAAAGCCGAACTTGACATTGCTAGAAACAGCATTTGAGTGCTATAGTCCGTTACAAGTCAAGAACAGCTGCAGCGGCAAATACCCCTTTACAGAGGCCTCCCATCAAATGACGTAAATTTTGGGCGCTGGCTCCCTCCAAAGGAAGGGACACCAGCCTGTGTCAATCTCTTCCTAACCTGCAGGCAGTTTCTTCCTTTGGTTTCTTCGGAGCACTGAACACCGGTTGGCAGTACCATGCCCTACTGGCATGCCAGTATGGCATGTCATACTGTTTTTGGTGCCTGTTTTCAGTGACAGTACTGTTTCCAGTGGCATGCCAGTGTTTTCTTCTCATGCTGGCATGAGAGGGAAACAAATCCCTTTGTGCTTCAGCTGCAGGGAGATTCCTCTCTGCTAAAGCCATTGGCTGGATGCAAAGCCTACTTTGAAGGACATTCCCAGCAGCATTCTTGACTTGTAACCATAGCTTTTTTGCTGTTCTACTTTCTGTTTTATGCTTTTAAACGGCCCAAAGAAGCGAATTGCTTCGTTTCATTTGGATATGTAATGGCAGTGGTTTCTACAGGTCATGGTAAACAACTGTTCTTGATTACGAATTCGCATCAAATTTCAGCATGCGTGTGGCTAAATGCCAGAAGGTACTTCACAATAAGGAATCTATGCACTACCTCAAATCCTGTTTGCAGCTCTATGGAAGGTAAGACTTATCTATGCCAATCCGGATGGCGTGCAGCCCATACCTTTGATCCAACCCTCTTGTGCCAGCATAGGGAACAGGAACGCAGGAGCAAAAAGCAAGCGATGGACACTGTCCTGAATTATTTAGGGACGCTCTTCCCTTTCGTATCGCCGCAAGCACCTTGGAAAACAGAGCTTAAATTACTTCTGGATTTTATTCCCGGCCAAAAAATTAAACACCGCCGGATGTGCGCAGGCTCTTCACGCTCTTACTGGCAGGTAATCCACTTAAGCGCATCAGTGTGTCCTTATTGCAGTTGCAACTCAATAAAACTGGTTCTACGAGTGGTGCATATATTTTGTTATTTTTACACTCTGTTTCCTTGAAGTGAGGAGCGCGAACACTGGCGTGTGCTTCTAAACCTTCCGCAGGGTCTTTTACAAGCTCTTCTTCGGTGGCGTTAGTGCCGTTAATAAGGAGCACATGCTGCTCGTCAATGGCTACTCCAATGTCTACTGGGGATGGGGAGCAGAAGACGACGACATGGCTTACAGGTGAAGTGATCTTGTTAAGACGAAGCAGAATTAAGGGTTCTTTTATGCTGCGCGCGAAGAAAACATTGGAAGCTAATATTTTGTTTTCCTACTCTGTTTTCCTTTCGCAATCTGCAGGCTGAACAGGGCTCACTTGAAAATTGTCAGGCGCTCTAGTGAAATTGGCCGATATTTTGGCCTGGGGCACGTCAAGAGCAAGCCGAGTGAAAAAAGGTGTGTTGTTTCACTGATATCAGAGCATTTGAATATTTCACGCTATATGTGTTTTTTATCATGGCGTCACTCTGGGAGAAACTGTCTTGTGATCCGGTCCCACGCTTGCAAAGTTTTCGTGCAGGAAGTTCGGTTTGCTTTACAGAATATTACCGTCCCAGAGTGGTATGAGGGAGACAATAGAGGAAAGTTTCAACAATTTTGGTCACCTGGGTTTTTGTAGCGTGCATTATCACCGCACTGTACAAGAACGTCTTTCGCCTCGCCTGCTTTAAAGTGCAGTCGTGGCGGCCAGGACCGAGCTCGTGTCCGATTCGGGATCAAGTGACCATAACAAATGAGAGTCAGTGGCGACAACTCTAAAATTATTAAAGTGACTAATAAAAGCGTGATAATAGAAAACTGCATAAAACCCCGCCAGGGTGGTGCAGTGGCTGCGGCGCTCAACTACTGTTCCCATGTATGCGGGATCGAATCCCGGCCTCGGCGGCCGCTTTTCGGTGGATGCGAAAAGAAAGGTGCCCGTGTGCTGTGCGATGTCAGTGCGCGTTAAAGAACCCCAGGTGGTCGAAAGTTCCGGAGTCCTCTACTACGGCGTCTTTCATAGTCTGAGCCACTTTGGAACGTTAAACCCCAAAAACCAAATCAGAAAGCTGCATTATGGCGCTATCCGCAATCTGCTACCGCGCATTTGACTGCGAGAGGGCCGGTCTCCAGGAAAGAGCGCGCTTCTTGTTGCGGCTTTTTCAGTGCGGTCTGTTGGCACCTACCGCCCACTACTGGGTGTTACCACAGCTGAAATTTTGGACCGCGCCCCGTTCGTGCATAAAGGAGAATGCATGCTCGTTCCTCTCTCCGCCTGCCTCAGTCGTAACCTGAAATTCCTGATATTTCACTCCTTATAATTTATATAAAAAGACCGCTAATCAGCGTCTGAGATTTGCTATGTGTGATTTATTAGACGCCGATAATATTCCGCGCGGACATTCGTCTTAGTTTGACTGCATGGTCGTACGAGCCTTCGGATATACTGAAGACAGCCGTTTTTACCCCTACATTTTGCACAAACAAAAAGCCATACGCTAGGCATCATGTATTTTCACAGGTGCTAACCAGTGCGTAAAATTATAAGTGATCTGAAGTGATTGCACGGCAAACATTTGATGAGTGGCAATTATGAAGCCTAAATAGGGATCCTGAAATCTCAATCATTGCCATTTTCCTCTGGGCACAAACCGCCTTTAGGAGAAAAATGGCGCTGTACAAACTTTTTGTAAATAATAAATTTCATTCATAGTTGAAATTCCAGCTGTTATGTGCATAAGACTCTGACCTTTACCTTCAACATATACATACCAGATCATCCTTAACCAACAACGTTTCTAACTAAATCGAGCAGGAAACATTTTCTGGAACTGAGAATAAGGGCGAACAACAAGGAAAAAATCATGCTTTTAATTTGGACATTAAAAAAAACAACTACACCCCCTCTGCTACTAAGAAGCACTTGGGACAAGAATGTCGATAGAAAGAGCGCAGGGGTGGGATTGAGGGGAGAGATAATTTTTGTGTTAAATTTATCAACGGCAACTTATTGTACGGCGTTTGAAACCATCTCGTCTGCCGCAAGAGTTTTGGCATGGAGCACAGGACAGTGTTGGAGAGCATTTGAAGTGCCTATGGCATTCCTTATATGCACAATGATAAATGAAAATTCTAATTCGCCCACCACGCAAGAGGCCACCTCGTATTACATTTTTAGTTCTTACAATACATTATGTGGCAATCTTAGACGAGCTTCATTCGCCTAGTTCTAGTTTATTGTTTCATTAAAGTATTGGTCACAAAAGTCGTTCGCGTTCATAAAAACAGCGCCAGTTTTGACAGCAACTACCAGCACGCTTATTACATACGATAAAGCTAGTTAGAATCTACTTCCGTGCAAATAAAGGCG
>NC_139346.1:164840149-165157649 GCF_055883805.1 Amblyomma maculatum | reverse complement strand
TTTATGTAAAGCACAGGCTTAATGAAAGACTATGAGTTTGCTGTTATGTTACGTGATATGACTGTGACGTGATGTGATGTGGTATGTCTATGGTGTGACTGTACTAACTTCACCCATCCCTCTCTCACAACTTTTATATCCATTCGCCCCCTTCCCACAGTGCAGGGTAGCAAACCGGTTTCTTTTACGGATTAACCTACCTGCCTTTCCTCCTCACCTTCCTCCTCCTCCTCAGTTGCTGCGCCGCAGCGGGCAATAGTTAAGCCGTGGAGCTTCCGCTCGCTTGCGAGGGCGTATAATACTCCGAGAATAGCGGCGAGTCTGTAGGGCTATGCCATGGATAAGGCAACAAAGGTTAGTACGAGCTTTGGCAACTTTTGCCTGCAAGCCGAATCTTCTCATCCGGCAGACATTGCTCACCACGAAGAAGCGAAAAATACGAAAAATGAAGCTGAGTGATGGAAACTCCCGAAGAGCGATAAGAGAGATTTGCAAAGCGACAACGCAAGGCGGATGAAAAGGTGGTCTGACAAGAACAACAGACAAACGATTCGGGCTCATCCACGACTACTACTGCTTTTACTTTGTATATCCTGGCTGGGCTGTGCTCAGCCACTGCCAATTTGTGTAGCGAACGCTGCACTGCGCTAGGTTTGCAAGCCGTCGGCGTGGCATCGTGTTACCGTGGCACCATGGAAGACGAACCAGAAGACGAAGAAGAAAAAGGCGAAGAAGAAGATGAAGACGAAAGAAGAGAAGAAGGCAGCGCAAACTACAAACTTCGTTTCAAACGCTCTGCTGTATCTGTAAGCCCATATCCCCGCCTTAACCTCCCTCTTCCAACTGCTCACGATGAAAACTTTCATCAGGTCGCTAGACCTGACCTCTGAAGTCATTCCACTTATTTTTGCGTTCTAACTGACCTTATCCTTATCTGATCATTGGCCACATTATAAACAGGCACAAATTACTGTAACACAATAACATTTACTACCAATTAGGGTTTATTTGAGTGTTTGCATCGGGTTAATGACATGCAGGCCGCAGTGGACTTTCGATATGACGACATTTTTCCGTCCCATGCGAAATATATGCCTTCAACCATTTTAAGCGGTTTTCTTTCTGATCACCTGGTAAAATACCTCCATCACACTGCTATCTTTGCAGATGCCTCATTCAGCCCAGAAAAAGCTGCAGTTGGCATATTTTCAGAGGATTTGTTGCGGTGCAGAATTCCGGGCTTGAATTATATCTATTGGAATATGGGCGGACCGTGCGGCCCATGATGAACTACTTAACAGACTGATTGGCCTTGGCGTAAATAGACATATTGTACACTGGATAAAAGCTTATCTCACAAACAGAACCTAGTTTGTGAAGGTAGACAGTGCGAAATCTGACATCCTGGGTGTGCCATCAGGTGTTCCTCAGGGGTCTGTGCTGGGGCCCATATTATTTTTATGTTATGTCAATAACATTGCAGTGTCACTTCCTCCCCATATTACAGTCCGTCTGTTTGCGGATGATTGTTTAATTTACTCAGTCATTTCAAAGCCAGAAGACCAGCTGGCATTAAATTCGGCTTTGAACTCTAATAATCAATGTGCACAACTTCCCAAATGAAAATTAATTACACAAAAACTTCATATATTACAGTGACTAACAAACTAAAAAATATTTTTTCATTTGGTTATGAAATAGAGAGGCGACTTATAACACGCGTAAGCTCTTTTAAATATTTAGGTGTTACTGTATTCTCTAACCTAAGTTGAAATTCACACATTAATAACATATGTTCAAAAGGTGAAAATAAGTTGTGATTTATTAGAAGGGAACTGAAGCTTGCTTCCACAAAAACAAAACTGACTGCCTATCTCGCGCTGGTACGTCCGACACTGGAATACGCGAGAGTCATATGGGATCCCTATCAGGCAAAACAAATTGATAAGATTGAAAAAGTTCACAGAAGGGCGGCCAGATTCCTTCTATCAAAGTATAGATACACAGATACTGTGACTGACATGCTACATGAATTACAACTTACTCCGCTATCTAAACGACGAAAGATCGCCAGGCTAAAATTTCTTTATCTGTTGTATAATAATCACTTCAACATAAACACAAGCCCCTATTTGCAACAGCGTTCCTGTCGTCCTGTACGAAGCTCTCACAGCTATCAGGTTACACCTATGAATGTCCGTGTTTAATTAACTGCTTTAAATATTCTGTTTTCCCCACAACAATAACAGAATGGAATTCCCTGGCTCAGGCATTTCTGCAAACAGACAATATGTTTCAATTTGAAAAATGCTTATACAGTCACATACCTGACGAAATATCCCTGTCACTTTAAGTTTTTTATATTTTTCCCTCGTTGTGATTTTGGTGGCTTGTAGGCCGAATTATTTAGTGAATAATTTGTTCGCAAGTGTTGTACTAAAGTCCCGTATCTGCACAGCGGGACGGTTTTGTCATTTTTCAATTGATTTTTCTAGAAGTGTATAAGGTTGTGCTCGTGGCTGTGTGTTCCTTAATTACATGTATTTGTATTCACCCTGTAACGGCCTTACGGCTGACAGTATCAATAAATAAATAAACAAACCTATGTGCATCACGCAGAGATGTGGAATCCATAGATCATTTTTCCTCTCATGCCGGTGGTTAACACTTCAGAGAAGGGTGTTCCTGAAGATCCCTCTCTCTAGGATAGGGCTTCCCTTGGCCCTACTCGTTTTATTGTCGTTATGAGCGAGGGCCAAGGAAGTTGCGTTGGACACTATTTGCGAAATTATACACAACTATATTATAGCAACTCGTAGGTTAACCTGTTAACATTTTCAAAATTCTTTCAAGTTTTTTTATCAAAATTATTATGATTGTTAGTTTCATACATACAATTCTTATAGCTACATTCATATAATTATTTACAATCTTGCTTTGCGACAAGCTTGTGCTCGAAATTGAGTTTGTGGATGACACCAGATTTCGGCCAATTCCCCATGGTGGGTACATGCCATTTTTCAAGATGCCAGCAACAACAACAGCACCCGCAGCTAATGCTTTCGCTCCACATTTGGTTGCGCAGCATTGAACCCTTCTCATTTTTTCAGATTTTCCTTTGTGAAAAGCACAGTTTTGACCCCACTTGCAACAACACTGCACGATTCTCCACTGGCCACAAAGTAACCGCTAATTTACCACGAATCATGGTGGTCACGCGCACTACCATTGTGTCATTCCTGGTTCAGCTGAAAGTGAGCATCGCCGAAGGCCAACTTTTTTGCAAGTAATGGGCAAAGAATAAAGCCTTGTACGAAGCTTGCAATCGTTGCACCACGGCCTCGGCGGCAGGTTTTCGACGAAGGAGAAAAGCAAGAACGTCCGATGTCAGTGCACGTTAAAGAACTCAAGCTGGTTGAAATTCCGGAGCCCTCCACTATGGCATCTCTCAGAGTCTGAGTTGCTCTGGCCCTCATCAAATCAAATGAAATCGTTGCATGAAGCATCGCAAGCCCCCCTGGCGAGCAGTCGGTAGCATCGTGAATTTGCTCGTGCCAGCCAGAAGGAAAGCTTCAGCTAGGTCATCAAGATAGGTCAACCAGGTGTGCTGTTGTCCCCTCGCTTTATGCTGCGCATCTAGTGGTAGAGTGCGCTGGTATGCCGTTCTTTATATTTTTTCGTTTTGGTCACCGCGCGCGTGCTCCGTTTTACTCTGGGTGCACCTGGCCATCTAACAAACTTCCTGCGTAAGGATCACGCATTGTGGTCACGGCGCGAAGCGATTGCGAAGGCCCGTGGTGGGTACAATCCCCCAACCCCCTTCCCCACCCCGGAAAAACAAAGTGGTGGTATCTACCCACGTAAAAAATGGGACGAGAACGCAGTTCGCAGCTTGATGCCCCATATCATGGTGGAACCCTCATTTGCCCTCCGTATGTGGACGCAGCTCTCCGCATTGCCATTTATCATGATAATTTATCATATCATTTATAATAAATGGCAGTGGAGCTCTATATGAAAATTTTGTCCCTAAAGTTTCTTTCGCATTTCTCCCTGAGCGCGTGTTCTGTTGTGCGAACTTGAGAAAAACGGCGTGCCCGGTATAATGAATCTGTACTTGTTTATGGCAATTCTGCCTCAGATTTGATCTACCTGTCAAGGCAGCATAGCTTTAACACTAAAAATAGATTGTTGGCTGGGCTACTGTAAAATAACTCTTCCAAGACTACAATATATCCTCTGCAAGCTACGTTCACGCACAAGATTATTTAGGTGCGTGGAGTTGGCCGAGCTCATTATGAGGTGAACGCTACTTGAAGGCAATTAATTTCAGTAAATTTTAAAATGTGACTCTGCGTCATTGATTTAAATGCGAGAATGAAGGCCAACATTCTACGAAACCGAAGTAAGCATACGGGTTTTTGTATGGCGTTGATAAATAATAAATTATTTTTTAATAATCTCGAAATTGGTACTAAGTTTCTCCGTGTGCCAGGCATATTACATTCTGGCCAAAAGTTAGGAAATTTTACAACTAATGTTACATTACGTCGAAGTCAAATGTGCTAATAATTCGCTGATAAGACGTTAAGACCGTGCAAGGCATTTCACTCATGCGCTTGCCATCACCGACCAAGAATGGTGTCTGATCTTGTTTGTGCTGCGCTTCGATATGCTATGTTGTTTCATGAGATCACGACAACGTGGCCTCATGCTGTTAATTCAAGCTAAACCAACGCGCGAGTTTCCCTGACAAGGATTTAAACTTCCCCAGGCAGCATGACTGGCTGCTGGCGTACCGCGATATTTTGCCGTACATTCATATTAAAAAAAAAAAAAACAAATGACCAAAGTAGCAGATTGGAATCGATCGTGTTCGAAATCCGGTACTCGAATTTGGCATCCAAGCGTGAAACGTTGAACTACCATGGTAGTGTTCCGCCTGCTATAATCAGGCAGGTTAAAGCGGAATAATTTGCCAGGGCGACTTCCAAATCGCGCCACAAATAGGGTTAAACTGGGTTAACTCGTGGCGTACCAAGCAAAAAACAGGAATTACACCGAGTTAAAGAAAGTAAGACGAAAAAGGCCCGTGCTTTCCCATCATAATCGCTTTAACAGGTACACCAGTCAATTTTTTTACCACTGCAACTCTCGAGCAGTAATTCAGTCTTGCGCGAACCAAACTTTTAAGGAATATTGCAAAACAAGTCACGCATTAATACTCTTGCCAAAGAAAAGCATGTGCTTCGTATCCATACGAATATCGCGATCTGTTCATCATCCAAGTTGTAAGGAGCCGGCGGGCCCAACGGATTATCACGGGGAGTTAGGGAAGGTACGTGGCTATGAGCTCGGGCCTTTTGGCCGTCTTGTAGCATGAATGGACGCAGGTGGTGCGCAGACAGGAGGGCGCCGCGAAGCAACCTGGCGAAGCCCGAAGAACATTTAGGATGACGAGCGTTACGAGCTGAATGACAGTCAGTGAGTCCCCGAAGTGGGAGATGTAGACGGCATTCACACCTGCCTGCGCGCGCTGCCTCGACTCCGCAGTCGGAGGTGAGACGATCATTCGGGCAAGCACTCGATGGTGTGGTGTGGTGAACACCTAACAAAAGCGGTGCACCCGTGTCGACAGGAGAGCGGTAGCAGGTCTACTGACTACTTTTTTTTCTTTTTTTTTTATTGCGCCGCTGATTCGGGGTCGTGCATGTGGCAAAAAGCCATGGCAGGCGAGGGGGAAGAGACAGCGGCTGTCGGCCGGGCGGGAGCAACGTTACTCACTGACTCTAACGTTGTAACGGCCAGATGTACATGTAGGAAGGACATGACCCTAGAAGTTTCACGTTCCCCCTTTTATCAGTGAGAGAGTGTTTAGGCGTGTTAAGGTTGAAGTGGGAGTTGTACGTCGAAACGAACCAATCATGTTGACTTTTGTGGTGACTGGAGGTTGTGGAAATTAGAGCTGGACCTCGGAGGGTGTAAAACCGAGCCCGAGGGCTCAGTCCGGGGTCCTGGGCTAGGTTTAGGTGCTGTGCATGTTCGGCTATGCCGAAGTGGGGATATTTCCCAGTTAGCCAGTTCCACGTTACACCTCTGGGGTAAATGTAAATACTGTGCATATAAATATTCAGTTATCCTTCTCGTCCCTAACTGCTCCCATTCCAAGTCTCTGAATACTTCCTCTAAACACGCTGTGAATAGTACTGGGGAGATTGTGTCTCCTTGCCTAACACCTTTCTTTATGGGAATTTTGTTACTTTCTTTATGCAGAACTATGGTTGCTGTGCAGCCACTATATATATCTTCCAGCACTTTCACGTACGGCTCGTGAAAGTGCATCAATGCCTGCATCACCGCCGAGGTTTCAACTGAGTCAAATGCTTTTTCGTAATCAATGAATGCTATGTATAAGGGCTGGTTATATTCCGAGCATTTTTCTATCACCTGATTGATGGTATGGATATGATCGATAGTAGAGTACCGTTTCCGAAACCCTGCTTGATCCTTTTGCTTGATTGCAGTCTAAGGTTGTCCTGATTCTATTAGCGATTACCTTAGTAAATACCTTATACGTAACAGACAGTAAGCTGATTGGTCTGTAATTTTTAAGGTCCTTAGAGTCCCCTTTCTTGTGAATGAGGATAATGTTTGCATTCTTCCATGGTTCCGGTACCGTCGATGACACCAGGCACTGCGTATACAGGGTGGCCAGTTTTTCTAGCACGATATCCCCCCCCCCCCCCCCCCCGTCCTTCAGCAAATCTGTAGTTATCTGATCCTCTCCAGCTGATTTCCCCCTTTTCCTCCTTACTCAAGTCTCCTTACTCAAGTCTTCACTGCATACCGGCTCCGACGCGGCGCCTCTCACGCAAGGAACCTCCGCTGCAACACGTATACCGTCTGTGTATACGTGTACTGCGTATACGTATAGCGACGTACTGTGCCATTATGATTTAATCAAAGGTTACCCGCTCAGCCGGGAGGCGCTACATGAGCGGGGTTACTGAGTGGAAAAATACACATCTTATTTACATTTATGTTTTCGACTAAATTGATAGCCTGCACTTCAAAAAGTCAGCTACAATGTAAGATGTCTATTCATTAAATACGTGCGTATATATATATAAACAGCTGAATGCCTCACATATAGAATTTCGCGTGAAAAATCTGTAGAATTTACAAGTGTGTGTTTGCGAAGTTTTGTTCAGACGTCGTTGTACAACACCTGCCAGCAGATGACCATGCACTGTCATGCACTTAAAAGGATATTTTTCACAGTGCCGACTTCTTTGGTGAATCCGGCAGGATCGACAGCTTTGTGTGGAAATACAGCAAATGTAAAGTCTTGCTGCATTTGTGTAATTGCTGTAATTATTTATTTACTACTAATTAATGCCAGTTGCGTAGCAGAATGCGGCACTCAGGTTTTCGCCTTTTACTACTTTAGTCGCTGAAGTCCCTCGTAACTTTTTTCTTAATTTCTTCCTACGTTGCCGGCTAAATATTCCAGACCTCTGCTATCCAGGGTAGAACGAGAGAATAAGATGGCTACATAGTATGAAATACCACTGAACAAGGGCAGAGGGGATGTCTCACTTCGTAAATCGAGCCAACGTTTTGACAAGTCCACTTTTCGGAACGTTGGCTCTGCTTGCGAACTGAGGCTTCCCCTGTAGCCTTGTTCAGCGCTCTTTGAAGCCTCTGCTATGCTACACCTTTCATTGAAGTTTGATTCCGTCGGTTGTTGTGAGTCGCTGGGTAGAGCTCATTGGCTATAGATTAAATATATGAACCATACGACTGTGAAACTCTCATTGTATCTTAGTACATAAATCTGATTTCTACCTTCGCAATGTTTCCTTTTGACCTATACCACACTACCGATGCTCTAAAAAACCTTTAAACGTTTAATGCAGCTGTATTTTAATGCAGTATACTCAGAGAGGCGGTCTTTGTGAGTATTCTGCTCAAATTTAAATGTTTTATGTGGAGGGTATAATTTACTAACTGTATTAAAAATGTGCTCTCGGCACATTAGGGTGACGCCTTCCTGCCCGCCTCCTTTCCGTTGACGTCAAGTGGGCTCTTTGGTTACGCCACTTATTAGTCTCTCCGATGCAAATGATACTGGCGGGACAGGATTTGATAGGGCGCTGTCGCGACTTATATTCTCTATATTTTTCTGTGCGTCTTCTTGTTCTTATTAAGAAAAAGGTGAGTGTCATTTTCAAACAACAATGTGTTCGGTGTTAGGGAAGCTCCCTTAAAATTTCTATGTTGCGAAGAGGACTGATATAGAATGCTTGCTGCTCGCGTGCGTTTTCTAGTTTCAGTAATTAGCTTTTTAAGTCCCTTTACGGGCATGCTCGGTTCTCTACCTATTTACTTCCATACGTTGGTTCCAGCTCCTGTGTTTCGCGCTGCTTTAAGATGAATCCAATCCAACTCGCTCAGTTTCTTATACTCGTATACTTATGTTGGTTATCGTGCACTTATATATTTATTTTGATGTCACTGCCATTTCTGTTGTTTCTATTAGGTTAGAGGCTTTAATGGCTGACTGTATTTTGTTGAATCTTTTTTCCAGAACTGGCATGTTGAGAGATGGTTGGTTTTTTAATGTTGGTCGAAACATTAATAGTTATAATTAAATTGCGGTCTTTCGTGTTGGAAATAGTTCATTTCATTGCTCGTGAGCTCTTGCACCTCTATTTTTTTCGTATATAGCCGATTAGCACTGTCACATTCGCTCGTCCCCTAAATAGCTTGAGGGTTACATTTAGCTATTCTACAACCTACTTGTATTGCTCGCTCCGTATTCCTTAACGGTGTCTGTTTGGCTTGGCTTGTAAGGGTGTAGAGTCCCAAAGCAATTCAGGTTATGAGGGATACCGCTGTGGACGGACTTCTGAAATTTCGGACATCCTCTCCGGGCGCCTCGCTTTCGGCATCCATCGATAAGGGTAACATCTGTAAGAGTATTGTTTTGTGATGTAACAATAAGGTCAGAATCCTCGGATAAAGGTGAGCATCTGTTTTGTAGTGGGATCCTCAATTTCACTACTTACCTGTCGCCGCTCAATCGCTGAGTTATTTTTCAACTATTTTATGTTCCTTGTTTATGTCTAAGCTAATTCACACCTCACCATCTTATTGTGACCGTCGCACCTTTCCGAGCATCTCGACATTGCAGCTGACGCCAGGATGAGCGCTTGGCGCTAATTTCATTGTGCGTCTCGCCTTCACAGTTTTTTTCGCATCCACTTCCGGTTTTCTTGCTGTAGAAGAAGGCATGCATGATCCGCAAATTATTTCGTTCGGCATATTGATGCAAGGGACTGCAATAATAACGAGCACCAAATTTCTGCTAAGGATTTATGTGGTATCGGTTGACCTCTGAGGCTGACGCTTATGCTCCGACACCGCCTCTGTAGTCAAGAAGTCTGAAACCCATTATTAGAGCGGGTGCGCTGGCCAGTTTGGGCCCAGTCTAATACGTGGCCTATCAAAGTTAGGGCGTTTTTGGCCAATCAGGTGTTGTGCCGGCTAAAGAACCGCGGTGTGGCTACTGCTCGGCAGTCGGCCCCTATTAGTAGTGAGCGATGCGTCAGGGACGACGAGAAGAAGGCGGGCCTTCGACAGCTGTGTCGGACGAGGTTGATGCTATCTGGAGCGCACTGCTGCGAAGCTGTTCGAAACTTTGGCGTGAACCAGCAGCCGACTGCGTGTGAGAGTAAGCAGCTGACTCCACAAATCCCCTTTGAGGGCAGAGTAACGGAGTGTGATTTTAAGGCGGAAACCTTTCTAGGCTCATGGAGCGAAAATCTGTGCGCGGTAGTTGTGCGCATGATATGAGCGTCATGATGTGCCACTCTCAAAAAGCGGATGTGGGAGGAGGGAGATTACGAATTCAAACGATTTATAGTGACATGTATTGAATAAAAAATATAGGCATCGTTAGAGTAATAACTAATGCCAACGAATAATAATAATATTAATGACGAAAGTGACATCGAAGGACAAATATCTCAGACTGCAACTTGTAATGACCTCAACAAATTGGAATTGAGTAAAAATGTTTAGCGATGAGTGGTAATGAATAGAATGACTAGGCATGACTCATCATGACTTCTAATGATTAAGAAACGATCAATATGTCAAACAACGACTTGTAATGAGAGCAACTGATAGGAAATGTGTGATGTTCTTAGATATGAGTGGTAATGACTACAATTACTAAGCATGACTCAGCATGACAAAGAAACGACCAATAAGTCAAATAACGACTTGAATGATCGGAACTTACGGTGTTTAACGACGAATGATAATGATTACAATGACTAGGCATGACTCATTGTGATTACGAAACTGCCGATATTTCAAACGACGACTTGAATATGACCGCAACTAACTAGAACCGAGTTAAATGCTTAGTTATGACTATGTGAATTATGACTATATTGACTAGGTATAACATCATGACTTTGAGAACTACAATGATTGAAAGAGGCAAAAAAATAAAGCGGGAAATGATGACAGGCAAATGATAGGAGCGAAAGGCAGGCTTTCGCTGTTCTCATCTTAGCAAACATCTGAGAAGCGCTCTATTTTTTTGAACGATTGTACAAGAAATCTTTGTGATTACACTAAATTACATAATTTTGGAAGTGCCTGAATCAGCCAGTGTCATTCCTCATTGAATGTTCCATAACACATAGGCAGGTTAGTTCCTCTTATTTTGGTCTTAGGCATCTCTTCGTGCAAAAGCAGCTATTTGCACCGGTGGATACCATGAGAAGATGTGAGTTACGGTGTGTTTAATTTACGCACTTGTAGATTAGGTTGATGTAATGCGGATGGTACTTCTCTTCAGGGTATATGAGAGGATGCTCTGTTTCCATGTTGGATTTGCTAATTTCTTAAAACCATTTCATGCACTAATGCGGATGACAAATCTGTTTAGTGTAAATGAGAGTATGCATTATTTTTATTGTATTGTTGTTGTAGCGGGTATTTTATTACATATACAAAAGGAAGGAAAAGATGTTTGCCAGCCCCGGTATCTGCTATCTGATATCTGCAAAACCTGAATTGGGGCGGCGGAAATGAAGTGATAGCGGGAAAATGTAGAGGAAA
Organism: Amblyomma maculatum; assembly: GCF_055883805.1. Lineage (NCBI taxonomy): Eukaryota > Metazoa > Arthropoda > Arachnida > Ixodida > Ixodidae > Amblyomma > Amblyomma maculatum. Next base: position 165,146,510 of record NC_139346.1, on the reverse strand, counting down.
CCAAAGAGGTGAGCGGTAGAAAGAAAGGTCAGGGTATGTAAAGATAAAAATAAAAATATACACTATTGTCTTAGGTCACTAAGCGCTCAGTACATTGAACGGGCCTCCACAACAGCTCTTCGTCCATGTAACTGTTTACGACGCATGCACGTGCACACTGTGCAAAACAATGTGCACGATTGTGGAGTTCCCAAATTTCTGATACAGTTTATTACACTAGTTCTAAGCAGCAAATGCAGATTTGCTCAGCTTCCGCTACCTTTCCCGCATCACAGAGCGCAGCTTACGTGTCAACATTTTCTCTCCACTGGTAATGCTTCAGTCTAGTGTGCTTTTGAGTCTGCGATTTTATTCTACCACTTTATTTTAGTAATAGTGGGTGATTATTTACTATTAGATACCAAAAAGGCAGAAAAAGATGTTTGCCAGCCCCAGTATCTGCTATCTCGGTATCTGAAGCACCTGAACTGGGGAGGCGGAAATAGAGGGATAGTGAGGGAGTTGTAGACGAAATCAAAGAGATGAGCGACAGGTACAAAGGACAGGGTAGGTTAAAAAAAATACAAAGAGAGATATATACACTATGATACAATTGTTTTTAGTGCCCATGTAGTTTTTTTGTACATGCTCATTGTTGTTTTTTTTTGTCACCTCCTTTGCAACATGCTTACATACACGCTCAAGGCATGATCGAGTAAGCTGGCTCTTTACAACAAGGAATGTCAAGCTATTTGTCTTGAATTCGCACTTGTGCACAGCAATGAACTATACCAACCATTTTTTCATGTGTTCCTGCAACTTCCCGCAGGCACTTCGGTTGAGGTTATGGATACAACAACACCGCCATTTGACATTTGGAATCGTCTTTAGTCAGAAAGTGCATTCGCTCAAATCTCCCACACGAGAACGCTATGGAGATCCCGGTGTCTACCAATGCAGCTGAAAGAAGAATAAGTCCTGGAATTACCGCAACTTTGAGGTTCTTGGCTCGAAGCAACTTTTTTAAAGCCGTTTTAGCTGTGATACTGTGTTTTGTAGTCGTTCGCTTGTGCTTCGACATGAACCAAATCAAGGAACAAGAAGTACGAGTAAGTGGCTTGTTCAAATTCATTGCAGTCCTATCTTCGAAGTCAATACCATTTAGCATTCAATTCGAAGTGTCTTTCGGATTTTATTGCACAACGTCCGTTTCCTAAAAGATAGTCGAACTTGACTTCAAAGGAAGCAGCCTTTCTAGATTAAAAGGCGTATCAGTGTATGAAGAGAAGGGTAAAATGATCCCCAAAAACAATTACTTAATTTTTTTCGCCTAGTTTAACGGCATAAGGAAACATTCTCGGCGACCATTAATTTGCCTCAGCTGCTCTCAATGCGTTTAAGACCTTTCTATACGAGCCTCATCGATTCCTCTTTTAGCATCGCAATTGCTAAACTTTTTTCCATAGCACGAGACATTCAGAGAAACTCTGGCATATACTTACCAAATGAATAGGGCAACCGAAGCGTCCTTTCGGGTTTATGTGCGTATAAAGTTCACCGGAAAGTGTCAGCAAACAAAGTATACCTTTGGCCTGGCATAACTGCTCCGGCTTTTGAATCGTTGTTTGAGTAAACCGATAAAGTTTATGTTATTGGAGGAGAGTTATCGCGTGATAAGAGTGCGCAGCTGAGAATTTCTGTTGGAGCACAACAGGTGCCCCGCAGATCTGCCTGTCGTATCACCACGCTTCCCAGTGGCAGCCACGCCTAGCTCGCAGATTATATTTGTTTTTATTGTCTTCTCATAAACTTTATTACAAATGCAGAATTCAAGTAAAGATGCCAAAACATTCTCGAAAACCTTGGATTTCCACACGACTTATACTACTCCTGAAAAAAACACGTGTATCCCTGAATGACAGACTACTGCAATACCTCGAGGCAAACATTAAAGTTATATATTTATATAAATGCATGGCGTATATATGTATTTGAAACAAATGGAAATATTAGTTTTAGACTCCTGAAAGAAGCCCTCAGCTTCGGGCTTAAGTTACACTTTTTGTTTCTCGTATGTCGGTATCAAAGAAATGAGCAGTCAATCGCGTCAGCATTGCTGCACGCTCACAGAGTGACATTTTAGAAATTTAACTTCGTGGAAATCCTTATATGTATGTCGGGGAAGGCAGGCTCTTAGTATTTTGTGACTCAATGACGAGTTACAACAAAAGTTTCTCCGTATTTCTGCGGTATTTCTTAGATGCGATTTGAAATGCTGCACTTATACTAATGCATTTGTAATGCTATCTCGAGATCTATTTTTAGCCATGTTAGTCAACTTGATTGCTTCATCAACAGCTTGCAACAGCGTCGCCACTGAAGAATCTTTAGCCTTTTAGAGTGCAGTTCGTCGCGACACTTGCACACAGTAAACATGACCAGACTTTATTTCGAATGGTTCAAAGGCTCAGGGGGCCACGTGAAAACGATTCAGTGCGCTCGTCGTTAGGCTCTCCGACGAGTGTTAGCACGAACGTCGCAAACATTTGCATATATTATGTGCGCCGTCTTCACCTCGCCATAACTTTTGTTCATGTACGGCACTGAAATATCGGCTACGAAGTTTAAGATAATTTATGAAGGCAAAACGGCCGTATTGCTGCATTGATGCATTAACTGCGACGCTAGAAGCATCCTTAAAAAAGTAAAGAGCTCGAGTTTAGCATGCATACCAACCTCCTCAGAAAGAAAGGTTTTGCGGGCGGCCGTTTGCATTTTTGATGGACTTCGCAGCATAGCATAAAATGAGCATCACCAGTGGTCTATTCGAGGCAAAGCTGCCTTATATTAGTCCATATGAGTCTCAACAACTCCAGCACATCATGGTGAGTGAAGACTGCGTGCCTCATCATGTGCGCTTGTGTAGACGTACTGTTGACGCTTGAGAGCACCACATACAGTGCATTGAATTTTCAACATAGCCTCTAGTTAGCTTTGGTGAAATACATGACATATTGTTTAAACATGGCTACTGAAAAGCAAAAAACTCATTACCAGCCTCAATCGCTTAGCGCAGGCATGCATGAAAGGGTCTCCGAGTGCAATTGGTTGTACCTTCTGGAGCGCGGTCATTGTGTTTCTTAATAAAATAGACACTGAACGGAACACATAGCTGGCACCCTTTTCTAAATGTTGAGATTACTTAAAAAACTACCTACACCTGTCTAGAAGGGAAGGCATGTTTGCCTTGATGAAAGCAAAAGAACGCACTTCCAACTTTGCAGAAACTGGGCGGAATTTCCTTCGGTTAACATTGTGTTTAGCGCGATAGACCGAGACCAAGAAGAGGCTCTCAGTTCTGAGTATTGGGTAGGCTCTGCGACGTGAACCCGAAAGATTATGGCCGCAAACGGCTTGTTAACCCATAAGCGTAAAATAAGTTCAATACGGTATTTCAGTTCGTCACGCATGATTATCCTTGGAAGTACGACGAAACTGAAGTCGCTGAAGTAAAACGTGGCAGCTCAGAAAAGCGGCAGAAAACTACTGTGGGCATCGGCGTTCCAGAAGACGTAATCTCCGACGGCCGCCGAGCGAACAATTCTCTCACTGTGCCCACTGATACCTTCAAACTTGGGTGAGCATCCAATTGCAAACATCTTTCTTGTCGGGCAAAATGAAATGTTTTTCAAGGAGTTGTTCTGCCAAAATCGCTTGCACGGTCTCTAATCAAGGATAACCTTGTTGCAATAAATGTTTGCGCAGCAATTATGTATTTTCAGTACGGTTTGTACAAGAGTCGAAGAAAACATTTCATGATGAGTCATTTTTGCTTTCCAAATAGCAAATATTGCCTCAAACTTACTATATGTCTATAAGCGCAAATAAGTGACCACATGACTCTCATTCTTGACCTAAAATATTTTGCGGCTAAAACAGTTATGAAACCATGTGCATAAACTTGCAAAACGTGTACAGGCTTTTAAAAGCTTGTAAGATGGAAAGTGGTATCGTGTACCTAAAGAACAACATGAATGAAAAATTATGAAATAAACTTGGTGCGAAGTTCTTGCTTTACTGCGTTAGCACCTTTGATGACGTCTTTGCCATGTCTATGAGAAGCAACATTATAAGGGATCAACTCTGCTGAACGAACCGAATGTGGAGCGAAAGCTTTGGCTGCGGGCGACTAAGGGTTAGATCTAACACAACCAGCGTACGTTGAAGGCATCACAGTTAACCGGCGTTCTATGCAGAACCCACTTTCATGCCTATATGAACGTGCCTGTGTGACATAAGGGTACCGTGAAATCAAATGTCATCGCGGGCTGATTCTATTGTCACCCTCCCACAAGAAAAGAGAAGCCCGAGTTGGCCAAACCGCATGCTAGGCAACGGGATGCTCTTTCAAGCACTGCCAAAATGCTTAAAGGTAGCGTAGTGTGGGTTCCGCTACAAAATACCAAATTGCTTTATAGGTGACATGCGTTGAGAATATCAGCATGCTTTGAGAATGCTTTGACCTGTGGTTGAGAATCGAGGCTGGGACAAAATTGGTCTCCACAAAACATTGTTGCCCCCAACCAAAAACAGAGCCCGCGTGTCCCTTCCAGGTTGTAACGGTTACTGTCACTGGTCCGAAAGGGAAGATAGAATCAATTAAAAAAAAATGCAAAAAGGCTAATCTTCCGCCTTGTAATGCTTTCTATTAAGAGTACCATAGGGACATGCTTTTCCTGCGTAGGTTCCGTGATTCGCGCTTATAAACCGCGTTCAGTATATCGTTTAATGATGGAGGAAAGGTAACAAGAAATGATTTGCTTTAAGTAATTAAAATTTCAAACACATTGAATAAACATTCACCTTGTCGTGCCACTTTTAGCAAATCCTTAGCAAATTATGTTTTAATTCATCCTCCCTGGCTGAACTCGCCAACGCCTGAAGTGCTACCCTTCACTGGTGCCGTCAGAAAACTAATTAGTGTTAGCGCGCATCTAATGCTTCTGGCTCTAGACTAAACATACGGCATGTTCTTCAGCTATGTATCTAACCTTATGATTTTCTGTGGATTACCAATTCAAAGCTGCATTAAATGTTTTAACTTGCTTTCGAATACGATTCTTTCTGGAGAAAGTGCCAAGTGAGAATTTGGGGTGGGCGAGAATTTAAATATTTTATCCTGGTGTGCGTTTTGACCTTTGAAATAGTTCCTTGTAAATGCATGGAGAAAGAAAGTGCGTGGGGCATGATTCTGTTCGAAGTGATCGCTAGTGTGACATTTGAGTTCACACGTGTAGAAAAAAGGGCGGGGAAGACATATGCTCAAAATGGGTACATTCGCGGGTTTCTTCTTTTCCCCGCAAAAATTTAAAACAAATTGATAATACACGCATAATTAATGAAGCTCAAAATGCGCGGAGATCAAGCGCTGTATTATCTCGGAAAGCATTTTGTTACAATAAACATTTGAGAACAAAGGAAGTGCGACAAAGATCTGAGTCAACATGTGCCCTTTTTGAAAAGGTGTATCGCCGACATCGGCCGCTGTTTTATATTACCTTTTTATGTTTGACCATGTAGCCTAAAACAAAGCCAAATTAAATCAAAATTATTTTATCCCAGAGATTTTCCTGCGGGGACAGATAGTAAAGGCTGATATTACCTGACAATGACCTTTCCCCGGTTTAATTTGTACAGAAATTTATTTTAGCACAAATGGGTGCGCTTAGTACAGAAACTGTGGTTATCCCATAAATACTGCAGATAAACGCAAGTTAAACTACTTCACCAAACAAAACAAAACTGAAGAGTGGTACATATATACACAGTGTTTACAGAGAAAATACGTGCCCAGATAAACTTAGTCCTGGCCGGTCTTGACGAAAGCGCTCTCCCTCCTTTAAGGATTGTGCAGCAGGGAGAGTTGCTACCTATTGCCGCTATTCTCCGGGGCGCTGCAAGCCAAGCCCACTAGCCCCCTCTGTGATTGAAGCGGGCCGCTAAAATTTTTGCTTAATCTAGCCGCGGCGGACTGTTTGAGACATTTTGTATAACATTGGTGAACTGTTGCTCCGAGCGCGTTCAGCAAGAACATGACAAGGATGTCTAATGCAGCCACGGCGTGCAAAGCATGGGGACAAGTAGGTTGACCTGAAAACACTGAAGGTGGCCTTCTGTGATGGCCCATAGCATTCGCTGGCACAGATGGATCATTTGTGACTGGCACGAGTAGAAGTGAAGCAAGATATTTCAGTAAGGAATCAGCATTAGCAAACATTCATTTTCCTCTTAAAGACCGGCATAGTCTTTGTTATTACTTGAAAGTGTATTGCGACAATAATAGCATTTGCCGCTCCAAAAATTTCAGTTCACTCTCTCAGCGCGAAACAGGCCGGATCAGACAGATCATTTGCTCTTGAATTCTGACATCGTTTCACCACACTTAAGAACTGAATGCCATAACAGGTATTGCTTGTATTGCTGCATACAACATTGTGCTACTCAAAGTTCCGAGGAATATCAATTACGACCTGAAATGCTTTCGCGTTCGTTTGTAGATGTACCCGGACCGCTTCTCATTCTGATCTGTTAATTACTTTGTGTAGTTCAAACAGAAGAATTTGGAGAAACTTGTCAGAGATCATATGTGTTAAGTGTTTAGCGTGACTCCGATCGGCGACTTCTGGACAGCGCAAAGAAGGGGTGAATCTTCTAAATACGGCTAACTATTAGCCGCAGGGCTTCTAGAATATTTGATTGCGGGAGATCCTTAACCGCGTTTTTCTTTTTAAATAGACGAAATCGTTTTCAGGACAGCTAGAAACTCCGGCTTCGGATAGTGATGTTCACCATTCTCTTGTGCGCGAAGAAGTTTCTAAGGGCTGAGCTAGAACTGTTGGTCTTCGTTGCCATGCCTCACACTCAAGATCATTGATAAGCTTGGCAATATATTGACCTACGTACACAAAGCCTGAATAAGTAGCTAACGCATGCAGATCTGAAACCTGTGCTCGCAGAGCTTTCAGTTCTTGGGCCACACCTTGAGGACCACAGGCAGCCGCTCCTTCTTCTGCTTCACCTTCCACAGTGACCCCTGTGGACGGCAGTGCTTTTTTTGAGGCGAAAAGCTTTACTAGGCTAGTCAACTCCGAGTCTCGCGTATGCCGTGGTCTCGGAATAGCCACAGCTGTGCGCGCGTCGGTTGACCTTGGCCGGAGCCGTGCGGAGACTCGGCGGCTTCAACGTTCCTTCAATGTCGAGGGCACGATACCGCTCAGGATACCGGTCTCTGCGGTGGCACTTCGAAGCAAACCAAGAGCAAAAGTACTGAGCCTTCAGTTATTAAGGCGAAAACCTTTATTGCCTCATCGTTGTAATCGATAAAAGTGTGACGCTCACAATGATCACTTACTATTACTAGGCTAGTCAACTCCGAGTCTCGCGTATGCCGTGGTCTCGGAATAGCCACAGCTGTGCGCGCGTCGGTTGACCTTGGTCGGAGCCGTGCGCTCCGCGCATGCGTCGAACCGAGTGACGTCACGGGAGAGGCGCGGGCTGTCGGAGCCGCCGCTACCGCTCTCTCCGCTTCTGCGCGTATTATTATATAGGAGCGCTTTGAGAGGAAATTGCAGGCAGTCGACAAAGACGACGATGCTGCTGGAGATGTTCAAGGGCGGCAATTACTTGCGGTGAAAACTCCTGCACAGCGCGCAGCATGTTGATTTTTTCAATGTTCGACGGGTACACATATGCTTTCTCGGCAAATTTCTCGGCAACTTTATCGACATGCCCTTTTGGTGCTCATAAAGTTTCTTGACAAATGTGCCGCTGAGGACGCCAGTGCCGTTTGTGAGCTCCCGTTCGAAAAATTGGTTGCGGAAATTCTTGAAAATGTGGCAAGTAACGAAGCTTAAAAAAAAAAAAAAAAAATCTCGTTCATCTTCATGAGAATCTTCACTACAGTTGACAAAGAACCATTCCCCATGCGCTTAAACTTGGTTCTGTCTGCTGAGTAGTTATCTCTAACGATGCGCACAATTACAAAGCTGCATTCCTCAGCTGCACAGATAACGTCCTTCGGCCGCGCATACAAATCTCTCCAGCTCAGCTAGTTTGTAATGTAATACGAACACGGGACCTTGTAGGTGCTGGCCACTCCGTGGAGCACGAAACACGGGACATGGTTAGTAAGTGTTTCGTCCTTGGTACGCGGTGCATCGTTTTCAGGATTCTCTCTGATCCCAAATACTACGTCGGGCTACCGGTCGTATATGCATTTTGGCTTTATTGCACTTTCATCGATTATTAATGAGGCCATGAGCTGTTTGTGGCTGAGAAAGGGAGTCTCGTAAATAAGCGTTTATTTCATGCCGCCACTCATTCCTGAATAAAGTTGTGCTGGGACCGACAAGGCGCTGCAGCGGGCACGAATGTGTCAGCACAATAGTACTGGCGTGATCATAACCTTTTGGCGGAAGAGAGCGCCAAGAATGGAATTTCTTTTGGTATCTGTCAACTTGGTGAAGCAGGAAAACAGCATTTGTCTCTCCCTTTTCGGCGTCTGAAGCAATTATTTTCAAAGCCAAGTAGCGTTTGTCAACCACGATATGAAGTGAAGGGTCCTTCCTCTCTCCTTCTAATTTCTGCGGTGCTTTTGAGCAACTGAAGCCATAGTACGCTATCTGGGAACGCAACCTATCATTAAAAGGTGTCGGCTTGCTTACTGCGCACCGTTGTTTGTTATTTGCGTTCCTATATGGTAGCTCTTTTTTTGGTCTCATTTTCAGGAGAGTCTATGGCTGCATGTTTGCATTCTGGTTCTTAATTTCGGTTTGATGTTTCTTTTGAGAGGAGCTGTGTCTCAAAATTTTGGGGTCCATCAAACACGGTTGACACTGCACCGGGAACTAGTTCGATCACTGACGTATAGTCACTCTCCAGCAAAGTGCTTACTACATACTGTAGTCGATGGTTATTGGTAATTAATGACGATATTTTCCGCGGAAACGTTTCTTTGCCATCTGGAGCACAGTTCCTGGTCAACTGTAAATTGGTGAAACGACACACCGGTACTCTTTCCGGACCGCGACTGACAAAATGGCACACAGCAGTACACCACAGCCACTGATAGATGCACTTCACTGTGCAAATTTTTTGAGACGAGTACCCATGAAAAGTCCGATGCAGAATCTTACTGAGAAACGTGATCTCAGTAGGGCGCTCGAAGCTTTTAGCACACAGCAAACGTTTCGTTCACGCGCACAGCAGCAAAACCATCACGCAAACAATGGACCCACGTGCGCGCCGACTTGCTCCTCTAAACGACTTTTGAAAGTATCATTCACCACTCTTTTTAAGTTACCAGGGCTATGTTACCAGATTAAAATACGATTATTATTCAAGCAATGACTAGCTTGATATGACAATGACTGTTTCCCGTATACGGAATTACTTATAGTTTTGGGAGCCTCCCTGTTTGATACCTAATCCCGTATCGGTTAACAAACTCTTATCGAAATTTTTGTATATGTTTGTGGCTCGCATATGTTGGAAATATTGTGGAAATAAATCTGATTGGCCACGAGTGCGCCATGTGTCGCATGTTTTGCAAGCTTGTTTTCAAATCAAAGCAACTCGAACTTCACAGTTTTCATTGTCCTTGAATTTTCGTCTACTTTACCAATCACTGCTAGTATGTACATGTTATTGACTTCAACTCTGACGCTCTTCCAGTGACTTCCAGAGTCCCGCTATGTAGCGTTCTCGGGACGCCATTTTCCTGATCTTCTCTACTTGACCTATTCATGCCAGAGACTCCTGAAACAAAACTCCTAGAAGTTTCTGCTGAGCTGTTTGCTGAATCATATGTTTATTATATGTAAAACGCATCACGGATTTATTCCGCATACTTGGAGCGGAAAATATAATATATTCAGTTCTAGAGGCGTTTTACTGAAAACAGTTTTCGTTTAGTCATTTCCAAAGGTTTTATATAGAGTGATTTCTCATTTCTTTGGGTTAACGGTCAGTCCATGAAGCAAATAATACGTCAGCATAGTCCGAAAACATTACTATATCGAGAGCATAAGCAATTTAAACTAGGTCGCTGATGTACACCAAGAACAGGGTCGGCCTCAACACTGATCGCTGCGTGCTCCTTTTTTTATGGTTATCAAATGTAGGGGAATAATTAATAACACTCGTAAATTGGGGACGTTTGTTTCGACAGTTCTGTATTGATAGCAATAAAGCGACACGTATTTCATGGAATTGTAACTTATGTAGATGTATTCTGTGATTAACAGAGTCAATCGCTTTCCGCAAGTCTGAGACAGTAGTATTGTCCTAATGTGCAAACCTTATTTCCAATACCTTGTATGATTTGTGTCTTTCACATGAAGTAGCGCATGCTTGGTTGATTCCTATTCTTAAAAGCCTAAATGGGAGCTTTATATCACGTTTCGCAACGGAACGTGTTATGCGGTTCAACTCCACGACTTTCCGCACAATAGTTAATACCAATATTAGTCGATGGTTTTAGTGGATTTCAGCACCAAGATTGATGTATCAAAATAATCTTACCTATTTTCATTTGGTCAGGCAAAACACAAGTGGCGAATATTAGGTTACCAATGCATGCATGGAGATTTTTTTTAACAACTTAGACACATTTATTTCTTTCGGCCTCACTTTCATGAGTACGCAGTAAATGTGTAAAAAATGACCGTTGTAACGTGTTAAACGTGTTAAAAATGGTCAAGGTGGATGTTTGGCGGGTTGGTTGGACATTATGTTAAAACAGCGATAGAAATACGGACAGATGGAAATGTGTGTTTATCTTTCTATCTGCCCGCGTTTCTAGCGCTGTTTTAACGTAAAAATGGTCGTTGACCAGGCTCTGGCTCCTGAAGTTGTGGATTAGCCGCATGGTGAAATCTTCTACGTTAAGAGCCGTTAGTTGAACATCCTGTATCCGTCTTGTTTAAGAAATTTATTTTCCAAGACAAATCCACAACAGGAGGAGAACATCCTTGTGATCAGTGGGTAGGGAAAATTGATCGGTCCGTGAAAGGCCATCAGCAAGTCACCGATGGGTTACCGGGTAAGCTTAGCTCTAATCTGTTTAATGGGCACCTGTTTAAATCTTCGTGAAACAGTAAGTGTGCGGAGGAATCGGGGCATTGGTACTTGCTATTAAGGGGATGTGAAGGTGGGAACGGCCGAGCGAAGATGAGAAGGAAGGCTGGTAGGGGAGTCATTCGTTTTTGGTGCTTGGTGTGTTAGTGCGCCTGTTCAATTGTAGTAAATGTGCTTCGCATCTTCTTGTCTCAAATGTACTTATATGCGTTTCTTTATTCTCTTACTGAGGACATGTATCTCATTAGTGCCACTTAGTGTCTGTATATTCGTTTCAGTTGGTGGTGATCGCTAGTCTGCCCATAAATGTGGGATTCCCTTGTAGGTGCCGTGTCATAGATATCCTCCATAATATTGTCACGTCTCGGCAGAACGCCAAGGAGGGCCTAGCGATAGATCGTTTGAATGGTCGACCAGAACGAGTCTTGCGTTCAAGCTTCTTTCTTTTCCAGGCTCGCGCTTGTCGTCTCAGATGTCATCTTTTGCGTCGTCTTCAATGTGTCATGGATAGCGTATATTATGGGTAGCGTAGAACTATATCTCAAGCGGGTCCAAGCAATTAGAAACTGTTCGCAGTATGTGACTAATTCAGCGTATATTGGGCAAGTAGCAATTGCCTCACCCTTCCTTTTGATCGACGTCCCCGTGTAAGGGTCACATGTCCCGGATAATGCACTGTTTAGGTTTCAACTGCTCTTTACGACACTGTAAAATAGTCCTGTTAGATGTCGCATACGTTCATGGAGTGGAGAGCATAGGCAACCAGCTTGCCTCATGAAACCAGGTGTCGGGTAGGACTAACCCTACACCGACGCTTTTATAGGAACGTCCAGTGAGCCAACGCCAGTGTGCCTTATTGTTAAGAATTGAATAGGTAAGGCTAAGCTTAGCCGCTTAGAACGTCACTCGGAGTGAGCCAGTGGTATCTGGAGGCTAAATGTGTGGCGCGGTCGAATTCTCCGGATCTAGGCCAGGAGCGCAGATTGTAGACTCTGGTCTCTACCGCTACCCAAGCAAGAGCAGGGCGAAATGTCGTTATCATGTGTGACGCGGCTTCCCAAGCAGACCGGAATACGAGCTCGACTGATGGAATCATCCATTGCAGCAAACTGCCCCTTTCTTCAGATATTCAAGGTTAGTTGAATAAGAGGGCAATTACTGATAAGCATCCCCCAGAGCGCGCCTTAAAGCTACGAATGAAACGTTTGCAGATCTATCAGACCCATATTAGTTGAGAAATGTGCGTATCTTTCACAGCATTCACATGGATTTTATCGGGTATTTTGTACTGAGTAATTACTTATTTATTACAAGCCTGTTAAACCTTGAGAAATTACGTTAAAACATAGAGAATGAGCGTTAGACATGTTTATTGTGAAATTACTTCTTGGCGTGGACCGACCCTCTCCTCAAAGCCTGTAATCAAAGCCTGTCAGCACGAACATTCAATAGAGAAATACATATTGTCACGACAGGGCTTCGAACACGCGCCAGAACAAACAGATCAGCTTCCCTGGTCCACGATCAAGAGCACCATGCCGCAGCCGATCACGCCTCATGTAAAACTGCAACACACTCACGCGCTGTGCAGTAAACGTCGTCTCCTTCAAGTACCAACTGCAAAACGTTATCAGGCTGTACAGTGAACATTGTCCTCTTCATGAAGTTTCATCTGTGCCGCTCCTTCATTAATTAAGAAAATACGCCATAACCATGCGATAGCTGGCCAAGTTCGGCCAAAGTTCTCTAGCGTAGTGTAGGGCGAATCCACAGCGTGGCATGACGGAGCTCCCAATTCCTTCGCATTACGGTGCATAAGCAGACTTAAGTTGCATCCCACGAATTTTCCGCGAAGTGGGCTTAAAATTTTAGCTTCCACGTGCAAGTGCCAACGTGGTCTTGCTTTTTTACTGATTAGCGCACGATGTAAGCTCATGAAGTCGATGACGCATCGCGCGAGAAAATGGCTGTTAACGCATGCGATGTGATGCTGCGGCAACAGCGCGGTTGATCATTGCAGAGGTCAAGAAAGGTGGTATGCACGTTTTTCGTTGTGGGTTTGAATCGCATTGGCGGCTGTACGCCTGTTATGTTTTATTAGTATGCACCCATCACATGATGGCGTCACAGTGTGATGACGTCAGAGTGGTTTCTGGCCCTCGGGGCTTCACACCAGGAATTTGCTGGCGTGCGATCTTGCGTTCTGCGCATGCGTGCACTCTACGGCCGCACATGCGCCTACGACAAGGTCTCAATTCGACGAATCTCACGTACACGCCACTTTTTTCCCAAGGAGCTTAAACTTTAAGCGATGCAGCTTACGCTGTGCATGAGTAGAATTCACCATAAAACATAGAGCCAAGCTGGACCGCTTGCTGGCGTACGCATTCCCTCCGCGGAATTACACTTCAATTACACTAGAGTCGCTAGGTAAGTTATCCCTTGATTCTGAATTACAGTGTTGTGTGGCGACATCTAGGCAGGCCCGAATGGAGACCGAGGATACAACAGCAACTTTCGCCCGCTCTACTGATTTAATGCGGGAGGAGAAGGGGCGAGTGAGAAAGAAATGTAAATAATATAAACACTTTATAAGGTGCAGCATGATTGCGACTTGGCAGTTTGTGAATTTGCATCGCCCGCGGTGGAGGCTGAGTTAATCCCCTGCGCCTCTCGGTGCTCACTGACTTTACAATATGGTGCAAGCTTTCTTCTGGCGCACTAATCTGATTCTCTTGGTTCAATTTTTTTGGAAGCAATGCTTCGACCTTACTTCATGTAGGGGACGGGGAGCTCATCTTCCACCCTAACAGCAAACTCGAAGGGCTTTCAGCTCCTCCTTTTAATTAAGGAATACATTTATATTTTTTGTTTAAGGTGCCCTTTGGGAATGAAAGGCACAGTATATCACTTCTCTGTGGACGCTTACGATTTTCGAAGATGCATATGTTGTCACATTGCATCTGCTTCACAAAAACAAAATAGCCTCCAACTTAGCTAGAAGATCATCATCATCATCAGCTTGACTATACCCACTGCAGGGCGAAGGCCTCTCCCATATTTCTCCAATTAACCAGGTTCTGAGCTAGCTGCATCCACTTGACCCCTGCGAACTTCTTAACCTCATCCGCCCACCTAACTTTATGCCACCCCCTGCTACGCTTTCCTTCCCTTGGAATCCAGTTTGTTACCCTAAGCGATCATCGGTTATCCTCTTTTCGCATTACATGTCCTGCCCATGCCCATATCTTTTTCTGGATTTTCGCTAGAATGTCAGTAACTTGAGTCATTTCTCTGACACACTCTGCGCACTTCCTATCTCTTAATGTTAGCCCTACCATGTTTCGTTCCATAGCCCTCTGCGTTGTCCTCAATTGAAGTAGAACCCTTTTCGTTAACCTCCACGTTTCAGCCCCATAGGTGAGTACAGGGAAGATGCAAGTGTTGTATAATTTCCTCTTGAGCGATACCGGTAAGCTGCTAGTCATAATCTGCGAGTGCTTGCCAAATGCACTTGTTATTTTCTTTTCATGGTCCGAATCTGCGGTTACTACCTGTCTTAAGTAGGCATATTCGCCTACTACTTCCAGGGCTTCGCTACCTAACGTAAACTGCGGTTCCTTCCCGAGGCTGTTGAACATCACCGTATCTTCTGCATGCTGATTTTCAAGCCTAGCTTTCTACTTTTCCTGTCTAGGTCACCAATTATTCTTTGCAGTTCATCTCCTGAGTTCATTGGCTAAAAGATATTGGTGTTAAATTGGAAGCGAAATGGTGTGTGACCACTCTGAACGCTAACGCGCATAATTCATGGTTGCCTCAGAATTTTGAATGAAAGCGCCATGGTCCTCCCAGTTCAATATGCTGCCCTTGCGCCATAACCGTCCATCATCAACATCAATATTATCTGTGTGTTAGCTGAGAACGTACTAAAAATAACAAAACAAAACTCACGTCTGAAATGAATGAGTGAAGCACTTATTTGATTGATGGCTCTAGGCCGCTGTTTGGGTAAATATAACGCCCACTTTACAAACCCTTCGGTTGTATAAGATGGTTTGGTTCAAACATTTAATTTTGTAGATTGGCACCCCTCGTCTTAGAAAAAGCAAGTGTCCGGGTAGAATGAGAGGAAAAAGATGGCTTACACGGTATGAAGGAGCACTGAACAATTGTAGAGGGGGGAAAGCCTCAGTTCACAGGTCCAGCAACGTTTCGACAAGAGGACTTGCTTTTGTCGGCGAAAACAAGTTCACTTCTCGAAACGTTGGTTCAAAAAGCAAGTGTGTGACTGTGCGAACGAACCAAAAGCAGCAATTTATTAGGCTATGTTTAATGTGACGGTAGGAGTGACGATGTAGCGGTAGAGTTTGTAACGACCATAACTACTTGACAATATTATAACGTTACTTAACTACCTCGACAACATTCGTATTCATTCACAAAGTATAATAGTTGAGGAATATTTTATCTCTTGGGAAAGAATGTTTCGCAACCAACAACATAAACTTCTTAGCTCCTTGTTTTATATTATTTTATTGCCGCACTTGCCGATGCCACTCTCGCTTCTTTTTCTGCTTGCATTGCAGTGGGGTACATACCTGTGAAGACAGACGTGACATCTCTGGAGGAAGTGGAGAGCGAGTTCCCGGATGTGATGGCAGGAGGCCGCTTCCGGCCGAAAGAGTGCACCTCAAGACACAGGGTTGCTATACTCGTTCCGTACCGGGACCGTGCTGCGCATCTACCTGTCTTCATCTATAACCTCCACAGGATTCTTTCCCGGCAGCAAATCGACTACGGGGTATTTGTAATCGAACAAGTGAGTTCTGATATAAAGTGTTTTTTAACGAACGTCTCGGTCACACAACACATAAACAAGAATAGGAAGTAAATTTATCCTGCGATATACGGCCTACCGCATAGGCTCTCAGTTTAAATAGCTTAAATCGGCCCTTCAGATCGTAACCGCCGCTTTAGGACATGACATAGCATGCATGAGACACCATTTACCGGCAGGAAACCAAGAGGAATGCTGTTCATGCAGGATATGGAGCTTTTTATGCGTTCGAATGCACCTCAAACTTCAGCATTTTCATATCCGTAAAAACGATACCGATCTCCCGTACAGGCTCCGAAAAGCGTCGCACGGCGACGCTGCTGCTCCTGACGGGGAGCACCACCTATGGCAGAAAAATAAAAACTGAGAATATGGGGGCCGCTCCGGCCGCACGTTGTCCTTGTACTGAAGTTAAGTATAGGTGTCAGAAATAAAAATAAATAAACAAAAATTATGAAATAAAAAAATAAAAATGAATACAGCAATTAAAACATCATCTGTGCGTGCGTGAAACGCTATCGCGTTATATACCTGAACGGCGGAGCTTTATTTTCTTTATTTTTCAGTATAGGCTGGAAATACCGAACGTTCTAAGCATTACAAATTGAAACACTCAATGGCGAGCTCTATCGATGTTCGGCGCTGTCGAATATGAAGAGCACTTATTTCTTTTCAGATGGCATCCTTGTAGAAGTAATTGTATTTTCTTAAGGACCAATGTTAATTGCGTGCGAGAATTATTTTTCTATGGAAGTGGTATATATCCACTGAAAAGCCTTGGAAAACAAAAGAGAGGCGTTCTCTGTCCATTGAACGCAAATTACGAGCGCTGCGACGGAGAACAACAACGAGAGAGTAATGGCAGGGACAGGCGCAATCATGTACCAACTAGCTCAACTTTCCGTATTACTGTCCATTGAAATATGACTCATTGAATTTTTGTGAGGCAGCGGAACATTTAGGCTCTGGAAAGCTAGGTTAGACTAGAATATAGGTAGAGAAGCTATCTCTGAAGAAGCTAGTCTCATGTATTTCGATTTTTAGGCCATATTTGGAATTCAGTTTTGTGAGAATATCTGCTTTACAAGAGCAAACCTACAGGGCAAACGCAGTGGTAAGTGCCGTTGGTGCCAAACTAGTGCACGCGACGCGCAAGCGTAAATAACAAGAGCGCAACCACACGCGAAACAATGTTGCGATGCTTTAAACCAAGTCTTAGTTATTTTTTTTTTCGCTCCCGAAAGACTGGACAGGGATTCTAGCAAGATTAGCGTTTGCTGAGGAGAAACTGGGAAGCTAACAGCACCTTTAATACAGCGGTAGAAGTAAACGCTAGCTCACATTTGTTTATTCATAACAGGCATGATCATCACATGAAAAATTAGAGCTTTTCTTTCAAGAGGGAAGGTGCCCATGAAAAGCTGGAACTCGGCTCACTTCAAAATGAAGCCATGTGGCCTTGATGCAAATTATTGCGAAGCAAACTCACTCGCAAGTGGAGCAATCGCCACTGTTTTGAACTCTTCTCTCGCAAGTTGGAAAATCATTCATGCTCTATGACGGCAGTAATTCGGTAAAAATGATTGGCCAATTTTGAACCCACGATAAATTCTCTCCGGCAAGCAACAGTTCATTTTTAATTTAATAAGCAGCTTCCACTTTTTGAATGACCCGTTAGCTTGTTCATCTCTCATCTATTTTTTCATAACAGGCAAGGAGACCAGCATTCTTGAAAGAAAACCTACCGAATCAAATCTCTATCTTTGCGTGCATACGCATTCTGAAAAAGCGCGCTCGCACGGTGCCGCTCCCCTCCTACTCCTCGCTCAGACTGAAGGGCGCGCGTGCTACTGGTGCTACCGCCATCTATCGCCACCGTCAGGCTCATATGGCCGGCACCACCCGCCGTCCTCTGGTGACAGCCGCGATCGGCTCCGGCACAGCGCTGCGCTTCATCACGGAGGCCACGCTTCTCCCCAGTATCCTCAACGGCTCGCCGCCAGGGGAGGCGCGGCTCTGGCGTCGCCTATATTATACTCGAATGTAATGGTATCCATCCGGAAGCTGATGCAGGCGCAATCACTGTTCCTGAAGCTCTGGGATTTAGAGAAAACAGTGGCCGGGTGAATAAACCGGCGGTGGAAACTAGCAAAAAACGACTGGAAGATTGGTGGCCTAAACGCAGAGAAGTGACATAATGTTAGTAATGTAGGAACAAAAATTTAATAAATAGAATGATGGTTTAGTTAACCATTCTAAATCAATAATTAAGATATATGGAGAAAAATGAGCATGATAGCTACTGCTACCACCCCGTTTCAAAGGGGACGCTCCTATATTCCATCGATCCATCCAGCCTGCCAAAACATGAGTTTGCATTCTTTATCGCCTCTACTAATTCCGCAGCTGATGCGCGCAAAGCCAAAGAAAGACGCACCCTGTTCTTCAGCTCTGTTTTCACAAGGAGACTGAGGTGACGTGTGATGATGAGGACGGAAGTTTATTGGGAAGGGCTGTGGTCCCGAGCCGTATGGTTTTAAGCTTCTGTATGTGTGCCAAGCTGGTTACCTCAATAGCTCACCCTTGCCCATGGCATTCATAATTTTTTTAAGAGATCGGCTTACATGCTTGTATGTATGACAGCGCGTAGCATAAGTAATCTGCGTTTTGGAAGCTACGTTGTTTGCTTTCGAATGCAGCCGACTAATGTCTGCAGGGCATAGTCACTCACCGTTTTTAGTATTTGCTCATCTTTTAGTGCTTGTAATCGAAGCAATGAAATGAATAGGCGCCATTCGTACACAAGACAACGTACTTGCATTTCCAGGCAGACAAGCTTGGCTTCAACAGAGCCAAACTTCTCAACGTGGGCTTCGTGGAGTCGACGGCGCTGTACGACTACCAGTGCTTCGTGTTTCACGACGTTGACCTAGTGCCATTGGATGATCGCAACGTTTACACATGTCCAGAGCAACCACGGCACATGTCCATCCATGTAAGTATTTGAGACGTACAAATACAGAAAATGTGATTCTCCTACCAAGCTCGGTATATGAAGCAGCTGCAAGAATTTTTTAATGATTTTTGTTACATGAAAAATAAGTGGATCTGGCCTCTGAAATCGAAAACTCCTAATATGCAAAATAGTGTGTCCATCTATCTCGTGCTTTTTTAGGTATTTATGATGCATGTAATCGAACATTGGCAGCGTTGTCCAAATCTACCCGTCTGCATGGCGGCACATGGTAAGCACTGTATTACAGCGTGTCCGCGTAGGACGTGGGCTGGTAGAGATCGGTCACAGAAGCTAACGGCGTGTATTAATCCTGGTTGTCTTCTAAGTTATCTTCTGTGACTTCAAAGGCGGGGGAGTCCCGCTGCTATTTGTTGCGTTTTTCTCCTTTAAGCGATAGTTTATAAAACTCGTTCGGCCGAAAAGCCGTCGGCATCCTTGTAGGATTATAGAAGGAAATAAGTGGGGGCTGCGTAACAATTTGTGCACTGGTAATTCGTGCTTCTAGTTATTGATAATTCATTTGTGTGTGATAAACCATGACTAGCTAATGAAATCGTTGTAAATAATTGATGCACCGATGAAATAAATTTAAAAAAGAAATGAAAAAAGGAATTAACGAAGGGAGGATCCAAAGTGTAAAAAAATAAGAAATTCACTGTGTAATTGATAAAATGATTGAAACAATTGAAAAAATAAAAAGGCGAATTCAAAGACAGCGCATTCTCAGAAAGAAAAGCGAATGCTTAATGGTATTATTTAAGAAAGTTTAGTGTGTTCAATTTATTACAATAAAATATTTAAAAATTAAAAATTGAAAACCAGAAATAAAAGCGTTGAAACACTTAGAGGGAAAAGCCAATGCATGGTAAGATAATTAAGAAAGTATATCGTGTTTAAATGATCAAATAATTTCACTAATTGAAAAAAATGGGAAATTGAATGAAGGAGGGTACAAATCTTTTAAAATGCTCAGAACGGAAAACCAATTTTTCCAATGTCAAGTAGCTGTGTGTAAATAAAGGGGCCAAAAAATTTAAAGCATACAAAGGGGAAAACATTGTTCCCGTTAGTGAAACGTTATTGTGCCATACCCTTAACGGTTGAGCTCTTCGGCGTTGTATCGAAAGGAAACAGCGCGTTCCGGTGAACGCGCGCTAGGATCCGTCAAGTTCAAGAAGCGGCGTTCGAGCTTATCGGTGACTTCATCGCCCAGCAGCTGTATGAGAAACAGTTATAAACATGTAAAATATTAAAAAAAAAATAAAAGGAGAGAAACAAAATCGGCCGTGAGCATTTGCTATTTTCCTGTAATGGCGGACTTAACGGCTCCTTAAAATTTGTGTTTCAATTGAGAGCTCTACAGTGGTTGTCCATGAAGTCTTCAGAAAGGATCTATAATGAAAATCTCTTTCCAGCGACCTAAGGATCACTCAGGTCCAACGTCCTAACATGGTTCCTTAGGGTGGGCTCAGTTCGGCCCTGTAGGGTGAGACGCGAGTTACTAAGAGGCTTTGGATGTAACGACACCGCTTCCAGGGGGACAAAAAACAAGGAAGGAAGAAAAACTTAACCTATAAAGAACTGACTTACACTTCAACAACAAGCGAATAATTGCTGATGGTTTAGCTTGATTAAACCTAGTGTGTGATCGAAAGCTTACTAATGGTTACCCGTGGCGAAGCTCTTTATTTACAGAGGAAGCCGGTCAGAAGGAGGATGAAGAGTCGGAAGACGCTAAAGGAAGACAGAAAAAGGGAAGAAGACGAAGACGAGAAGCAGAAAGATTCGGAAGACGCCAAGAGATAGAGAGAGAGCAAAAAAACTTTATTTACCCGGATAGTTATATTGGGCCGAGTTACATTGCCCTACTAGATGGCCAGCAGGTCAAGCCTGTTGGCGACCCCATAGGCGCGCTTGAGGATCCGGTCTTGTATGCCCGGGTCCAAGCTACGCAGCAGGGTCTCCCAGTCATCTAGATGCAGGACGTCTCCTAATTCTGGAGGTGGGGAGTCCTCCTTGCATCCCCAGAGTATATGGTTGAGGGTAGCTCTCTCATCGCACAGTGTGCAGTCAGGAGAAAATTGGCTGAGGAAAATTCGTGAAAGAACTACCGGGTTTGGAAAGGAGTTTGTTTGGAGTCTCCTCCAGGTAATTTCGTGTTCTTTGCAAAGCCGCTTGTGCGGGGCGGAAACTTTCTTTGTTCAAGGCAGAAGTGGTGCGTTAAGTCGTGAAATCATATCCGTAAAAGCCAGGAGAAGGGAAGAAGAAAACAAGGCGCATGCGTAGTTGTGGCCTGCGCCCGTCACAGGGACCTTGGCTCTACATGGTGTAATGAAGCTTTCGCTTCAAAAGTGAGGAGAACATTTGGGCGGAAAAACAGTTGACCGCAGGACTCAAATAAAAACAAATCTTGTCACAAAAGGCCAAAGCAGCTATCCACCGCGCGACCACAATGTTACAAAAAGTGGTTATTGCTTTTGCACATCAAGTATCCTTCCATTTTTCAATCTATCTGTCGCATTTAGTAAACATATAAGAAACTGCAGCCGCAGCTACACGATTGCTGTTGGAGAGGAAATTAATCTGCTTCACGGCTCTGATTATTATAGCTGCTAAAAATCTCAATCCCTGTGCTCTGCATTTTAGATTTATCTATTGTGTCAATTTACTTAAGCCGACAGAGTTAGCGCACGCGTAATTGCAAATATACAGGAGCACCTGTTCAAACCCTCCTAAATTTAGCTTGATGTAACTTAACAGCCAACCAGAAAGAAATGACCACAATTAAATACGAATTAAACATTGTGCATGTAAGATGTTGTACATTGTATATGTACAGTAAGCGAGCATTGGACAATTAATGGCTAGTGTGGTTGATTAAAAATAGTGCAGTGAACTGTAAGAGTCATGAAACATACATGTAATTGTGGTAGTGAGTGCTTTTACCAGCACTGATAGATCTCTTGACATGAACCTCATTTGTTTACTCTCTTTTTCTATTCTGAAAGTGCTGTTTTCTATTCGCTGGTGCTGAAAGATATATCGGCCTTGTGATCGCTCCTACGTAGGCAGTGTGAACTCTACGGTCATCGTAGCTCTGCATATTTCGCAGACCGCTGTGTCTCAGTGTCATCATGCGCGTGTTTAACATTTCTGCAATGTGTCTACTTTATTGCTGCTGCTTTTTCTTTGCAAAATACTCGTCAGCCAGTGATATGATAGATAGCGCTATGCCCATTGCACTACATAACGATCGGCTCGCCAAAGAAATTTGTATGGTTTTTGGTTGTGCCATCGAATTTACTCCCAAGAAAACCCTTGCATAACATTTTTTTTTTATATTTGCCTGCATATGCCTCGGATGGCGGCTTCTAAGTTGCCAACGGGACAATATTTGCGATATTAAAAAAAATGGCGCGGTTTTAGCGTACATAAATTCAGCAGGACGTGCGTAAGCTTTTGCGAACAGGTGGAATTTGATATAGGCGAAATGCCCAGTACGAGTGTGTGTTGCAATCTGCAAGCGGCATCATCAGCTAGGGATATATGAATATTTCGACATGCGAACTCTGGTACCTATTGCAAGTGATTCATTCACTGCTTGCAGAAAAACGTGCAGAAGCTCCATTCCATTTCTGCAGTCTTTATTTAAGCCTCTACATGGGAGCGCTCCACTCTGACGAATTTGTTCAGGTACGTAAAGGAGGAAGGGAGGCGGGGGGGGGGGGGGGGGGTTGCAGCAGATGATAAATATGTTCATATTTCTGTGTAACGTTAAAGATACCCTTTTTTTTTCTGCGCACGATGTGTCAAGTCAGGCTTGGGCGTGCCTTGCCCTATTTTGTTATTGGAACGCCGCCTATGAAAGGAGGCACTTACGGTTTCTTTAAAGAATTGGTTTCCAGGGCTAGATTTCTGACTGCCTGGTTTCCAATGGATTAACCAAGCAATTTTAAGTGACAAACATTGTGCAAAGACTTTCATGACACTTGGTTTCCGGAGTACATGTACAGGGCCATATGCTCTGGAGGCCCAGGCAGTGATATTTTAAGACGGTTGAGAAAATACAGGTCCCACCGGGAGCAAAAAGACAAAAATTCAAACTGTGCACTTGAACTACGTCTGTAAAGTGTTTTCGAGAGAAAAGTGGCCTTTTCCTATCATGGGGATCCAACTCCCTCATCTTCAAACAACCCGAAACAACGGATCAATTTTGTTTGCACTGTTGAGAAGGGGTTTATTTCTGGGACGTGCTACAAAAACCACTCAAAAAGAGTTGCCGCTCACCTGGTATGGAATTATATATTTTACTACAGATAATGAGGATTGTTGTGCTTTTGATTTACTTATGCTCGTGGGTCTCTATTGTATATGGCGCTCCCGAATAACCAGGTATCACTCTTATATGGATACGCGGCCTACACGCATGTACTTTCGTGAAAGTATTCACAACTTACGTATTTAAATCTCAAACATGGGCCCCGGACTTCTTACCAAGGTTGAGAGCCATTGGTTGCGCTTAGAGATATGTAGTGTGACAGAGCCATACTCGTAGGAGCTGGCGGCTTTTAAATATTTTTCTGCAATGTATTTTGATGTCTGTCAAATGGTGGCAATAAAAAAAAAGCTATATAGCTATGGTATTTCGTACTCGTTTTCCACTAGCAATTTCAGGGTTCGATTCTGGTTTAGCCATAACTTTTTTTTTGTCCGAGATAGGCACATGCAAGACACATTGATTGGGCTTTAGCTTGTGAAAAGTAACTTTCGCCCTAAATTCATGGGCAGTTGAAACTTATTTGATGGGTCATACCCTATCAACGCACTGTCTGAAGCTTTGCGCCAGAACACATTGTGACGTCATGATGGGGCCTACCAGTCAGGATTCAGGCGCAGGCAAGTTATGTGCTTCAGGTATGACGACCATATGAGTGCTTTGGCGGTGTTAAAATAATTGTCTAGCACTGCATTTTTCACAATACGGTTGCCCCTTATGCGCTCTTGGGCTATAACGCAAAGCGTCAGCCCTCACGTATGTCTAGCGTCATAGCCAAACTCTCTGCGGATGGATCGGGCAGATAGAATTTGGCATGCACACTGAACCTTCGACAGTGTTGCTTTCGCAAACGAAAGTGAGCTAGTCGGCTGCACTGAATTACTGATAGCGGAGTCAGAAAGCATGCAGAAGCTCTGGTGCCCTTTCTAAGGTTACATCAGACTGCATTAGCGAGAAGCAATAAAGAGGTAATCTTGAACATGGCAATCGATATTTGTGTAGGCTGTAGGAACATAGCAAGAACATCATTATGTGCATTCTAATAAATAGTAAAAGTAGATATCTCGATATGAAAAATAATCGCGTGAAAATTCTTGAAATTGAATTTTAGGCGTTGTGAAAATCAAGGAGGTTATAAGAAAACTCTTGGAATGGAAGTGGTGGCCAGAACGGGAAGCTGGCGTCGGCCATCTTGGGAGGGACAGAAACGGCACAGTGCCGAAGGTTCTATTTATATCCAACTTAGCATGTATGAAACGTCAACTTTTTGCATTTGTCTGTATATTTTCTCGCTCTTGTATCTCATAGAAAACTCAGTTTGCCGTAAATTCTCTTTCCAAATAACACTTTTGGTCATTTTAGCCTATGTATACCTCGCGTCTGAGTGCTGAGCAGTCAGGGCTTTGGGAAACAAGAAGATTAAAAATCAGGTGTCTCGCGAAACGCTTAGCCTGTTTGTATTTGTTTTTTTTTTTCGTGCAAACAAGCTTGAAAATATTGTATAATCAACTACGCAGTTAAATTCATTTTCTCTATCTCTATTTAAAATTTACTGTGAAACCCTCACATTCGTGTTTTTTCAGGCTTTCTTAAAAGTCTTAAAAGAACTATTTTCCTGAATTCCGGCGCTACTATTAAATAACTGAAAATACTTTGTGTTTCCATAAATTACCATACTAAAAAATACATATATTTAATTACTTATTAAAATTCTGATTTTTGACGGTTCATTCACCTATATTTCCTGATTATTTTGGCTAAGTTTTATTGGAAATGCTACAAAGGCTCAACAAGGATCTATTGAAATTCTACGCGGTTTTGCAGAAAAAAAAAAGAAAAAACGTGAAAATTTTCAATGAGTCGCCTGAAAGGATGTTAATTTAGTCCGAGAAATTGCAGGGAGGAAATTGGTTATTGTACTTCCTGTCAACGTTTTCTGGCTATGCAGCCTAAGCTACGTGGGAGCTTTCGTCACGGTGTTACTACATTTAGTTGTTCTACCGTATTGGCCGCAGTTACGGTTCTGATTTCAGTGCAATATTTGCATGAAGTTATAGTTTTCGAGTTGTCAACGACGCAGAATTGACTTTCTTTAGAATACTTAAGTACTAAGTGAACGTGAACTCGCGGTTAATGAATATCACGCGCTGCGTGTGGTACCGAAACAAGCGCATTTCGAAAGCGTGAAGGAACTAGCGGATAGACGCAGCAGAAGCAGCAGATGTACTCTTCGGGATACTCTCGACAAATGGCGCAGCCATCCTGTTTGCTTTCGTTTGCCGGGCGTATTGTACTGATTTGAAAATGCACTACACTAACTTCGTACTGGCTTGTATTGTGGTACTATCATGATGTAATAATAACTTAGATATTTCCGTATTGGTATAATATTCCAGAGCCCGTTCTACGATATTTATGAGGGGACTATATCCTGCTGCGCAACGACCTGATGCGTTTCGGCTCTGCAGTTTTGGCAGCATAGCCAGAAAAAGCGGTCAGGGAGTATAACGCGATTCAAAGACATGTCTTGCATTTTTTTTATAGTTACTAAATTACGTTATTTGGGGGATCTAAGGTAGAACGAGAGAGAGAAGACGGCTACAAAGCATGAAAGAGAACTAAACAAAGGTTAGGGAGG
This sequence comes from Amblyomma maculatum, assembly GCF_055883805.1. Lineage (NCBI taxonomy): Eukaryota > Metazoa > Arthropoda > Arachnida > Ixodida > Ixodidae > Amblyomma > Amblyomma maculatum. Next base: position 165,120,625 of record NC_139346.1, on the reverse strand, counting down.
AGCCTCTGTTCGTAAACCGAGCCAACGTTTCGACAGGTGGACTTGTCTACGTTTGGGGGAGGAGTTTTTCGGGGAAGAACTTGTCGAAAAGTGGTCACCCAATAATTTACCAGCAAAAAGGAATAACGCGAGCCAAAACCAAATTTCCTGACAGATAAATTAAGAAATTAGTTTTAAACGCCATCAGAACCATTCCATTCAATCCCATGCCATCTATACAACCAAGCGCTAATTGAAGCAATCATACATTGAGCTGAGCATAACTAGAGAGTTATATAGGGGGCTTATGATATAAAATGACATCAATAACTCGCATTTAGTAGGAACCTGTGAAGTTGTATTTATAAATGGTGAATACAGCAGCATAGCTAAGTGCGCAAGGGCATCAAGAAATGCCGGAAGCTGCAGTTTGGTTAACTTTTAAGTCACATTGCAAAAATAAAACATCGCTCGTTTCCAGCTCAACATTGCATACGATCGGCGGATCATACAGCGCAATGCGACCATGTGTATGCATCGTAATATAGCTCGTATAAATTGATGTGTTCACTAATATCAAAGCAAGTTTACAGCTGTATTATACGCATTATACAACAATTTGAGCTTATAATTAAGCTTCCTGTATCAGCTTGATAGTCGCGTTCATTATTTACAGCAGCATGGGCTTCTCTTTGTGAAGCATCGAAAGCCATGTTTTTCCCTTTGCTTTTTTTTCACTATACTGGATTCAATAGTTACTCAGGTTTGTTGCATGCATTATTATTGGTTAGGCTTTGAATTACTTTTATTTTGAAAACTTACATGACTGTTCATTTCTCTATTTCAAGAGAGTGCTTTAAGAAAGATGAAGTATCGCAAATTGGTGTGTATATTATTTTCTGCATTAGACCGGGGCTAGGTATATATTGAGCTTTAAAGGAAGCTTGTAAATACAGCCGCAATGGGCATTGGCAAAACTCATAAACTCGATTCCGATTGTGGCAGCTGCATAGTAGTGCAGCTAAAATGCATAAGAATGGCCGTTTTACTTGGCTTTGGCGCTGTTTAGCGTTTGATTTTGGATGCTATTCGTCGCGACAACTTCAAAGATATATGACTTGATGTTATAACATAAAGTTCAGTCCTAATTACAGTTTCTAGTCATCTGAAGTTAAAACCTCTGTGCAGTGTAATAACGATTGTTTAGTGCAAGCGGACTCCACATAAGATATGCAGTGATATGTGACTTGAAAATATAGCATAATTTTCAGTTTCAATTTTAGTCACAAATAAATAATCAGTAGTAATCAATTTTAGGGTACAATTACTCCAGTGCAAATATACTTGGAATAAGCTATAAAATTATATACGACATTTAATTTTAAGGACTAAGGGCCTAGGAACCCAGAATAAGCCCTTTTTTTTTTTTGCCAAGTCCCACTCCCCTCTATAATGCCCACCGGGCCAAGAGGGTAACTGAAATAAATAAATAAATAAGCTATCTAACGATATGACTCAATGATATCGCATAAAGTTCAAAGTTGAATGGCGCCTAATTATTTAACAATGTTTAAGTAATACCTAAGATTAATCCAGTGCTGTTGTGCTCGACCTAAACTAGCAACTATTTAACACTCGCGTTGCTATCGCTTGACACTGAGGTTTGACATAGAGATTCAGCTGCTACTTTTGCACTGAAAAGAGCTAAAACGCCCTGGGATATGTCGAGGTGTTTAAAATCCAAATAGTTCCAATTGATTCGGAGACGTCCAGGATGGCTCGCCTGATAGTCCACAGTCTTGTATCAGAACTTCGAATCATCCATCCAACCCCTGAAACACATTGGCAACGCTGCCGAAGAACGCTCCCAAGGGCTGACGGCCACTTCTTGAACCCCTCTAGATGGTCGCCGTAGGCTTCACCCGACCCCATTGGCCAGTATAGGCGACTTTCACTCCAGCAGTTTTTTTATAACCTCCTTGTTGAAAACAATAAAACATATCAGAAGTTGGAGCGAGCAAGAAATAACCAGAGCTTTAAAGCAGAATGGTGAAACCACCGCACTTTTCCAGCAATTTAATGTATTTTCGCTTAGAAAACAGGAAATACGCAGTTTAGATGAGGAAGAAATCAGAGAATTAGTCTAAGTTGAAAACAAAAATGCGACGAATACGATCTTAAGAAAGAACTCTAGAACCTAAGCTCTGCCGTTACGGTACGTACGATGATACAGCCTATATGGCTCCCTTTTGAAAGACTGTCCTTGCGAATCCTTGTCCTTGTTACTTGCTACTCGCTTTAATACGAACACCCTAATTCATTTCCCTCATATCTGACCCATACTGCTTAGCATACATTCGTATGTTATGCACCATTCTATAGATATAACACCCCTTTTGAGCAAGCCGCAAAAACCTGATCTGGGGGTAGAGTCTCTAACTCACAATGCAAGGGTCCAGGAAAGCTGAATTTGAATCTCACCCATCCATCTGAAACAAGAGTTCCGAGTTGGCAGCTCTTGCAAAATGGTCCATGTATTGATGTCGCGGGCTGTTGCACAACCCTACGACCAACCAGTGTCCGCCATTGCAGCCACCAAACCCCGACTTCGAAAGCCATGCCCGCAATTTTTTTTTTTCAATATGCCGCCGACAATACCGACGCCGACAACGACTACGACGGGTTTTCAAGATAAATTGGACTTAAACTACGTTACCTTGTATACACGGTGACGATAGCGACCACCTCAATTGAAACGAAATGCTAAGAATTATATGCTTTATGTGTAAGTGACACCAATAAACTTTAGGATTAACAATTTCTTCGTGTATGGCTCTTTCATTGAGATACGCAAGTCCTATTGAGGAGAAGTGCAGGGGTGGTCAAAGATTCCCAAGCCACAGGGTCTGCTTCTGAACAGTATAGCCAGGCAATTACGACGGCTCCAAATTTCAAAATACATGTGGAGGGTAGAAGAAGCATTATTCTAACCTCTGAGATCATTTATAGCTTTAATAGGATATCACGTGTCAGAATATAATGACCAGAAGCAAAACCTACAGCCTGGGAACTTTTGCCCCCCCCCCCCCCCCCCCCTTGTACATTATTTGCTTCCGGATAATAGCCGTCTGAGCGGGCATGGGAAGAAGCTTGTGGGTTTCCAGAAGTTAGGCGCGCTACTTCGACCGCTCTGCGCTAATCTTGGTAGTTCAATAGCTCTTGGTAGTTCTTGGTAGATCTTCTTGGTAGTTCAATAGCTCAAGAGTCACAGGTTGCTGCATGGACACGGTAGCCGATCCCTAGTTTGAGTTTCTTTACACTCCTGCAAGTTCTTGAGGAGGTGGAGCTACGAACTTGTTTTTATTACCGCGAAAGCGTTATTTCGCTATGTTCACAGATTTCTGTCCGCAGACCGTGTCCGCAAACCGTGTCCACAGACCGCGTCCGTAAAATCGTGTCCGCAGCAGTTGGGAGTAATTGGGAAGCGATAGAGGTCAATGAGTGGTGTCAATCGATAAAGGCTGACGTAATGTTGCCGCGGAAAAATTAATTAGGCCAATAAGTTAATTACATAATTAATTGCAGGCAAAAAATGTAAAAGTTGTCCCAAGCAGCTGTGAGTAATTGACAAGTGGCAAGGGGAATGAGTGATGTCAATCGATAGAGGGTGACATAATAGTCTGTCCGAAATAATAATTATGCGGATAAGGTAATTAGGTAATTTATTAAACAAAACACACAAAATTGTGTCCGCAGAAGTTGTGAGTAATTGAGAAGTCGTAGAGGTTAATGAGTGGTATGACTCGATAGAGGGTGATGTAATGTGTGCGAAAAATTAAGTCAATAGGTTAATTGGGTAATTAATTAGAGGCAAAAATGAGAAAGTGAATGCGAAAATGGTCTCATTAGCGAATGGCTTGCCGTAACGTTTGAATGTATCAAATACTAAAATAGTTAATAAATCAGTCGGTTAGGGTGACGTCAAAGATGTCACGTCACGCAACCTGAAGTCGAGCCAAAAAAGGGCATAGGAAGGACTTGGCGCGCAATTTGAAAGTACCGAAGACTAAAATGAGTCAACAAGAAGGGAATTAATGTGACATCAAGGTTGTGACGTCGCGCAACCGGAAGTAAGGCCAAAAAAAGTGCATAGGAAGGGATAGGCGCGTAATTTGAAAGTACCAAAGACTAAAATAGGTAAACAAGAAGTGAATTAAGCAACTAGAAGAAACCAAAAGCAACCAACACCAGCATCCGTGCTTTCGCATTACTCCAATTCAGATTCTGCAGTGGTCTTTATTTTTTTTTTTTTGGGGGGGGGGGACTGTAAATATTGTTGCGAAGAAGAAAATCGGCAGTGGCGCGTACCAGCCAATAAATTATCTTTCACCCTGTCGCCATGTTGTGCTGTCTTCTTGCTTGTCGCCACGAATCATTTTGGTGGAGGTGCGGGAATTGTCATCCTCATCCTCACCTTGGAGCGTCGACGCCATCCGTACGCCGGGACCATCCGCCGGGAGCCTGTGGATATCGCCGCGCACCTTCCCCCCAGCCCTTCCTGCCCTGAGCCGACCACCCGCAACTACCACCGCCATATCCCCAGCCTGGATCGCAAGATAAGTCGCACATACCAACCGACCGGAGCCGAGACCAGACCTAAGACTCGAAGGACCCGAAAGATACAAACACGCAACCCCCGCCCAAGCCGCCTGACGCGACCTCGAGTCATCGGCCCCATGTGCTTTGGTGGCGGATAGTTCCCTGCTTCAGTGGAGGCAGATTACCCAAGCATCATCGTGGTCACCGTCACCGTGGGGGCAAGCAAATCGTTCTCCTGTCTTTCCTTCAACAGCCTTACTGTCACATCATCACCGATATAAACTAACCGATCGGAGCGATCACTCCGTGGCCCCGGGAAGTGTTGCGAAGAAGATCGGTAGTGGCGCGAGAGGAGCCCTCGCTCTATGCCAGCCATTAAATCATATTTCACCCCATCGTCATGTTGTGCCGTCATCTTGCTTATCTCCACGTATCAATATTGAGGCAGTGGTTCCAAAACATCTCACTTATTCTGTGAATATTGAGAACGTCTATGAATCCTTAGCCTAAATATCTGCCACAAGAATGGCGTTGAGCTAACCTGTACCCAACACCGATGTTAGAATGGCTTTTGCTGGGCCCTCAAATTTATCCAGGGCGGAACGTCCCCATACATGACGTTTTTTACCTTCTCACTTGTGGGGAAGTCACTGCCGACGTCGATGTATCCAGATTTCATTTTTATCTACTAAAACATTCTTCCCTCTGATTCGTAATGCTTTCTTCGAAGTTGCTGTGCTTTTTTTCGAGGTGAGGAGCTCAAATATTCCCGTGGGCCTTTTTATTTTGTGCAGGGTCTTTTACCCTGACTTCTTCGGTGGCGTCAGTGCCCTAAATAAGGAGCACATGCTACGTGTCAACGGCTACTCCAATCTCTACTGGGGATGGGGAGCAGAAGACGATGACATGGCTTACAGGTGAGGTGGATTTATTATTGGGGTGCGGCACGTATTATACATGTAGGCTTTATTTATCTACTTTTTATGTTATGGCGCGATTTTATTTTTCACCCTTTGTAAATTGCTTTTTCTCATTCTGCAGACTGAACAGAGCTCAGCTAAAGATCATCAGGCGTCCTAGTGATATTGGCCGGTATTTTGCCCTTGGACACGTCATTAGCAAGCCGAGCGAACAAAGGTGTGTTAATTTTAAAGAACAATGAATGTGACGTCGAAAAATCGAAGTAACTAGGTTACTGAACATTGGCTTTTTCGAAGAAAATTCTGAAACATTGCATATTGGAACGTGAAATCGTTTGTGAACGCATTTCTTGCGTAAGAAAGAATTGCACCTTAGCATTCAATATATCCGCAGAATATTTCTCAGGTAGCTTTGATAATTTTGTTAGTTATGTTTGAAAACACACAACGTTGTTATTGTGCGGCACTTTTAACTGCCTAATGCGAGACGAGACAAACTGTAATGTCGAGATTTAGCTGCACGTTACAAGATTACACACTTCCTATTGCATTGGTATAAAGAATGGCTTGCAATTTTCATAGCTCCTAAATCGGTATCATGAACAAACACCAAGACGAAAGCTGGCTTTACGATCGCAGGAAAAACACTAAAAGCATGATTTTGCTTTGCGTCGGAAGGGTAGACTGTTCCCACCAATATGTTTACAACAATATTCTAAGAAATTGCGCATTTGCTTCAAATTAAATTGTCTCTTCACAGAAATGTGAAACTGGGCCACGCGTATCTTGGAGTTTCCAAGTGAGGCTTGCGAATGGAGCAAGGGACAATAACACAATAGTGCGGAAAATGTCCCATATAGAACTCTTGTCGGAATTGATATTAGTTATATAGGGAGATATGTGAAGTCACTAATCCTCAGCTCAAATAAGAAAAACGTGTGTGATAGATACATGTCGTCTTATAGGATCTTATGCCTCAAACAGAAAAAAAAAAAAATACCTTATGGAACTCTAAATTGCTAGACTCTTCGAGCACCCATCCGCACGAAAAGGAAGTCGATGGCGGCAGATAATTACGCGTTCGTACGAGAAAAAACAACAACTTGAACTCTAACATGCTTTGAGAACTACGCACTCAGTTATGAGTTTTTGCTGAATGTTCAAATGATCGAAATGGCTTTCTTTGGTTAGCAGTGCCACAAGCTCTAACGTTATATCTATACGATATTAGTGCTATTTTGGCTGATTTCACATGTATTCTAGGCACTCTGCCACACGCGTACAAACGTTTGTGTAAGTTTGCCATATCGCTGTTGCACGTCCTCATACTGCCTCATATGGGCACTTGCTCAATTTCAGGATGCAACTTCTCAAAAACTGGCGGGCCCGAGCTCCGACGGATGGTCTCAACAGCCTGAAATACAAGCGCCTGGATATCACGTTTAAGAAGCTCTACACTTGGATTCTGGTTGACCTGAGGGAAGCGACGTAAACCGCGTAAAGAGCATGCGAGTGCAGATGCAATGTGATAACTTTTCATCCGAGGAAAAATACTCGAACATGGTTCTAATAGTCCTGTCAAGCCGTGTTAGCATGCAAGAGGAGCGACATGCATCTGTACAGCGGGAAACCGCCGCATGTGCACTCGCTAAGTTCAAAAGCTGAATTCGATTTACAGCATTAGTAGGCCACAGACGGTCTGCACTATGCATGCACTATGCATGCACTATGCATGAATGCACTACGTGTCATATGAGTGGCGGCGGTAGGTGCAGATGGACATTCCTCATCAAGCGCTTTCAGGCCACAAGATCTATTTTTATGCTGTGGGGTGGGGCATTGATCTGTGACATTTCTGAAAGTGAAAATCTTTGACTCGGGCAGAAAAAGCACATGTTCTCAATTCGAAAACATAGCATATTCACAGACATAGGAAGAATATATTGATATAAAGCAAACCCTGTTGGCGTAGAAGCAGTGTGCAGTCCATGTTTGTGTGCCTTCACGATACGTGAGGACCGAAGCCAAACAGGCAGCTCTTTTGTAGCTTTCGCGGTTTCAAGCTTGACGAAGCACTGTCGTCGAATATACCTTGCGCAGGAGGATCACGACGCAGGGTAAGCCGTAATTAGTGAAGGATGATGTGCCTAAGTACATTGTACAGAACGGGGTTCACAACTACCTCAAGCAAACTGATTTTATTACCCTTTGATGATCCATTATTTGGGGTTGGCGTCGTTATTACTGAATAACTTTTGACGATAGACAGTAAGCTTATCAACTTAAAATTTTCAACTTCTTGATGTTCCCGTTCTTATGGGTTACTATAACCTTACCGTTGTTCAAAGACGACGGTGTGCTCGCTATCTTAATACTTTCGATATACAAGGGGGGGTTGTTTATAGCACAGCCTCGTCACCATTCTTCGAAAAAATCTCCCGTTACTCGATCCTCACAAGCCGGGTACTCCTTGCATAGCACACAAGGTTTTCTTTACATCCTCTGTCTTTATCGTTGGGATGTCCAGTTATTCCTCGCTAAAGCCTCCATGAATAGCATTTTAAAAATTTGTTGCTTTGTGTAAATATCCGTAAAATACCTCAGCTCCTTGAATTATCTCAGCCATATTTGTATCGACTGTGGTGACCTAGTCTTTTTCTCCGTATATCTGATTTTTGGATGCTATTGCCTAGTTGCTTTGCGACTGCTTTTATTCTACTGATTTATTGTCCTTTGGATCATGCTGCTTTCTCTGCTTACTATTACTATGTTAGTAATTAGCTTTGACAGTCCTGTCTATTCTGTTCTATTTACGAGCTTTGAGGCTTTCATAACTTGGCATTTCGTATTCAAGTCTATTGTCTCCATTTGGAAAGCTTGACACGCGATAGGGACTCCCGTGTCACTGCCATTGGTCTACTTTTATTCCACGCTTCGTAATGGTATTTCTGAAATTACCCTTCGCAGCTAGTTCTACAATGGTCTCTTCGGTTCTAGGGCCACATCTGCTCGGCATCAGACTTGAATTTCTCTATTTTCCGTCTTGGCAGTTTGCCCCACAATGGTGGCGCAGTTGTTAAGGTGTCCGACCACTGAACCGGATTACCCGTGTTCGAATCCGAATGCCGGGCTTGGTGTGCGTGTTGATGGAGCCGAAACGGAAAGGCGTCTGTGTCCTGTGCGATGTCAGTGCAGTTGCCAAAGTTCCCCAGGTGGTCGAGCTTACACCGTAGATTCCATACCACGACTCCTCTTTGTCTCTTTCCACCTTCGCTCCCACCTTTCACTCGCCCCTGACGGCGCGGTTCACATGTCTACAGAAGAAAGTATGAGAGACACTGTACTTTACCTTTCCACTCAACCAAACCAAACCAAACCAAAAATTTTTATTGTAACTCAATTAAATGGTTCTTCCTTGCTCACTCTCTTCTTTCGGTCCTGAATTCTGGGCTCATTGCCGATAATCATACTATAGCCATTCTATCGCCTCCCTCCGACCACCTCCACGTCCTATATGAAGGTGGGATGCACGCAGAATACCAAGCCGATCTAAGTTTTAGTTGGCTGTTCTTATTTTTTCAACTACGCTTCCATGCAGAATAATGTAGCTAGGTTTCTCGCAAGAAAGTGGTCTCGTCACTTCAGCATGGGTAAGATAAAATTGTTTCTTAATCTATGGTCACTTGGATATCGAAGACAGTTTTTCCCTATTTTAATGTCTTCATCACAATCCTTCCCCTTTCACCAAACCTTATATCAAACTGGCCCATCATATATTTTCCCAGTTGGACCACCACTTTAAGGTGCAATCCAAGGTTACTTCGACGTCATTCGACACATTTCCTTGCAATTTAGTAATAAAATAATCCGTGTTCAGAAATCTTTTCTGAAAGCAATAACTCCGCTTTCGCTTGCAAACTGAAATGTTTATCTTGTACTAATTGTTAGTAGACTACAATTTGTGCTGTGTGGTTTTCTCCTCCAGTGCTTCGTTATGGTTTTCTTATTGCACGGCTTTGATGGCTCTTGACATCCAGTATTAGTTCCGTTTTTTCGGTGCATGTGCTTGACTTATGTTTCGTTTTGTTTACGAATCAAAACGTTCTGTGTTATGGTCGAAAATTGTGTGTTTTTTAATCCTTGTAATGTGGTTCTCATAAATGGCTTTTAGAATACATGACCACAATAAACAATGTCGACTCATTCTAGATATAAGGTATTCCTAATTGAGAAACTATTTTGTTCCGAGATGCTCTTCAGGTCACCTACTGGTTCGTTTACACCCCCGATGCTTCATCTCAGTTCAAATCGTCTTGACACCGCTGCTCCGGCAACAATATTTCTATTTTGAACATTAATGCAAAGAGTTTTGTTAATAAACTCCCGAACTTTCCTACTGTCCACACATTATTGGAGTTACAGAGATATGGCTTCATGATGGTGTGCAAGATTCAGAGAGGAGACAGACGGCTGGGTAGAAGTGGTGGCGTGGCCCTCTTTTTTTTTCTGCAGTCCAAAATTCGTTTTTCTGTGCTCCTAGTCCCACCAGACATCGAGTCATTGTAGTTCAAGGTCAAGTTTGAAAATTCATTTTTGGTAATAGGGGTTATTTACCGTTGCGATATCGATCAGTTGCACGCTCAGCGTAAGCTATTACATGACTGCAATACTTCTTCTTTAAACGTGATTTGTATGGGCGATTTTAACGCACCTCTAGGTCGACTGGCCATCCATGACAGTAAGCGGACATGAAGCGTCAGTTGGAAGAGAGCTGCTACACTTTTCACTGTCTTTCGGCGTAAGTCAAGTATTTCGAGAATGTACTCGGCAGATGGCAGTTCTAGAATTGCTCTTTCTCACCCCATCTCTTATTAACAGCGGTTATGAGTGGAGTGTAATTGAAAAGGTATCCGATCACATACCGGTGATAGTTTCAGTTCCTTTCACCGCTCTTAATCCTCCTTTTGTCTACTGCACTTTTACTGATTTTAACCGAGAAGATTATCTAGCAGCCACTGACACTCTGTGTGATTCCTTTGGCGAGTTTGACCAAAATGGTTCCAATAGCGATGTCAATACTTTAACAACTTTATTCGAACATCTTGAGCAAATATGCATAAATGGTTTTGTTGCTTTAAAAACAAAGAAAACTAACACTGCCACTCTCTGGTTAACTAGAGACTTGTTGCATCTATCACGTCGGATTACTAGACTGCGCAGGTCAAGGCGTTTTGACGACCCAGTAAGGATCAATCAGTTTTCTAGTGCCGATGAGGAGCTTCGTGTTAAAATGAACGGCGCAAAAGATCTTTATTACAAGGTTATTTTGTCAAATTAATGAAAGCTGATCCCAGCAACTTCTGACAGTCTGCCTACCTCCTAGGTACACCTCGAACACACTGATCATAAACAATATCGCAGTTTCTGAAACGCTAAAAATTGCTTTTTCTTTTAATGGCTACTTCAATTCACTGTTCACGAGAGACAATTCAGTAATTCCTGCTTTTGCTTCTGAATCCCATTCATCCATCGGCGATGGGTCAGAGTCAACTGAACGTGTGCTGATTATGGTATTAAACTTAGATGCCAAGAAATCGTGCGGTACTGACGATATTCCTGCTACACTTCTTCTTCGTTACTCTCTTTGGTCTAGCAGGTACCTTACCGTTATCTTTAGGAAATCGCTAACCACCGCTACCTTTCTTACCACGTGGGAACTAGCCAAGGTTTCGCCCTTATTTAAAACTGGTGATGTACAATTATTATCAAACTACAGGCCGATTTCCTTAACAGCACAGTCGTGTGAACTACTGGAGCGCGTTGTCTTTAAACATATCATAAAATTTCTTGAGACGTTTTACAACATGGCTTCCGTCATGGCTTCAGTACCGCAGAGCAACTGACAGAATTTTTACATGACATCAGCTGTTCTCTCAATATAGGTGACCAGGTTGATGCTATTTTTATAGACTTTGCAAAGTCTTTTGATACAGTTTCGCCCCCTAACTAATCCTCTCAAGCTGTTCACTATAATAAAAACCCGTCCCTGGTTAACAGGATATAAGACTTTCTTTGCCAGCACTCCCCAGTACACACAGTTCAACTCCTCCAACTCCACTTAGTTCATGTCTTATCCGGGGTATCCTAAGGCTCTTTCCTGGGTTCTCTTCTGGGTTCGCTTGTATATTAATGACCTGCCATTTAGCCCTTCAGTAAAGTTACGCCTTTATTCAAACGCCTTTGTGTTATATAAAACCATTAAATCTCCAGTTGATCATGTCGGCCTTAACAATTCACTCGCTGATTTCTGCAACTGGTTCAATACATGGCAAATGAACATTAACTTTTCTAAGACTGCCTGTGTGTCATGTTTACGACGTCTATGTTCTTCCTTATTCATATATTTATATAATATAGTCAATTTGCAAAGAGTGTACGAATACAGGAATCTCGGTCTGCTGATAATGCAGGGCCTATGTCTTCTTCAATTCCTGTTCCTCATTAAATTAGGCTTCTGACATAAAAGACAATCATTCGCCCCATCCTCGAATACGTTTGTGTTATTTGGAATCCGGATAAACAATGTGATATCAACAAACTAGAATCTGTACCGAAAAAGTCAGTGCGTTTCGTTTGCAGGATATTTCACAGGGATTTTTAACCATCTGCTTTTGTTCCACAACTTGGCCTGAGTACACTTGGTGCACGTCGCCATTTCGAATGTCTCCAGTTCATGTACAATTTAATAAATTCTCCTCGCTTTTCTTTGCTACATAATTATCTGACATTTTCCAAACCTTCATCTACAAGAAGCCACAACGCACTGAACTTTTCCCCCTTTTTCCCGCGCACTAAAGTTTTCGAGTATAGATATTTTCATCAAAAACTTGAAGCTTGGCATTCTGTACCAGGCAATATTCGTTCATTATCATTAGAGGAATTCTTACAAGCTTGTGCATTTGTACATTTACTTTATGTTTCTAATTTTCGTACTGCATCCCACTCCTGCAATAGCCTCGTCTAGGCTGTAGTATGTAAAAATAAATAAATAAATAAATAAATATATAAATAAATTTCAGCTTTTCACTGACGACTTTTGCTGGTCCAATTTGAAATGGTTTTTGTCGCTGGCATGTGCTGACAAAGAGCAGAAACGTTTTTTGTTGAGTCTTTTCCTTTTTTTTTCTACGATGTTTTACGATGATACACGTCACGAAAGAAGTGAGAAATGGGGAATTGAGGAGTTGAAGTGGACGCATTCCACATGCTCGTCACCAAAATTCCCCCAAACCGTTTCTGACGTCATTTCTTTGTGCCAGAGTTATGACGAGCTCCGCAAACAGCGTCTCATGACGCGCCGCACCACTTCCTCGGATGAAGCACTATCGACACTGGATATTCCCGGTGCTCCTCAGGATCACCCAGCGCTTCTATAGCAAATAAAACAGTTTGTGTGGGAAGAGGTGGCTCGACAGTTGTCCCTGGTTACCTGCTGGCCCGATTCTTCACCTCTATCTCCTCCATTACAGCGTGTCAGGAGCAGGTTACCGAGATCCTGCCAAGTACCAACCCGCCCCCAATGGTGGCCGCTCCGCTGACGTACGCCGAAATCGCAAGCCGCCCACCGCTTCCACCCGAAACGCCAGCGTACGCGCCCCCAAACCACGTCTCCAATCGCTAGCTGCCCGTGCATCCAGTGCCACCTAAGCAGCTTGCTTGGTTTCGCACCACTCCCCGCAATCCGAATCCGTGGCGCACACAAGATAACAGCCCGATATGCTACGTCTGCGGTGTAGCTGGCATGGTGGTGCCGTGCACGTGGATCCCGTTTTGATGACTACGGGCGCACTCCAGCCTACGACGTACCTTTTTCCGAAGCTGAGTCCGGTCCACGCCATCGATCCGGCTGTCCTATGACCCGCCGATCACCACGCCTTCAGCCAGAAAACTAGACGCCGCTGTTTCGGAGGCAAGAACTGCGCCCTTAGTAACTGTGTCAAGCCCTGTAAACATTATTGAGGTTTTCGTCGAAGGCGTTGCTGTTGATGCGCTTGTTGACACTGGTGCTGCGGTGTCCGTGGTTAGTTGCAACCTGTGCCGCAAAATTAGAAAAGTGACGACGCCGATCCCCGATATTTCATTTCGAACCGCGAGCGCCGAAAAGATTATACTAGTTGCTGCGTGTACCGCATGGCTCATCATACAGGGCCTCTCCTGCGTTATTGAACTTATCGTTCTCGCTCACTCTTCTTATGAAATCATCCTCGGATGAGACTTTTTGTCCAAGCACCATGCCATCATCGACTGCGTACGTGCTCACATTGATTTGTTGCCGCTTTGTAACACTATCGTAGATACAACCCCTGCTCCAGCTGCGCGCATCTTCACTGCTGACAATATCGCTGCTCTGCTTCCTCTTCTGTTGTTGTGCCTGTGACGCCATCAATGACGCTACAGTAATGTACACACCATCCGTCAGTTGTGCGCATCGCAAATATGCGCTGCATCTCCATGCCGCGCTAAAATATTCTGCTGGTATTAGCGCTCTGTACCTCGCCAGCCCGTTGCCTTTTCCAACGACTACTTCAAGGAGAATCGCTTGTCACTGTCGATATCATTGATCCCGCCGATGCCTCTGGTGTTATTGCAGACGCTATCAGTTCAGTTCAGTTCAGTCGTTCAGTCGTGTCGGACTCTTCGTGACCCTATGGACCATATCACGCCATGCTATCCGGTCTCTCACTATCTTTATAAAATCCCATAACTTCATCTGCAGCGCCTCGAGGATGCCATCTAACCATCGCGTTCGCTGCCTACCCTTTCTCCGGTGACCCTCAGCCTTTCCCAAAATCAAATCTTTCTCCAGCGACTCCTCTCTTCTCATCAGATGACCAAAGTAGCTGAGCTTTAACTTTAGAATTTGACCCTCAAATGAGCTTTCAAGGTTTATGGTCGACAATAGCGACTGATTTGATCTTTTGGCAGTCCAAGGAACTCTCAAGAGTCTCTGCCAGCACCACAATTCAAACGCGTCAATACTTCGGCGGTCAGCCTTCTTCACAGTCCAACTCTCGCATTCATACATCACAACTGGAAAGACCATAGCACGAGTTATACGTATCTTGGTTGGCAGACTAATGTCTCTGCTCTTTACTAGGCGGTTAAGGCTAGCCATGGCCCTTTTTCCCAGGAGCAGGCGTCTCCTAATTTCATGGCTGCAGTCTCCTTCCGGGGTAATCTTGGAGCCCAAGAAGAGAAAATCTGTCACAGCTTCTACTTCTTGTCCCTTGATACTACAGGAGATGATAGGGCAAGACGCCATGATCTTTGTCTTTTTAATGTTCTGTTTAAGCCTGAACTTCTCCCTTTCTTCTTGTACGCGCATCAGAAGTCTCTTGAGTTCCACTTCACTTTCTGCCATTAAGTTGGTATCATCCGCATATCTAAGGTTGTTGATACGTTTTCCAGCAATCTTCACTCTAGCTGAAGACTCGAGCAGGCACTATGGTGCATCACATTACTGCCCTCACTCCTCCCACTGGAGTCACCGACATGACCTCATCTGAAACTTTCGACCGTTCTGTCAACGCATCTTTGCCGCCTACCCAGCGTGACGAGCTCGTTGCAAGCTTGCTTCAACGATTCTGCGCTTCCTTCGACACTCACCAAACTTCGTTTCGCCATCATATCGATACCGGCCTCCACGCACCACTGCGCCAGCGACCCTACCGAGTCTCAGCCGCTGAACGCTGCGTCATCGATGACCAAGTGAGTAACCTGCTCGAGCGCGTAGTGATCCAGCCTTCTCACAGCCCGTGGGCTTCACTCGTCGTGCTAGTAAAAAAAAAGACGGCTCCATTCGGTTCTGCGTCGACTACCGTCGGCTTAACAAGATCACTCGGAAGGACGTTTATCCCCTCACACGCATCGACGACGCCCTTGACTGTTTGCAGGGAGCTGAACACTTTTCTTCGCTGGTCCTCCGCTCTGGCTATTGATAGGTGCCAATGGCTGAAGCCGACCGCCAGAAAACCGCATTCATAACGCTAGGCGGTCTATATGAATTAATGTCATGCCTCCACGGGCTGAAGTGGCAGATATGACTCGGCTACCTAGATGATGTTGGCATCTTGTCGAAGGACTTTCCATCTCATCTTCTTCACCTCGAGAGTGTTCTTCGATGTCTAAGCGATGCAGCCTTGCAGCTAAACTTGAAGAAGTGTCGATTTGGTGCTCGACAGCTGGTGATACTCGGCCATGTCGTGTCCAAGGACAGAGTCATGCCGGACCCTGCCAAACTTCGTGCAGTGGCAGAATTTCCCAGGCCCACCTCACTGAAAGAGCCGCGCAGCTTTGTAGGGCTTTGCTCGTATTTCCGTCGCTTCGTCAGAACTTTGGCCGAAATTATGGCCCCTTGACTCGCCTTCTTGCTGGAAGCCACGACTTGTCGTCCTGGTCACCTGAATGTGATGAAGCTTTTACTACGCTCCGCTGACTTCTGACATCCCCACCGATACTACGCCACTTCGACGCGTGCGCTCCTACCGAGCTCCACACGGACGCCAGCGGCATCGGTATCGGTGCCGTTCTCGCTCAGCGCTAACCTGGTTTCCTTGAGTGCGTCGTACCTTACACCAGTCGTGCCCTGACCAAAGCAGAGGCCAACTATACAGTAACATAAAAAGAATGTCTGGCGATTGTTTAGGTCATCACTAAACTTCGTCCTTACTTATATGGTCGGCCATCCGATGTCATCACTATGCTCTGTGCTGGTTGTCATCCCTCAAAGATCCTTCCAGCCGCCTCGCCCGCTGGTCTCTCCATTTACAAGACAATGACATTCGTGTCCTTTATCGCTCTGGTCGCAAGCACTCTGACGCAGACGCCCTTTCACGCTCCCCTGAGACTTCTTACTCTGAACCACACGCTGTCGCCGGCCTCGCTTCTTTTTTCCTTGAAACCATGGATATGGCATTAGAGCAGCGCAAATATCCCCGGATTGTTTCACTCATGAACGATCTGGCCAACCAATCACAGTGCCACCCTTCTCGAGCTCTCCGACGTCAAGCCCATTACTTTACTATCCGCGACAACCTCCTTTACCCCAGAAACTACCTCAGTGATGGCTGAAAACAGCTGCTCGCTATTCCTCGTCACCTCCGATCACTCATTTGCGTGAGCTATCATTATGATCCATAGTGCGAACATGCTTGATTCCTGAAAACATATACTCGCCTACGTCATCGCTACAACTGGCAGGGCATGTATCTTTTTATTCGCCAGTACGTCTGCCAGTACGTCCACGCCCTCCAGCTGCCCTGCAGCATCGACCGTGTCCACTTCGGTGATTTGCACGCGTTGTAATCGACATTTACGGACCTCTTCCCTGCTCTCCCGCCGGCAACAGGTAGATCATTGTTGCCGTCGACCACCTTACCAGACATGCTTAAACTGTCGCTTTGCCAGCTGCAACTGCTCGTGACGTCGCTGTTTTCATCCTTGAGAACCTTGTCCTGCGTCACGGTGCGCCACAGGAATTACATAGTGGCCGTGGTCGCGTATTTTTGTCCCATGTCGCAGAAGCCCATCTTCAGACGTGTAGTATCGTACGACGTCTTTTTGTCATCCCCAGACAAATGGAATGGTCGAGCGATTTAATCGGACCTTTGGAGACATAATGGTTATGTATGATTCATCCATCCACTCAAATTGGGACCGTATGTTGCCATTCATAACCTACGCCTACAATTCTGCTACCCAAGCGACTACCAGTTTCTCGCCTTATTTCCTCCTGTAAGGCCGCGAACCTTCTTGTATAATGGACACGATCCTACCCTACCGTCCCGACACCTAGGAATTGACACCCATTCCTCAAGCCGCAGCCTATGCCGAAGAGTGCCGTCAGATCGCAAGTCAAATCACAGCCCGAAACCAGTACTACCAGAAAAACTACCGCGCCGGATCCTCATGTCTGCCGCCTGCTTATCGTCCAGAGTCGTCGGTGAGGTTATGGGTGCCCTCTTCTACTTCAGATCAGTCGCCCAAGTTTCTGAGTCGATACCAGGGACCTTATCGTGTGCTTAAGCAAACGTCTCCGATTAGTTTTCTTATCGAGCCCCTCGCGCCGTCAACAGATGACCGCCGACGAGAACGTGAAATTGTCCACCTTGACTGCCTCAAACCGTACCATGACCCTGCCATCGTGACCTCCGCTTAATCAGCCAGGATGGCATCTTTTACTGGGGAGTATTGTAAGAGAGATGCCTGATCTGTGAAAGAGGAGAACGAAGAGGAAAAAAGAGATGATGAAGTTATAAGACGACAAAGCGGACGAAGCCCGGACTGTCACTGTGAACGCTGCCCTAGCTGCTATAAAAAGATAAATATGTTGCTGTGCAAACCATCTGAGCCGCTTCATTACAATATATATATATATATATATATATATATATATATATATATATATATATATATATATATATATATATATATATATATATATGTATGTATGTATGTATGTATGTATGTATATTGTTACTGATGAGGCAGAAGCGGGCAGTAGCGCGGACAGGCGCTTGTACTAGGCCCGCCAACACTTCATAAAACGTCATCTCACGGACATCAAATATCATGTCTCAGTTCTCTTTCTCCTGTGTGCACCGGCTGGCCGCCCAGTAACATTTGATTATAGGTGCCGGGTACGTCATCATCAACTCTCATCCCGCCCGGAGCTTCGGCTCCTTGCATCTACTTGCGCCGTCGGCGGAAAGTTAGGAGGCATCGTATGGCTGTTCCCCAGCCTGCCGGACCCAAAAAGACCTTGCCGTTCCTCCGCCCCGTGCTTCTCACCGACAACAAGACACGACGAAGGAGAGATTGAGTTGAGACGCCACCCACACGACCACAAGACACAACTAGAGAACCGAATGACCACGTGACCAGACTGATCCATGTGCCGACCAAAGACTCCACGACTCATGAGGCCGCTACACTCGAACACATGACCCTAGTCCATGTCATGCGATGCGTGCCTGGGCTTCCGCCGTCGGCCCTTGGCGACTTGTGGCCCGAAAGCATCCTGGGCCAGATTTCATCCGAGGATCACCGCGATGTTGAGCCGTTGTCTTCATCTTTCTTCCTCTTCTTCAGCCGTCCAGTAACGCACATCTTCATGCCATGGACTCAGCAACATCGACAATCGTCCTCGTCCACGATTCCTCCATAATGTCCGCAGAGCCAAGGCGTTGTGGTCGTTCAATAGAATGGAGGTCCTACGCACCATATGGAAGGCGGTGATTTTACCAGGTCTGACATATGCAAATTCAGTGTTGTGTACCACGTCCTCGACGCGGGAATTTATGGAACGAAGACAGAGAGAGGTGGGAAGACGGCCACTGGGAGCCCATCGTTCATCCCCCAACGAGGTGGTGCAGGGTGATGTTGGCTGGTCCTCCTTCGAGGCCCGGGAGGCAGTAGTCAAGATTGCGAAAATGTGTGACACCGATTCTTTTTTTTTAATTGCGAATGCAATACTACTATATGTTTCGAGCCTTCAGCGTGGCGTGGACGCACCCACGTGGCGCTGTGACGTTACACCCCACGTGACACTAGGGTGAGAGCTGGGCTACCAACTCAAGCGGTCGGTGTATATAGTGCGGTAGCAGCCACGGCGCAGCACGTGACGTCACACCCCACGTGACGCAAAAGCGGTCGGCGTGGCGCGCTAGAGGCGCATTTGGTGCTCACGTGATACGTGACGTCAGACACGTTCATACGGCTTGGATAAAGCGGGGCTTTATATGTGGGCTGGCAGGAGCTGCCAACTTGAGTCTCTCGTTTCACATGGGACGGTTATGTCAGAATCAGCCTGCTAAGACCCTGACATTCACGTTACCCCTATAGGCCACTAAGGCACGTTCATACGGCTTGGTTAAAGCGGGGCTTTATGTGTGGGCTGAGGAAGAAGAAAAAGAGAAGAAGAACGCTCGATCACCCGCAGCTAATGCTTTCGCTCAATATTCGGTTCAGCAGCGCTGAACCCTCGTAATTTTTTTCATTCATTTTTCTCCTCCCCTTCCACACTTTGTCACCCTCATCCTTCAACCCTCACCAGGAGTAGCATGCTAGGCTCACTACTAGGCAGACATCTGTTGTCATTAAAATATCTCTCTCTATCTCTCTCTCTTGTGTTTTGCATCCATGCTTACTCTTGTGATTTTTTTGAGTGAACTTTAATGTTCAGTTTGAAGTTTAAACATTGCCCTCGAAATCAACCATGCGGATAAATATCAGACATATGTCAGCATTTTAAGTCTATATTCTGGTCCTATGATGCCTGCAGTCTCATTTTTACTTTGTGAAATCTTAATAGTTTAAAGTTTATTACTTATCTGAAGTAAGCCACTAACAAAAATAAAATGCTGCATATTTTCGCATATGTTCCCCTTAGTTTGCACAGTCAACGTCAAGTGTCAGTTGTGTTCATTTTCCTACACTGCTTCTGAGACAGTTTAAAGTTCATCACATTTTTCATTGAATCGATGGCATGGCAAGGTTTATTGACGATGTTTTTGTGTTAGTTTCTTCGTAGATTGTTCTATTCAGTTCATGTTGAGTTTCAGCTCTTTTTTTTCTTCCAGTTATTTTTGTATGTGTTCAGGTTTTATTATGTTCTTTCTTAAAGCGCGTGGAACTCCAAATTTGAAGCTAGAAAAAACACGTTATCGGTTCAGCGTGTTATGTTGTGGACTCACCCACGGATGACTCAGGGTCCGCTGTGTATAACTGCTCAGGCCTTAAATCTGTTCTTCGATGGGTCACTGCTTCCTGCTTGTTGACAGAAGGTTATAAAACTCCATCTTGCAAACCAGGCTCGGTGACACCACTTCCGTACATCAGAGGCCGCTGTTATCGCCCCGACGACCTAAGATACTCACGATTCCATTGACTGAAAAGGCGTGTTATTACGGAGCACTAAGTCGCCTGCACCCCTCACTGTCTTTGTAGACGTTCCACAAACATGACATCTAGGGTGCGCTATATCATCGACCAGTTTTCAGAATCGTCTGAAGAGTTCGTGGCATGGACCGAACACCAACATGATATCCAAGTACACTGATAAGGATCACAAAAACTGGGGCGGCATATGTTTACCACCTACACGCTCTGGGGCTACGGGAGTCAGCCTACTTTTCTACTGAAGGTTTCTACTTCATGATACTAATTGGACACCATAATTATATTCTCTACAGACTCTCATGAATCTCCATCTGCAGCATCTCCATCTCCATCTGCAGTGTCTTGCGAAAAACGCCCTTGCTCTGAAGGCTTGCGTTATGACATCTCAAGACCGCTCCGAAGCATGCTGCGGCTCTTATATTCATCTGGCCCCCTATGGCCTGGTGATTAAATCTTGCTGTGGTGGCCTACACGAAAATGGAACCCCCCTAAGCTGTTCTGATACTTCGATGGACCTTACGCTATCACTGAACAAATCAGCCAGCTCAATATTGCATAGCGCGTATTAAGGGAAGCGACAGTAGTTATGCAAAAATCTAAGTCACTCACGTTTCCCTTTGGAAGCCCTGCCATTAACGCGACGCCATTTACCTCGCCCAGCGGTCTTTAGATACGTGGGGAGAAATATGGCGCCCAGGAAGAGACTATGCCGGCAACGAAGAATTGACAATGGCAGCGACTGAAATGCCGCTTATGCTCTTGAAAGCGGGCACAACGGGCATCAATCTCTCGTACTACAATGAAATCCTTGGTTTCAACAGTAAACATTTTGTCTTCTTCAATAGAACAAAATATGAAACATAGATGTCGAAGAAGAAAAAACGATGGCATGCATAACGACGTGTTTCCCCATCTTGCCGCCGTATGATATGTAGAAAGGGGCGATTTCCATTCATGACATAAACAAAAACGTCGGTGTCTCTGTTTGCGACAGTGCTCGAAGCTTTCTCGTAGTGTCGGGGTTACAAATGCTTTGTAGTTCACCTTTACCCATGAAACACAAACCCATGAATTACAATCGAGTTATGCCTATTATATTGTTACGTATATGCCACCGAAGAGGACGACGATAGAAAATAGAGTGAGAGACGACGAAGCTGAAGAAACCGTTGGGGCTTGCCTGAACACCTGCTGTGTTCTGCTCTGCTGTGCTGTGAACACTTGCTCATCACCTGCTGTGGTTTCCTGTGCTAGCCTTCCGTCCCGTATCATCTTGGTGGAGGTACAGTCGAGTCGGTGCTTCAAGTTTGCCGAAGATTCGAGCAGGCTAAACAACGACGCCTGGTACATCGCTTTGAGCGCCTTCCGAACACGGCAGCTACATCATTCTGCGATGATTTGGCTGCTGTGTAGCAGCCTTCTCAGTCCACTACCATGACTCGGATCGTCAGGCAAGAACTCGAGGCCTTAGCTCCTGCGCCACTCCCATCTCCACTGCCCGACACCGTGGCCATGATACAGGCTTTTGTCCGCCAGGAACTTGCCAACGTTGGTCTTTCCTCCAACCACGTACCGCCCTCGTTACCATCGCCTCCTGTTCCTGTAGTGGCTGCTGCAACCACTAGCTAAGCTCCCCCACGTCGCTACGTTAGTCGCAATCCTGCAGAGTGGCGCACCTCAGACGACAGGCCGATTTGTTTTATTTGCTGTCGAGCCGGCCACACTTCACGATATTGCCGCACTCATACCTTCCCCACCCCTCGCCCTTATTACAACGCTGACCGTCAGTACTACTACGGACCTCGACGCTTCCCTGCCCAACCTGAACAACTCCGCCCCGCATATGATGGACCTGGACACGAACACTTCCCTTCTCAGCCAGATGAACCTCACACCGAAGCCGTCTCAAGGGTCCGTCACACCAGCCGATCTCCATCTCCACGGTCTCGTCGATCCCGTTCACCGGTGCCTCCTCGCAACTCCTCCCCACCATACGCCGGCACCTACTCGGGAAACTAGTGAGTGCAGCGCCCGGGAGTGACGCTCCATTACCAACCTGGACTGTCGACTCGGAACTGACCCTCGTACCCAGACGTAACCTCATTGACATATTTGTGGACGGAGTCTCAGTTTCTACTCTTATTGACACTGGCGCCCACATTTCCGTCCTCAGTGCCTCGCTCCGTCAACGCTTCAACAAAGTTCTCACACCCGCTCCCTCATCTACCGTTCGTGTTGCTGATGGCAACACAGCTACTGTGGTTGGTATGTGTACTGCAAGAATTAACATTGCCGACCGCCATATCCCTGTGCTATCTACAGTCCTCACCAGTTGCCCTCACGACGTTATATTAGGACTCGACGTTTTAACTGCACATTCCGTGCTCATTGACTGTTCGTCTGGACTGCTTCATCTGGACCTGCCACTCTGTCCTGACAAACAGGCCTCTGATACTTCAACGCTCCGTCTCCGCTCCTCTACATTTACTCGTCTGCCACCAGAAGCTGCAGTGTATGTGCTCATGTCGCCTTTCCCCTCCATTTCTGATGGCGACTACGTTGTTTGCTCCATAACCGACGTGACACTGGAGCGCAGGATCGCTCTCCCTCATAACATCGTGCACGTAGAAAATAAGAACGCTTACATTCCAGTCTTGAACTTCGGCCTTTTTGTGCACGTTCTTCCTGAGGGCATTACTCTCGCCGAACTGATCACACTGTCTGACCTCACAGTTGCCGCTCTTTTATCTGACCCTACTGTTAAAGTGTCGACACGACCTACAACGTCTCCACCTCCGGAGGCCCGCATATTAGGAATGGTAGCACCTAAATTGGCCCTGACCGAGCTACAGCACTTACGGGTCTTCTGACTTCGTACAGCGATATTTTTGATTTTGGTGACCGCCCCTTAGGACAAACGTGCCTCGTTACACATCGTATTGATACCGGAGAAGCCCGGCCAATTCACAGACCTTATCGTGTCGCCATTTCTGAACGACACATCATACAAGGTGAAGTGGAGAAGATGTTAGAAAAAAACATTATAGAGCCTTTGAGCAGTTCCTGGGCGTCTCCTGTCGTGCTTGTTAAAAAGAAGGATAATACCTGGAGATTCTGCGTTGATTACCGACACCTGAACAAAATTACAAAGAAAGACTTTTACCCGCTCCCCAGGATAGATAATGCCCTCGACTGCTTGCACGGTGCCAGCTATTTCTCTTCCATTGATCTTCGTTCCGGTTATTGACAGATCGCAGTCGACGAACGAAACCGAGAGAAGACCATCTTCGTCACTCCCGATGGCCTGTATCAATTCAAGGTGATGCCTTTCGGCTTGTGTAATGCGCCCGCAACATTCGAGCGCATGATGGATCCTCTCCTGCGCGGCTTGAAATGGACGACGTGCTTGTGCTATCTCGATGACGTCATTGTATTTTCTTCAATATTCGAAAGCCATCTTCATCGCCTTGATACCATTCTTGGCGTCTTCCGAAAAGCTGGCCTTCAGCTGAACTCGAAGAAATGTAGCTTCGGCCGACGTGAACTCAAGGTGCTCGGTCACGTGGTCGATGCCCGTGGCGTTCAATCCGATCCAGACAAAATACGTGCTGTAAGTGCATTTCCTACACCCCGTTGTACCAGTGACGTGCGTAGTTTTCTTGGGCTTTGCTCCTAATTTCGGCGGTTTGTACCCAACTTTGCGGAGACGGCTCGTCCACTCACCAACCTTTTGAAGAAAGACGCTCCATTTTGTTGGCACCAAGAACAATCCCAAGCCTTTTCTGCGCTCATTGCAGCCCTCACCAACCCGCCCGTCCTGGCACACTTCAATCCTTCGGCACCAACAGAGGTACGCACCGACGCAACAGCAGATCGGTCGCATTCGCGTCATTGCTTATGCCAGTCGTCTCCTTTCAGCGGCTGAGCGGAATTATTTGATCACAGAACGTGAGTGTTTAGCCCTCATCTGGGCCATTACAAAATTTAGCCCTTACTTATTTGGCCGCCCGTTCTCCGTCACCAACGACCACCACGCCTTATGTTGGCTTTCTACGCTGAAGGATCCTACTGGTCGCCTAGGCCCTTGGGCCCTCCCACTTCAGGAATACACTTTTTCTGTCGTCCACAAATCTGGCCGGCTGCACGCTGACGCCGATTGCCTGTCCCGCAACCCGGTAGATCCGCCACCTGCGAGCGAGTGCGACAATGACATGATGTGTTGGCCGTCTCTGACCTTTCAAGCATTCGCCATTGGCAGAGCTTAGATCCCAAGCTTTGCAGCATTATTAATCGCCTCAGCACTGATCACCTTGATGCTACCCTTGTTCTGTTTGTGCTCCACGACGGCACCTCATACCGACGGAATATGCAACCAGAAGGCGCCGAGCTTCTGCTCGTAGTCCCCGAACACCTGCGTACCACCGTTCTTCAACAGCTGCATGACGCACCTACAGCGGGTCATCTTGGCGTGTCTCGTACGTACGATAGCGTCCGCCGCCGCTTCTTTTGGCCAGGCCTCTATCGCTCTGTTCGTCGTTACGTGGCTTCTTGTGACCGGTGTCAGCGACGGAAGAAGCCCTCGGTCATGCATGCTGGATCCCTGCAGCCGATCGACATCCCTGTAGACCCGTTTGCCCGATTTGGCCTTGACCTCCTCGGGCCTTTCCCACTTTCTGCGTCGGGAAATAAATGGATTGCGGTGGCCACAGATTATACTACGCGCTACGCTGTCACCCGAGCGATACCCACCAGCTGTGCAACTGACGTGGCTACGTTTCTTCTCCATGACGTCATCCTGCTCCATGGTGCTCCACGCCAGTTGCTCACTGACCGTGGCCGTTGCTTTCTTGCTCGAGTAGTCGACGAAATTCTTCGGTACTGCTCCATTAAGCACCATTTTACCACCGCTTACCATCCACAAACGAAAGGCATCACCGAACGCCTCAACCGCACGCTCGCGGACATGCTGTCAATGTATGCCTCGGATGATCATCGTGACTGGGATATCACATTGTCGTTTGTAACGTTCGCGTACAATGCCTCTCGTCACGACACAATGGGCTACTCACCGTTTTATCTTCTATACGGCCGCGACCCTCCCCTTCCGTTTGACAGAGTACTGCCTCCCGCCGCTAACGCCAGTTGCTACGTTCGTGACGCCATCTCCCGAGCTCACGCCGCCCTTGTTATTGCTCGCCGCCGACTGGCCTCCTCCCAAAATTCTCAAAAAAGACGCCATGATTCTCGCCACCGGGATGTCCATTACTCTCCGGGCTCTCTCGTCTTGCTCTGGACTCCCGCTCGTAAATTTGGGCTGTGTGAGAAGCTCTTGCCACGCTACGCAGGACCCTACTGTGTTTTACGGCCAGTCACTCCTGTGACATACGAGGTCGCCC
The DNA here is from genome assembly GCF_055883805.1 of Amblyomma maculatum. NCBI lineage: Eukaryota > Metazoa > Arthropoda > Arachnida > Ixodida > Ixodidae > Amblyomma > Amblyomma maculatum. The sequence goes on along the minus strand of NC_139346.1, from coordinate 165,094,773 downwards.
CTGTACATCCGCCGCGACAGTCCTCTATACCACGCACCGAGATTGTTCATGTCGCCAGAATGAAGGCGTACTACCCTGCAGTAGTTTGTCCTAGTGCGCACCGGGACTGTGCTTTTCGTGGCGGGGTAATGTTACGTATATGCCACCGAAGAGGACGACGATAGAAAATAGAGTGAGAGACGACGAAGCTGAAGAAACCGTTGGGGCTTGGCTAAACACCTGCTGTGTTCTGCTCTGCTGTGCTGTGAACACTTGCTCATCTCCTGCTGTGGTTTCCTGTGGCTGCAAAATCCTCCATGTCCACTGGTGAGTCGGACATCATGGCACCTACACGGGAAAGTGCATCAGCAGCAGCATTTTTCGGTCCATGGACGTGACGGAGATCCACTGCAAACTCTGAGATAAAGGACGTTTGGCAAATCTGGCGTCCGGTGTAGGCGCTGTGATTCCGTTGGATGACAAACATCAGGGGCTTGTGATCTGTGACGACGTGAAAGTTCCGATCCTCCAGGCAGTTGCGGAAATGATTGATGGCTAGGTACACCGTGAGGAGTTTTTGAACAAAGGTGCTGTATTTAGCCTCTGGTAGCTTTAGATTTTGTGAGAAAAACCGAGAGGCTGCCAGCTAGAGGCGTGCTGCTCAAATACTACGCCGACTGCAATGCTATATGCATCAGTGACAAGGCGCAGGGGAGCGTCAGGAACGGGATTTATTAGCAAAGTGGCGTCTGCGAGCGCCTTTTTTGCAGCATCGAATGCAGCTGCAGTGTCATCAGTCCACTCAAGTGGCGCAGCTGGATCTTTTTTGGTTGCCAGAAGGTTGATTAGGGGCTTCAGCAAATTGACATACTTGGGGAGAAAGCGGCGGTGAAAGAAATTCTTGCAACTTGGTGTCAGCAACACCTTTGAAGAATTAAGAGAGAGCCAACTTAAGGCCTAAGAGAAAAGATTGAGCAGTACGAAGACCGGAAGAGCGCTCCTGACAAGACTAGGTCGCAAGCTAGAAGAACCACAGAGCAGCCGAGTGACAGTACCGGATCTGCTACGAAGAAAGATAAGCACACAACCCATACTCCGAAACATGGATCCAAATCTCCACGCTCGCAGAAGGGCAGCTAGGGCAGAACATTACGAGAAAAACATGGGACACAGGGAAGACGCAGTCTACACAGACGCCTCTAGAGAACCCCAGGTGGTCGAAATTTCCGGAGTCCTCCACTACGGCGTCTCTCATAGCCTGAGTTGCTTTGGGACGTTAAACCCCACAAACCAACCAACCATATCCACAAACACACAAAGGAAACGCAGTAGCGGTGGTAGTAAACCACGAAGGAGAACACATCGCAAGTGTCACGACCAGGGTGTCTGACATAACAGAATCAGAAGAGATAGCCATTGCTCTGGCTGTAAGAGAAGGATATAGGACAGGGAGACCTCTCCACATCCTAACAGACTCACAAGAGGCGTGCCGGAATTACACTAGGGGCAGGATTAGCAGTGCGGCCCTCAAGATCCTCAAAGGGGATCTTGAGGGCCTCGGAGGAGACACCAAAGCAAAACATAATCTGGATACCGAGCCACGCGGGAATCAGGGGCAACGAGGGGGCAGACAACCTAGCTCGAGGGATGACCAGCCGAGCGGGAGCGTCGCACACCCCGGAGGACCCCCAGATCAGATGCGGAGAGAGATATTCAGACCTACTAAACCTATATAAGGGGCTGAGGTTCCACTACCCCCCGCCACACAAACAACTAACCAAGGAAGAAGCCACGGGATGGAGGAGACTACAAACGGGCTCCTTCCCAAACCTACACATACTAAAGCTTTTTCCAACACAATATAGCGCCAGCTGCCCATGGTGCGGATCAAAACCAACACTCTATCACATCACGTGGGAGTGCGAGAGAAATCATGCATTTCACAAACAGAAAACACCAAGTGCGGAGCAATGGGAGAGCCGGCTCACCAGCTGCGAGCTAGAGGCCCAGAGGGCACTCATAGCACACGCTAGCGAGGTGGCCCAACTCAGTGGAGCCCTGGACTAGGAACCCAACCACGGCCAGGGAGGTGACGGACATCCAGAAGAAGCTTCGACCTCCACCGCTAACAAACTTCCAAAAGACAAATAAAGTTTTCAATCAATCAATCAATCTGATGGACCAAGAATTCTCTGAGCTTCTAATGTGATGTAGGGGGTGGAAAATCTTGAACGGCTTTTACTTTGCTGTCGATAGGCCGGATACTTTGTGGAACTATAAGATGGCCTAGAAACTGAATTGCACCGACGCCGAAAAGACGCTTCTCCGGATGATAACTAGGACGTATTCAAGGCATTGTAAAAGGGCGCCAGCTGAGCTGCGTGCTCATCCTCGGAGGAGCTTGCGGCAAGGAGATCATCGATGTAGACGAAAACGAAGTCGAGGCCTAACATAACCTCGTTTAGAGTTCGCTGAAAAGCCCGAGCAGCGTTGTGCAATCCAAAAGGCATCCTCACATACTAGAAGCCTAATTTAAGCCGTCTTCGGAATATCAGCAAGCTCCACGGGGATTTGATGGTAACCTTCATTATGTCAATCATATAGAAGATCCTGCAACCAGCCAAATTTGATGAAAAGCCATGTATGTGAGGAAGTTGATAGCGTTCTGGTAAGGTGTGAGCATTGTGGGCGTGGTAATCTCCACATCGCCTTTAGTCACTCGGATCTTTCTTTGGCACCATGTGGAGTGGCAATGCCCAGTTGATGGAGGAAGTGCACACAATGCCGAATTAAAGCATGTGTTGAAACTCATGGCAAGTGACAGCGAGGCGCTCACCGGACAGTCGGTGAGGGCGAACAAGCACAGGTGGTCCTGAGGTCACGATGTGGTGGGTGATCTCAAGTGTTACCGGGGACTCTCTGGTGTGCGGCTTCGTGATGTTGGCAAAATCGGCAGATTTTCTCATATGGCGACCCAGGGACGAGAGCTCTAAGGCCTGCCGCCGAAAAGGTGGAGAGTATGGCGTTGATGGAGAGTTTCGTGCTTAGATCGATGAGGCGATGAGCCTGCATATCGACAGCGAGGTTGAAGAAACTGGGGAAATCAGCGCCGAGAACAGCTTGCGAGATTTCAGCGATGATGAAAATTTAGCGAAACGTCCAGCGCAATTCGAAGTTAATTGTAAGAGACCGTTGGGGCTACATGTGAATGGGGGAGTTGTTTATTGCTTGCAACGGTGAGGTCGGTTTGTTGCAAAGGCGACCTGCCCAAGCTGCTTGTACTACACTGAGCAGTGCTCCCGTATTAACGAGGAAGCGACCATCAGTGATTTTGTCCGAAACCTAGAACAGGCGGCATGTCCGTCCACCCGTACTACTTGCCGCCGTCATTGGCCAGTCGCAGCGTTTCCCGACCAGGAGCATGGCCGGGTAGGTGCACTTGCGGGCAGAGCTGCCCAAAATACGGTGGTACTAGAAGACAGCCGAGGAGGAGGAGTCTTGGTGCACTTCTGATGGTTGGTGTTCCGGCGAGGGCGACGATGCTTGGGAGTGGCGGAGGGACTGAAACCTCGGCGGAGAACGGCGAGGCGGGGGCGTGAAGTCATCAAGCCGTCTGTCTAAAGCCTCCAGTCTTTCTTCTATGCTCACAAGCAGAGGTGGGCAAATGCCCTCATTTTGGCCTTTCCTCCCTCGTCCTCAATTTACAATCGGCTGCCCTCCCTCACCCTCACCCTCACTTAAAAAAAAATATTCGCCCTCCCTCGCCCTCATCCTCACTTAAAAAATATTGCTGGTCCTCACTCACCCTCACCCTCATCTCATTTGCCCTCCCTCACCCTCAACCTCATGCCCAGCAGTTTGAATATTTTAGTTATTTTTCATTATTTTCGATCCATGACAACGTTACAGCGAGTCAAAGTAGGCGCAAACTATTATCTGCGTCTGTTTTCGGCAGAGTCAAGCCGCGTTGATCATTTAGCAATCCGAATTTTTCGAAGCTAACAATGCACTTAAATAAATGGCGGGGCTGCGTTCATGCTGTAGCGTATCACTGGCAAGAGCCGTCTGGTACTTGTTCCGACAGTTTGGGAGATTAAGATATGCACTGCACATGAAAACAAGAGGCTGTGAAAAGTGCAAAGAACAATTCTTGCAGTGCCCTAAGCATGCCAATCAAAGGCGAAACTTCGAGGAGGAAGGAAAATAACCACTGTCATAGTTTACCGGGCAAACCTGCCCATCGTTTCACACGCCATGTGTTTGAAGGAGATAGAGTGATCAAATATATTTACACAGCGCATGAGGCAGGAGGAGGTTCTAACTTCTAACCAGCCGCAGACGGAAGGCATGAGGCGTATAAGGCATATTAGACAACAGAACAATGTAATCTAATTCAAGTAACAGAAAAACGCTATCACACAGAAGCGTGAATTTCGAGGGAGTCAGGGTGTCATGACCCTCGATCGCTTCGCAGAGGGGGTTGGGATGGGGGGACATAGCATGCGAGCCCGGGGCCGTGCGCGATAATTCCAGACATGTAGTACATGTAGTGTCATTTGGGAAACGCCGCGTAAAAATGCGGTTGTTAGGACACGGCGCTGTATCGCATCCCGCTTTCGTCCAAGAACAAACCGAAAACGCAAAGTGAAACACGTACCTCTGTTGCACTTCTGGTTTTCACGAACGCCGCCTCAGTATTGCGTAAAATCTTTTTTTTTTTTCCAATTTCTAATAAAGCTATACGAGAATTGGACCAGACAGCGTCTAACTAGAGCAGTACGATGTGCAAAGTGAACAGGCCAGAATTTCATGCATAAGGATTGATTATGCTTCCTGAATAGTGTGCTTAAATCTAGGATCACTTATGAAAAAAGCACTGCTTATAGAACGGGAACAGAAGAGCAACACATATGCGCCAACTAGCCGAAATCAGCACTCTGCATTAATTCGCCTAAGTTCACATCTCCATAGCTGATCTGCTTCATTCCGGACAAACCCGCATATGGTTGGTTGGTTCACAGGAAGGGAAAGGCGCAGTATCTGTCACACTTGCTCTGTGGACACCTGAACCGCGCCGTAAGGGAAGGGATGAGGGTGGGAGCGAAAGTGGAAAGAGAGAAAGCGGAGCCGTAGTGGAGGGCTACGGAGTAATTTCGACCACCTGGGGATCTTTAACGTGCGCTGACATCGCACAGCACACGGACGCCTCTTCGTTTCGCCTTCATCGAAACGCAGCCGCCGAGGTCGGGTTCGAACCCGGGTATTCCGGACAGTAGTCGGGCGTCTTACCACTGCACCACCCCGGCGGGGCAAACCCGCATATGCAAAAGCCGGAAAACGGATTGTCTGCACTGTGAGGGCAAGAGCGGCAAATAAAAATGAAACTCACCCGGAACCTGCATGACGTCCTACACACCTTTCACTTGGACCGCGCATTTCCCAATAATATCCGAGGACACTGTCACAATGGAAACTTATTCGCGCACATAGTACACAGACGTCCTTGAGCATATAGAATTTGTAACAGCGCAACAAAGTGTTGTTTCAACAAGCGTCAACAACTTGAGCGGTCCGATCGAAAAGACACAGCAACACAAACTGAAGGGCTTCCCCAGCCATTCCTGCCGTTCGCTGTTTTTATCTTTTTTTGTTTTTTGGAGGGGGGGGGGGGGGACTGAGCTGAAGGAAGACCCTTTCTTTGGACAGAGAGCGGGAAAGGAACGCGCGGTGGTGGACGCATGTGTATCCTTCCGAGAGCAATGTTGCCACGTCCATCCATGTCTCCACCCGGTGCCTCAGGGAGATCTGATAAGACCAGCCACAGCCGCCTTTTGAGCCCAGCCGTGGACCAGCGTGCGTGGTCTGCCCACAACTCGGATATTTTTTTCTTTTTTTAACAGCTTTCCTAATGACAGCTGCCCTCGCTATGGGAGGGGGGGGGGGAGGAGTCAAGCGCCTGTCGTCGGCGCATTGCCACAGGGTGCAAAGCTAGGCGCACACTGATTGTTTTGTGCGTTATCTGTCGCCCTCCCAAGAGGTCTTCAAACGAAGCGCCGCTAACCAAAGCTCTCGGGCGTGCAGGCTGAGGTGCACCCCGGCTAACAACGTTCCGGCTTACAGCCTTGTAGAACACTGTAGCCCGCCGAATGGAACATCTTCCCGCGGCCTTGTACGAGCAGTGGCGTTCGTTGCTTCGTTCACACTTCACACTGCTTCGAACCCATTCTCGAACCCGTTCACTGCTTCACACGAGAAGCAATCAACCGCTTGCACAACAACATGGGAAATCCGCGGAAGAGAGGAGGCGTCTTTCCTTCCACAGAAATGGCTAAGCACAATCAGGTGCACAAAAATCAGGGCTGTCATAGTTCCAACCTGCCAGCTGGAGATCCTAGGACATCCCACGACTACGCGAAATTGGGCTTACTTTTATCTCAGCTGTCTGGTTTATTAATATTGAGTCAGTCTTAGAGTGAATGTGGGGCGCTGAAAATGAGAGGTTGTGTTGAGCGTTCGAGAGCAGGTATCACGCAAACCCTCGAAGCCTTCTTCCCTAATGCCTTCCTCTTCTTCGGACCTGGTAGACGTTTTAACAGTATGCGAGACAGGTGCTCTCTGGTACGACTTTAGCCTTAGCGGCATGTATCTCAGCTGGTCATCTTTATGTTAAGAAAATGTAGGGACACTTATTAAAACGTTCTCATAAAGTCCGAAGCTTTGGTTTTGAGGCAGTGGGTCTTACTCGAGGTCTAAGCGTCCTGGAGGGCTGGAATTCGACGTCACCCTCTCATCGCATAGGTCAAAAGCACTCAGGGCGGACGTCTATAACCAAATGTGAATTGATGTTTTGTAGCTTTCCTGGAATCTAAAACCCTGCTTTACGTCAGTTCAAAATTCCAGTTCAGCGGTTGCCCTATTCTGCAGCATTGAGCCTACATCACTTTTTCGCTTTATATCGTGACGTACCAAGCACAGTAAACCATGCTTTGGATAAGAAGGTGCTGAAAGCCGACATAAACGTGGTCCACCCCTAGAGTGAAGCTGATCTTGGCAAATTAAGTCATGGCAAAATAAGAACACTGGCACGTTGCCGTACGTGCGACTCCTTAAGTTATCGGATAAGGCGACGGAGGCTTCAATTGCTAACACAAGTGTTGAATTCCAGCTTAATGTAGTATGCTTCGTATACTTTTCTGCTTGTTTCGAACGCGAACTTCTTCAAGATTGTCGTTTCGCAGAATGGAGGTGCACGTTTTTGAAACAGAACCACGACACTGACGACATAGACGGCCAGTTTCCCACCACCCCGCCAGTGCGTCTAATCCTGCGTGGAGCTCTAAAGTGCACGTTTCTGCAACATCCAATTTGTTCTGTGTAGCTTCTGACACGGGAGATTGGTATATGGTAAATGACGGCACTCTCCCTCGGCACGAATCTGCCTAAGTGTTTGATACTGCATCCTTAGCTGCTTGTGCTTTCCTTGCACTATATTGCACAAGCTAGCCAGTTTTTCGTGTACAGTGATGACTACCAATACGTCACCTTTCTGAGCCATGTTTTTTAAGCGGTGGGAAATTTGATAGTTATATGGAATGACAACGGATCTTGTACCTTGCGCTTCTTCAGCGCAGCGGTGCTGCTCTACATCCCTAGCATCCCTGGCAAGGTCCTCTAAAACAAAGGTGACCACCTCAGAGGCAAATCTTGCACTGGTCAGTGTTTGCAGCCAGACATCCACGCTATATGTGTCATTTCACGTTAGGCAGGATTTGCAAAGAGCGGCATGCAGGTAGTTTTTAGCAATGCTCTCCTTAGGAACCTTTGAATGAGCTAACTGGTGGCTTAAAATACCTTCTTTTTTTATAGCGAGGCTGATACCTCAAGCATGGTTTGATTTTGCGAACAGCAACGCATATATCTAAGAACTGCAAGCACCCCTGCGCACCCAACCCGAAAGCGCATTCGGCAAAGAATTAAACCTGGTACAGTATTGTCATATCCCCCTCATGCGTGAGTCTATGACAGCATTCAGCCTTACGATCGTCGGGCATTCCTATGCATTAAACTTATTCTGAATACAGAACAGATGCTAAAATCAAAGAATATTAAAGAACCTTCTCCGGTGCAGGACTTCAACAGGTTAGCACGAAATGAGAACACTCTATAGACTTTGGATACTGGAAATGAAACAACTCCTTCGCGAAATTGTGCTCAATGCTCACACGCTGTAGTTATTACTTTCAAATCGATGCTATGTTAACACTGATCTCAAGAAAACTGTCTTAAGAAAATAGAAAAAGTAAAACTTGATGCTATTGAAATTGCGGAAAAAACAATACGCTGTAAATACGAGCCGCACGTATTATTGAACGATTTGACAATTTTGATAATTCACAACAAGGAGAAAATCGATAAAATAAATAAGAAAATATTTCTTGTTCCTGCAAACACATGATAAAGATTGCAACGGATATTGAACTGCGGTTTATTTTATTGCAGCTATTATCAGCACAAATTCAATGCTGTTTGTTTATTTCGGTTGGTTTTGTTGCGAATTGTAATTTACACAATTTATGAAAGTTTTATGTAAAACCTTGCTAACCAAACAGTCAAGTAACACTGTCAAGAAACATTTCGCATGCGTTGGCTACTCATGCAAGCTATCTGAACGAGAAAAAAAAACAAACGTGGCAGGGTCCCAGCAGATAAGATCACCCCACCTCGGTCTTTTGTGTTCAACGTTTCTCTGCGCGTCCCCTCTACTTTAGACGCCGTTTTTTTTTTCTGGACGTGTTTTTTCCTAAATGGCAAAAAAACGTTAGCAGTTAGAAGCGGGGGTCCTGTGTATTTTGCCGGTCCTGTCGTGTCCTGTGAGGCTGGAAAAGGCGACATCGTTCTCGGGGACTTCCTGGAGCTTCCTAGGGTCGTTTTTAGACTTTTCTTCACCACGAGCGACGGGGCAATTTTGTGGCTTTCGTTCCGGCATCTTCTATAGCTGCAGCGCCTGTGCCCCGTTCCATTACATCTGTTTTCTATACAACACATGCCCAGTGGAGGAGAAAGTGTGTTGTCCCTCATGCCTTTCGGGTTGTCACGTGTTTCTTCTTACTGCAGAAACTACGCCTTTCGTGGAACATTTGCCCTCGCCCCTCAAACTCTGTATCTTTCCCTCCCTCACCCTCCCCTCACCGCCTCTGCCCTCCCTCACCCTCGTCCTCACGAATTTTTCAGCGTCGATCCTCCCTCGCCCTCACCTCACCGAGTCACATCCTCACGAGGTGAGGGCGAGGACGCCCTCATGAGGGTTCACCCTCGTGAGGATGCCCATGTCTGCTCACAAGCTGGGAGGCTGCGGTAGTAGTGAAAGGCAGAGCGCTCACAGCGCGTACACGGGTGTGCCTTGAGTAATCCACAACACGGTCCGCGAGTTAGGTGAGCTTGTCCAGAGTGACATCACCCGCAGCCGCGAGGACAAGGACTATGTTCTGAGGAAGATGCTGGAGAAACAACTCACGCATTAAACTGTCCTGTACCGAGGGGGAGTCTACAAGCAGCTGTCGCATGCGACAGAGGAGCTGCGAAGTACGGCAATCACCGAATTCTGTAGCGGTAAGAAGCTGCTAGAGTCGGCTGCGCTCAGGCACTGATTTACGGTCAACGAGAGCCGCCATCAACGTGTCAAATGATCGAGCCGTGTTCGGCGAGGTGATAATGTCCGCTAATTCCTCGGCGACGTCAGAAAACACGGAGGACACGAGATGGAGGAACTTGGTCTCCTGGCTGGTGATACGCTGCAGGTGGAAATGCGCCTCAACTTGGAGTACCCAGGCACGAGGGATGCTGGGCCAAAATAGTGGCAGGTTGGTTGGTGTGGCCAATGCCGAGTCACCCAATATGTCGGAGATAAGACGAGTAATAACCAGCTCCGACAGCGTTCGGGTTAGAACTGCTTTTTTGTTATTGTTCTGCTCACACTGGGGCACCTAGTCAAACCTCTTCTTATTTTTCCAGCGCCGTGCCGTGGCTTGCGATAATTAAGCGCGCGGCGCAAGGGGCGCTACAAGTGCCATTATCCTTGTCGCGTCCTATGCGGTAAAGGTAGAGCCTAAGTGTTCCCACAAACTTATTTAATTTGTTACTGACAGCGCCGAGTCAGTCAAGAATTTCAAAGTACGAAATCCTAATGAGGAGGCTCCCTGGAAATATGTAATCGGTCCTGCAGTGAGAAAGCGCGCTCTTCAAACACAAGATACGATGCCCCCCGCCCCCCTCCCTCCTATGCTTTCTCCGCTTCCACACTCGTGTCCCAAAAACATTTATTAACAGGCATAAAACAACGGCACTCATGTGCCACAGCAACGCGTCGATGGAAGGAGAAAATAGAAAACGCAGGAAAAGATAAAGTTGATGCGAATGCCCGACACTGTCGGCGATGGTACACCGACGAAATCCACTGGTCTCCAATTGTTGCACTGGGATAATTCGTCGCCAGATCGTGATTCGACTTCGATCATTTTTCTCATCGAACCGGTCGTCACCAAGCGGTGCATTGCGCCGCCCACGCCGGTCCGTCTGCGCTGTCGCTGTAGGCGCTACAATCCATCACAGCCCACGCAGGTACGCATACGAAATAGTAAAGAGGGAGTTAAGGATGGGAACGGGCGTCAAAACTCTTCACAGCTTCTTGTGAATGTAGTCCACTCTGGAATATGTTTGGTCTTGTTTAGTTGGGTTTCGGTCATGTCCAATACAAGGAAATCAAATCAAGGTATGGTGGCTTTCGACTTATTTCCCTCACGCTTCCAATTTTACATTTATTTAATGTACTGTCTACAGCAACCTCATATTGAGATTAAATCCTACAAATATTATCGTGTGCTGACGATGCGAATGCTACTTTTCCCGGTCTCAGTTTTCGAGTTCTTCAGCAATAATCAAATGCTTGGCATATCAAGGTGATTATTTACCTGACATGTATCGATTTAAACCTATATACGGTTCAGAAAACGGCGTTTTTTGCTCTTCTACCCATACAGACTAGAAGACCATTGTATATGAAATTAAATATAACTGCGCAGGTGACATTGTATTTGTTTTTACTTCAGCAATGATACAAGATAATTATGTGGAATGCATTAAACTAAACGTTTCCCGAACTCTCTGCGTGATCCACCTCTGTAATAATTGGAGAAGAACTGATGGTTTGCTCTTGTTCCTTTTACTGCGTTCAATACTGCCACCATGCGTGAGGTTTTGCACCCAAGCTCATTTATATTAACTTGTTTCGATTAAGAAAAGAGTCCTACAAGCATTATACACTGGCCCAGCTACTAACACATTTTTCCACAAAACTTTTCACATGTATGATATTTTGTATCTCGCAAAATATTTCCTACGAAATATAGGAGGACTACATTTCTTCCTGTTAGCTTTCGAGAAACATTATGATATAGATTACACATTTTTTCTCTGTCGAACAAAATACTATGAATACAAATCATGGGTACCAAACTCCAAACTGCAACCTATGTAATCCGTACCACTCATTTGCAAAATTAAGTTCAGTTAACAAAGTTGTGTTCTTATTTTTAAAAGAAATCGCAGTGTAGTTCTCCTTACTCAATAATTTTGAGCAGTCAGAAAATTTACAAGCATTGCTATCAGCCTTTTCAATAATTTTTGTAAGTAAATAATGTTACAAATTTAACAACGCTAACAAATGTTGCTAATTTTAGCTACGTTTTGACCGTTTTAATTCACTACAAGTACCCTTTTGCAGCATCTATTATGCTACACCTAAACGCATTTGGCTATTTTTGTTCTGTTCTCTCTTGCTGTTAGGAAGCTTATTAGCTGTTTTATTTTGACCCGGCCTTATGGTATATTGTTGTATTTGTTTTGTTGATTATGGTATTAAATTGCTGCATATACGTTTCAAACAGCTTTGTCGTTAACTCGTTTTTCCCGTTGAGCCACCGGGGTCACGACATGCAACCCGAGATACAGGCCTCGTCAGCAAGCATGCTTTCTCAGCCCCCCGCAGTGTCTCCGCGGGGCATTACTGAATTAAAATGTTAAAGAAAATGGTACCATTGCTAAGCTTATGCGGCCTACTTGAGGGGTTTCTACTATGAACTAACGAGGCTTTAAAATGATTGTGCCTTATATAGATAGATGGGTTTATTGATAGGAAAGGCAGAAAGTTTGGCCTGAATGATTAAAGTCTGGCCTGCTACACTGCACTGGGGAAGGGGAAGGGGAAGGGGAGATGAAAGAATATGGGAGAAGACATATGAAAATATATATAGACATGGCAACTTGTGTTACAAGCGCGAGTCAAGCCCGGTGTCGCCTAAAAAACGGCAAAGAGCCCGCCATGCCTGGACACCCCACCTCTTGTCCTTCCAAGCGCCCAGCAGCAACTCCTCCGAAAGGGGCATCTTGTCCAACCGCTTCAAGGAAGTGGAAGTGCTTATTGAAGCGAAAAGCTTCACTAGGCTAGTCAACTCCGAGTCTTGCGTGTGCTCCGTCGTTGGCAGGAGCTGTCAACTCGGGTCGCTCCTTTCATACGGGAGGTCAGCTTGCCAGAACAATTTGAATTCATATTGCCCCTACAACACGCAGGCACGTCCATACGGCTTGGTTAAAGCGGGACTTTATATGTGGGCTGGTAGCTTACGCTCTCGCGTCATACCCTTAAAAGCTGAGGTTACGTACCCTCAATAACGTAACGCCCTGCACTGATAGGGTGGGATAGGGGAATAATGTAGCAGGCAAAAGAAGTTCTCGCTTCCATCAGGGCTTAAACAAGAGCTAAACCACAGGTAATTTTTTGTCCGTTTTTCGACATGTGTCCTCGCTAAGACTTTAAACGCATTAGCATTTCGAGAGTCATACAGGTGTGAAATATGAGGCGTCGGCGTTTGCATGCAACCTCTGTTCCTGCCAATCATGATAAGTGAAGTTGGCCTTTAGAGCCTTCGCCTCTCTCCACCTACCAAAAATTTCAGGTGGTGACAGAGAATTGTGCTTTACACTAAGAGATAGAGGCGTGAATAGAACTAAGAATATGGACGCCACAAAACTGATTAAAAACTGAATAAATAACAACAAAATCAGCATCGGAATATACCCGTGAGTGAAAGACAACTACATCAGCACTAAAATAGACTGGCACGTGGAAAATGCTATCGAATTAATTCTGAATGCATTTATTCTATGCCCCGGAAATTGTTTGTCCAGTCTATGTCAGTGTCCTTGTCCTTAGTTTTGAAAAGCATAATTTTGTACGAATATTGCTGGGCCAGGGAGTACAGTTATCCAAAGCAGCCTGTTGCTTACGACTTTCTAAATGTCAGGCCGAACATCAGCTTTTTCCCAGCGGCCGCAGCTGTATGTCCCTTGAGACGACGGCGTAGCATTTGATCAAACTGAAAGGCATAGGAGAAGGTCACGGATATCATCGAAGTTTATTGAGGTAGGCGGGATTGAAAGAATTAGTGACAAACAACCGTGTGTCGCTGCAAACCTCGGGGCCCGACGGCAGCTTCCCACGTCAGTGCTGTAAGCCTCCAACGATAGTATGAAGGCCTCGCTGCGCCATTGAGCCTTCATTTACCACCAGCGGTGAAATCGGGCCAGAGATTTCCCTAAACAGCGCTTATTTTTCGTAACGTTTTTAGAGTGATTGTTTTACTCTACATAATTATCGATCTCTTTGTGTCTGAATTAGCCAGGAAGAGGAGGACGTATATGTGATTTGTAAGATTCCCGGTAGAGCCAGAAGACCGCAATCGAAACAGTGTTAAACGCGCTGTTCATTCGGAATGTCGTACCGCTTTGACAGAACCGTTGCGTTAACTATGCATAAACCTCCTCAGAGGGACACTGCGGTGGTTTTCAAATGTGCTAATACTCTAAATGTTCGAAGTAGATTATTTGTTGATCATGTCTTGGAAATTATTTCTTCGTTTATGCATAGAAAACCTGCGCAATCGCCGACTGAAAACGCGCGATTTAGATCTCCCGCGCTTCTCGCGACTGCTACACAAGCTGAAACCAGAGAAAACTGGCTTCTTCGCACATTGTGACATCCCTTTGAGGAGCCGAAAGCATTCAGAGCTACCCGAGGGAGCTTGTGTCATGCGCTGTTCTTCGTCTTGCGTGCATTGTTGACGTACAAAACATGACAACTTAGTGTTGTGGGCCTGTTACAACACTGCTTTGAATGAGTTAGGATACACTAGCAACTGTGGCCGCGACGATCCCATCTTCCATCATTTCTTGCAGTGTCATACGCTCGTGGCGTAACGAGGCCCTGCTGAGAAGAGAGATAAATTGAAGTCGACTAAAGGAAACATTCTACTCGAAGCATTTTCGTGACTGTGGCTACGTACAGTTTGTTCTTAATGGAATTTCTATAGGGCTTTGTCAAAAAGGCATGCCTGAATCATTACGCGGTTAACCGCGTTTATTGAAAGAAGAAAAGGAACGTAAGGCTTGTACTTCTGACTGTAGTTCCATTACTTTGGGAATATTCAGGAAGGACTCATTCGTATGTGAACCGTTGAGTTTAGCGTAGATTGCGATCTGTTCAGGGTATGCAACTTAGAGGTGGGACGGGCAGACAGCATCGGTAAGTGGTTGTAATTGCGTTTCTCATTCTTTTACTTTAAAAGGACCCAGCAAGGTAAAAAAAAAAAATGGAAAAGATTCACAGGAGCTAAGAAGCCTTTGACATTTATAAAAGAAAAAAAGACGCACACAAGGCAAATCAACAGTAAACACATACGAGCAGCCTTTGGCATTTACTGTATGCAGCACTAGCCATCCCGGCTAGAACAAAAAGGGCCGTTGCTATGGAATTCATCAGTTTTTTTTTTTTTAATATACTGTAACGAAGTGTTCGCAACTTGGACTTCCATGACGGCACGACGGCTCCGCCGCATCGAAGAAAGAGACCAGGCGATGCTGATTGATGTCATAAGTTAACCTATATTAATAAAGATGACCACAAACATTAATTAAAGCGAATCAAGTTGTACCAATTAAACAACAAACTCAGATTAACAACACATCAGTCAGGCATACGCGACATCTGTGCAGGGGTCCCGAGCAGCAGCTCGGATGGTCGCCGTCCTCCTTCACCGGCCGCCAAAACAAGGTAAACACGCACGGACGGCACGGCGTCCGCCACCTCGACCCCGACTCGTCGGAGGCACGCTGCAGGGGGGGGAGGGGGGGTCAGGTTACATGTTTAAAGGCGCACTCACGGGACGCTCACGTGTGGTTCAAGGTTCACCAGAGAATGTTGTAATGGCTTCGATAAACCTTCCACTAAGCTGTCTGAAGCGAGTTCAATGTTTGTGCCGCTCGCGCCACTCACGGTGTTTATGCTGCCGTCCGCCATCTTTCTCTGCACAATGCATTGTGGGTCGACGCTGTCGGCGGCGCCGACGCTCGAATGTAACAAGAGCCATCTCTATACCGGGCCCGTCGGGGCGCGGCTGGTTACTTTGGGCGCTGGAGCTCGCGGAACTATCAACGGAGTGCTTTGCCAACGTAACGCAGCGTGTGCGAGCCGTTGCGTCGCACTATATTCGCGCCTTAAAGGAAGATCTCGGCGTTTCGGCGGAGAAGTCCACGTCTTTCTCTCTAGCCCCGCTGGCACCGACAAAAGAGCTTGATATCCGGTCGATGATGGCTGCCGGTCTTTGTTTGCTGCTCCGCTGACGTGGCTTCAACACAGAATCGGATCGGCTATGCACTGGCCAGCTGGTCCTGTTTCTCTGTTTCCCCTGAATCTTTGAGCATTTTGCCTCGGAGTTAACTCTCACAGTGAGATTGTAATTCTGGAGTGACGTCTGCGCACGCAGTCTCCCGGCCAGGGGAGCTTTCCCCTGGTCTGCTCCCGTTCTGGAAACATTGAAACACTCCAGCGATCGCAGCAGTCTTGTAGCGCTTGTGCGTAAGGGTCGTGGCCCCATAACAATGGTAAACCCTGGGACTACTTGAGCAACTCTCCAGGCAGCCTCTACTCTGTATGAAACGATTACGGAGGGGAGGCAGTTTGGACGTGGCGAGATCCGGTGCCGATCATCACAACTTGATTGCGTTAAGGATCTCCTTAAATGCTCTTCGTTTGGATCTCTTTAGGCGAACAGCTTTATCCCTTCTCATCTTGCTTGCTCAAAAGGAATGGTATGAGGAGTAAACTTTTTAACTCCATTTGACACACTCCACCTTCTCTCTGCGGCTGGTGGGGTTGCGGTATCGCTGCAGCCAGGAGGTTAACAATATGCGCTTGGGTGCCAACAAAGTAAGTAATTTTCACTTTAGCGGAGTCTTATGCCCGTGAAAGATCAAATCATGGCCTTCCATCTTTCGTGTTGATCATCTTCCATCTATGTTATGCTACTGCAGTGCAGTAAATGCTGGCGATATGGCCATAGTACAGGTGGACAGGTGGTTGCAATTTCACAGTAGGGAGCTGCAAATGTAGCGATGGTCATCCTTTGTCATGTCCGGAACAAAATGACAAATACAAGGTGGTGCCCATGTCGCAGAATCCTTCTATTGTTCATCTCGAATAGGAATTACAAATTCTAGAAGTAATATACCGAAATCACTGTTCGCGACGTGACGCTCTAATAGAAGTTAAAACGAGATCACATAGTTATGTAGGCTTGTCAGCCCAATAAAGACTGACATTAGATGCATCAGTCTCAATAGCGATAATGACTGCTGTGGAAGCATTTATGGATAAAATAGCAGAACAAATATTTACTACTGTCTCAGAGTGCTTTACTAATGCTCTGGCAGTTCAGCTTACGCAAGCCTTGCAAACATAAGTGACCCCTGTCATGTCAAACAAGCCTTCT
Organism: Amblyomma maculatum; assembly: GCF_055883805.1. Taxonomy (NCBI): domain Eukaryota; kingdom Metazoa; phylum Arthropoda; class Arachnida; order Ixodida; family Ixodidae; genus Amblyomma; species Amblyomma maculatum. The sequence goes on along the minus strand of NC_139346.1, from coordinate 165,077,914 downwards.
AAATGTCTCAGCCTCGATACAAACTACTACTGCTTCTCCTTTTCACTGGGTTACAACTTCAGGTGATGTTGGAATCAATAATGACGCAAAGATGGTGGCATCAGATGCACGAATTCTCAAACGGAGGGGGAGTCCCATGTTTAACCCTTCTTCATTGTGGTCCCAGCCGAAATCAAAGAAGCCTTAGCTTGGTTCTATGCCAAAGGAAAATATTTTGGGGCAGGCAGTCAGTTGCAGCTGCCTTGATTTCGCAACCACGGGTCTTTTTAAATGTAAAAATGGAACTCTCGATCTGTTCTATCAGTTTCAACCGATTTCCGACTGAATAGTTTTTATAATCATAAAATTATCAGCCATTCTGACAAGCTCACTAGTCAAAAAGAGGTGGCAAGTTTCTTACAAGTTTTCTCACGGGGCTAAAATTGTTTTCCAGTTATCTTCCCCACATTTTGGGTTATTGGCTCCAGACTGAAATTCCAGGGTTGTGTCCGTTTTCTTTAGTGAAGTTTTATTTCCCTTGCACTGTACAAGATACAAGACCTCTAGGCCTTTCTGTTAGTTGATATTCGAAACTCAGTTCTGTTGGCTGGCGACTTTAATTCGCATCATATGTCCTGAGGCTATATGACAAATATCTGCGGCAAGCGTCTTTGGGATTGAGTTAAATATGATAACTTTTCCAGCTGCAACACACACTGAATCTGTGTTATATTTATTTTTATGACTCCAAGCGTTTCTGTAAAAACTGTTCGACATTTGACTGTGGTACCCCTAGTGACCAACAACCAATCGTTTTACTGCGATAGCAATACTGCGCCAAGTTTCGGCCCAAGTTTCGCATCGTCCCGGGGAGGGCCACCTTTGACCTTAAACAGCCGCGAAGAACAAGAAGAAGAACGCTCGGTCGCCGGCAGCTAATGCTTTCGTTCCACATTCGGTTCAGCAGCATTGAACCCTTCTCATGTATATGTGGGCTGGTAACTTACGGTCTCGCGTTATACTCTTAAAGGATGAGCTTAAGTGCCCCCAATAATGTAGCGCCTTACACCGATAGGGCGTGATAGGGAATAATGTAGCAGGCAAAAGAAGCTTCCGCCGTTGCTATCGCAATTCAACTAGGGTTACCAGAACTCAACCACAACTATTTTTTATGTTAATTGCCACTTACCTCCTGCGACTTCTCAGTCGAAGTAATTTATTGACCATAACAAATTGCGGTCAACTTTGTGCCCTACGCTTGAGTCAGTAATTAACAAGGATGAGAAACAAAAATCAAAACGCTTGTGCTGGGTGATTGAGGACTGCCGTAAGAAGTCTGGGGACTAGGTGCGAAGTTCAAAAGTGAATATTACATCTGTTCTGTGGAATTCTGATTGTTCCTAGGATTACAGAAGCTGAAAGGCTGCACGAAAGAAGCTCCTCCACAATCAGTACCCGAAAAACTGGCATGGTTATAAGTTCATCGCAGCTAATTTTATATGTACCTTTAAAACGCATAAACGAAAGACAAGTATGAAGCTAAACATTCCAATTTCCTTTCTAAATGGCGCCAGAAGCAAACAAAAGATGATGGGGTGAGGGAATGTTTTTGTTATTATTTCGTGTATTTCTTCCTATTGAATTTCAAAGGATGCCAACTTCTTAAAGTTGGACACACTTGGATGATATTTTTCCCGTGTTTCTACAGGACTCTCACTGTATCGAACCAGAACATCGGTCATTCCTCAACGCTGTATTGTACATGCTATGGCAAGAAGCCTGTGTTAGCGGAATCGCTAACTGGAGAAGCAATACTTAGCTCGCTGCTTGCATCTGTGAAGAATAGTTCGAAGCCTAACTGCCGGCGCCGTGATGGGACTGCATCTCCGCTTTTTTTGCGTCAGCCTCGGATACATCTTTCTGCTGCTGCTTGTTACACTGCTGTATGACAGGTGCGCTGTGCGACAAAATTCATATAATGTAAGTACATCACGCGTCCATAAGTGTGTCACGTTTCTCATATTAATCGTAACATGTCCAACAGCTAATAGTGGTTGCCTCCGTATAATAACGCACAATTATTTGTTACAGCTACAACTTCCAAGGCTTAACTTGGCTTTTTTGAAGCTGAACGTTACTGAAGGTTTATCACCGAACTCACTGCCCATCTCTGAGAATAATACTTGGACCGCTGGCTTCCCACAGATTTCTTTTAACAGTACGCCACGAAACAAATCAATAGAAAACCTTTGCCCTCTGATACCGCCTAATTTAGGTAAGCCTGCAAACGCATCCGACATTGCTGTACTGACTAGAGAATTTTGTTGCAGCTGAAAATATAATGCATGTTTTAGGACGTCATTTTTAGAGCCTGTAGAAAAATAGGACGTTTCAAGCATATCGCGCCCACTTAAACATACAGCGCCGGTTTATAATGTCTGTAAAAATGTTTAGTTTGGTTTCGTTTATAAATTTTAACATCGTAAAGCAACTGAGGCTATGTGCGAAGGCGTTGTGGCAGGCTCCGGAAATATCTGTCAGCTGAGTTTTTCAACGTGCACGTATATCGCGCTATATATGGGCGTCTTGATTTTCTCCACCATAAAAAATCCCCCGCCACAGACGGGATTAAACCTGTCTCTTTTTGTTCAGCAGCTGAGCGACTTAACCAGTGAGCCACCGTGGGAGGTCCAAATCACAAGTGGGCAAGATGTCATGAATATTCGAATTAATTTCAGCGACATTTGTGCTGTCTGCCTCGCTTCGAGGAGGTGGTACAGGAGGGATAGGAAAGACGGTGAGGAGGAGGAGGGGGAGGGGGGGGGGGGGGCTTCGAAGTCCGAACATTACGCAAGCATTGATCGTACAGTACTGCACTGTTGCAGGGATTCGAATGCGCGACGTAGTTATCCCTGCTCGATTGAGACGACAGCCCCGCAAGCTCCCTTGCTGAGCACATAAAATAACTGTGAAATGAAAAACACCTTACGTGTAAAATATTTTCATGCGGTGCTTTTAACACCCATATCTTTGAAGCATTTTAACAGCATGTTGGACGTAGAGCTACGGAGACGCCTGTGTGCCACTTTGTGCGTTACGTTAAATACAGATATGGATTCTGCACGTGGCGAATCGAGGTTGTTATGGGGCGATGTGGGTATTCATCAAGCCACAAGATGCGTTGTTAAAGCATCGTCGAAAGGAAAGGGTTTTCCAAGAAGGGCTAGCCCTCTAATTGCACAGATTAATACCCTAGTGAATGAATAAGGCTTAATTGAATACGCACAGCCTAATAATGACAGAACAAAAATATTTCGTCACGTAAGCCAGCTTTTCGGCCTGAGGTAATGAACGTTTCCTTCAGTTTGAGCTTAGTTCGGTTTTCATACCCACACGGAGCAGTAGCAATCTATAGCACATCAAGTTAGTTTCCGAACTTTTCAAGCTAGCGTAAGGCACCATTTAGTTACTGCTGTATAATTGATGCAGTTCGGTGCGAAGTTTATTGAGATCCATCTCAAGGGAGTTTTGCCAGTGAAACGTTGTCCCGAGGCCCCCTGGCCGTGTCAGGCAAGGCCTTAATGATTAACTCGACGACCCTGTTTCAGGAAGCCTTTGTGTGGAGTAAGCTATTCTCGGTAAAAACTGCATTGACGCGGAGGAGAAAGCTGCAGGGGCGTAGCGTTTGTAATTGTCTCTCCGCGAATAGCTTTACTGCAAGATGACCGCGTGGTGCATAGTTCTCTGCGCCATTCATGCGGTTCGTCACTGTTCTAGATGATTTGGTTTGGTTCGGTTTGGGGGGTTTAACGTCCCAAAGCGACTGGGGCTATGAGAGACGCCGTAGTGGAGGACTCCGGAAATTTCGACCACCTGGGGATCTTTAACGTGCGCTGACATCGAACACTGTTCTAGATGGCGCCATTGATGAAGGATCTCGGTCGCAAGACAGGGGTTACCACTATGCTGCACTGAAATTTGTTGTTTTATCGCTTTATTCTGCTTAGCGTTCAAAATGTGCCGTTATGCAAGAAATATATCTTATGTAATAGCAAACATATTAAATTTTAAGCACGAGCATTTACTTGAACTATAAGCCCTGCGTGAGAAGATTGGGCGCCTCTAAGTTCTGTTGCCTCGGCACCATTACAAAGGTAAATCGCGGAGTAGAACGCTGTGTGAAGTCAAATCTTCGGCTGCAATTCAGTAAAACCTATTCTCGAGCCGCTGCTTTCTCTTCCCTTTGATTAAACGGGAGACGAGACCCTTGAACTGCTGTCTATATCCACGCTTCCTAACGCCAGGTTTACAGAGTCCAGCACAGAACTTACTGACTGATCAGTCAAAGGCGCTTGCGGATGGGACAATCTGTTAGAAGAGGATACTGTGTAAAAAACGTTCAAGAAAATTAAAGCAAACTATTTTTAGTTTGCTTCAGGCATACCGCGAAAAACATTTTAGCATCCTCTGCTTGTGCCCCGAAAAGCACTTAAAGGAGTGGAAAGCCCTACAGCTGCCTCTGTGTGCGCATGCCGCGTTCGCAGAGCACTGCTTATTGTTTTGTTTTTTTTTGTTTCTGACGCATGGTTCACTCCAAAAGTAGGGAAAAGAGAATCCCTTTCTGATGCAGAAACCTGCTGCAGACTATTTAAAGTCGGTGGCGGTGTTGAGCTCCTTGCCTTGTTATTGTCATGCCTGCACTGATTCCTGCCACTCAAGCAGCACCGGTGCTTTAACGCGAAACAATGAACAGTGAAGCAGCAGCTCAGAAATTTGACAACTCTTCTGCCTGTCCTACAGTTTATGCGTATATATATGGAATTGCTTTCGGCTAATAACTTAAAGTAGTGAGGCAACTGCACAGTGTCGTTCCTAGCCATGGAAATATTAGATAAAAATGTGAAACATGACACAAGCCGATAGCTGCGATTCACTCCTCTGTTTTAAACTCATACTCATAAATGCCCATAGCTGGTTTTACATGCATTCAAACCGGGAAGATGAATTCGTTTGGGCAAATCCAAAAGGGTGTATGGTTTGCTTCTATGTGGGTAAATTAGAGCTCTTGTGGCTTCTCCCAGATGAAAGAACCTTTGTAGCATAAGACTAGGGTTTTCCTACTCCATTCTGGTTCTAAATGTAAAGGAGCGGCAGTAGTCTTCTACCAAACAACTGCGATGTAAGACACGAAGCCCGATACTCTTGGCAAAGATGATGTCAACTTGAGGACTGAAACAGTATTAGTAACTCTGAAGCTTGCTTACACACAGTTCGTTATGAGCAAACCTACTCTGAATGTTTTCCGAGCGAAATTACTACTTTTGAATGCTACTCTCAGAGGGAGCACCTAAAGTCTCTTGAAATATGTCTCATAGGCCCTCTTAAGGTTAGCAGCTAATATACTTCATGCATTTTCCCCACCTTCTGCCACCTTATTGGTTGTCCTCCTTCAGTCGGGTTCCTTCCAGTAAAAAGGTACGTTCCTTCAATGGATAAAATGCACTATGACTTTCCCGACGTAAATTATGGTGGACGCTATCGCCCAAAACACTGCACTGCAAGGCATCGAGTCGCCATCATCGTACCTTACAGGGATCGCGAAGATCATCTTCAGGTATTTATCTACCACATGCATCGGTTTCTCTCCAACCAGCAGATCGACTATGGCATCTTTATCATCGAGCAGGTAAGCCCGTTTTATTAGACTCATATCCGAATTTGACCTAAACCAAGTTACACAATGTATTCTATAGTTCTAACTGACATATAATATTTGTAATGCAACGTATTTAGGAGCAAATATCGCTGGCCAGGAACGAGCCACAAATTTTATTTAAGCGCCAAAGATGCTTCATTGTTTAAATGTGAGGAATGCACTAATGAAGCTTTTTTGTACAATTAAACATTTATATTTCTTGTTATTGTGTTTAGTTTCTCTGCATGTTAGAATTAGCACCGCACTTCTCAATCCTCAGTTCCCAAATATTGTTGGTGATGCCTAAAATAACCCTAAAGAACACCCAAAATAACCGATCAGAAAGAACAGATGTAAATAGAACTTCGAATTATTAAGCACTGCGCTCTATTAGGTTTATTTTTTCCGGTGGGGAAGTTTTATCAACTTCATTTTGAATTCCGGTGTCACTCACCCCCTCTATTGCTCGGAATTTCGCCGGACACTAGGAGAGCCTGTACTCTGTATAGATATCCCTTGAACTGCATTGCTGATGTTTAGTGTTGTTTTCCAGATAGTTATATGTGCCGTGAATGGGTGCATAAGGCTGCGTAAAAGGTACAAGTTTGGCACTGATTTCTTACATATTATTATCATGAGCGGGTTAAATAAAGGTGGACTGGGTGTGCTCACCTGAGGAACGCCTGTAAGATTTGATAGTATTATTCTTGCGGAAATCGTTTGAAAAATCTCTAAAAGTTGAAAACCTGTATGAATGCTTATGAGTGCTCACCTGTATGAAGTGGAAAATCATTTTTCTTCTGTTAGTATAGCTACCTGCGGTGTGCTTTTTTTCACGAAACCTAATTCAGGGAGTTTAAATATTGTTAAAATGGACACTAGCGCCACATTAATTACCTCGTTCTCGAAACGCTTCTTTTCGTCATGCACTCTGAATTGGCATTACTTGTATTGTTCTAACTAAATGTTTGTTTGTGATGCTGAGCCTGTTTTTGAGCCATGCTTATGGTATGTAAATGAAAAATACAGCTGTTGTGTATGGTTGTTCAGTGAGTTCTTTCTTGAAATAGTCAATAAAATCCGTTTTATAATTGCATTTATTTGTTTAAATTACTCGAGCATACCTAATTAAATAATAATGCGAACTTCACGTGGGGCCTGCGAAAAAGGGCAGAGGTATAGGTGACACATGAATACAACTATTTAAACACTTCATTATGAAAGATACAAATATTTTGCATAACTTTTCTGCAGTCGGAGTGAGATGATCCGCGACTGTGCGTATACTTCACAGTCGGCATCAGGTTTAAATTACAATCGAATGAGTTGCGATACACTGTGCCAGAACTATGAATGCGACTGTCGCGTCGGCTTTTAGCTTTTACGAAACGTTTGTCCTTGCTGGAGTTTCCGCAGCTTATTCAAAGGAAATATAATTTTGCATTTGCAAAATGATGCCGGCATCAATGCAGACTTGTTTTGGTGACTACCACGGTCGAAACAAGTAAAGAAGAGCCTTTGCGCAGCGCATAATCCGTCACTGAATCAGATGCACCAGAAAGCAAAAATTCCCTCGACAGTACTTCGCTACGATTCGAAGACACGGGACTCGTCGCGCATAACCACTCTTTTATTCAAACGATACACTCATGAAAATTTATCAATATCAATATCAATATCATTATCAATAGCCGCAATATCACCAAATCTAGCAGCAGTACGCAACGCTGCAGACATGCGACAGCAAACTGACCTTTCAACCGAGTTTTTTTTTTTTTTTTTTTTTTTTTTTTTTTCAGGGCGATGATGCACCTTTCAACCGAGCGAAGCTTTTAAACGTGGGGTTTGTGGAGTCTCTGAAACTATACGACTACGAATGCTTCATTTTTCACGATGTGGACCTGTTGCCGGTAGATGACCGCAATCTGTACACATGCCCTCAACAGCCTCGTCATATGTGCGTCACGATAGACCGTCATACAGGGTGAGCTCGAATAAATGCTCTTTTTTTTTCCCTGATAACAAGGCGTTCTTATTCGTGCTTTGTAATCAGTTTTTACATGAGCACGCAGAAGCCTTTAACAAACAAGTTTGAAACACAGAAGAAACATGTAAAGTTGTAAACGTTGTAATGGCTGTCTGAGAGATGTAACGCCTCTTCTCCGTGTACTTCCAATGCATCACTGTGTAGAGATGCTTTTTCTTCATGTAATCAATGCGCGAGTTCGTTGAGAGCAACCCTTTGCTTTTGGAAGGTTCTTCCCAAGGGTGTATTGGGAGCGTTTGCTATATGCAAGTATAAAGGGTGACTATTGTAGGGGACATCAATGATCTTTCTCGTCCCTATGAATAAATTAACTGACTATTCAGAAGCTTTCTGAGCGGAGGTGATGTTGTAATTAATATAATGGAAGCTGGAGCACCGCCACTTGTTGCGAAAAACGTTTTAGTTTCTGTTTCTTCGCGAGCTTACTCTGGAAATGACGATGTTACGCTGGCTAGCGGAGTGCAGGTATTCATCTCGAAACAATTGAAAGGAGCGAAAAATGCATTGGTGTTCAAAAAAAAGCAAATAATGACTTCGTATGCGTTAGCAATTTACTTACGGTGTGAGCACAAAGTGCGATGACTGAGACTGTGGAAAGAGGTTTGTGAATATGAAATGTTTTATTTACGATACCTGTGCACTTAAACCTGCTTTTGTTTTCCTCTTCTTCCTTATTCTTAGCCCTTCTGCCTTCTGAGACACTTCCGCCATATATACTGCGCTTTCAGCCTTCAATAGCCTTCGGAAAGTAGAAGCGAAGTCCGGGCCACAAATCTGAAGATCATGAAGATTGCCTTTTGACCTCTTAACCGGAGGAGAGGCCTGACGTCATACCTAGTGACTTGACACAGCTGTGTGTGTGCGCCGCCGCGACGGGCTCCGCCACTCGCCAGGTTACGTCACTAACCCTGTGATTAACTGCGTCACCCGCCGCTGCTGCGTGGGCCGCCGCAGCTACCGCTTCACTGTCTTCACGTCACCTCCGCGCGATAGCTACGCTCGCTTCCAGTAGTGGCTCGCTCGCACTGCCATGGAGGCCGGTCTTAGTGAGAAAACGGTTAGAATCCAGGTACAACAATGTTTACCTTGCCTAACTAGACCTTCAGCTCGTCTCACTAGCTCAGACGAAAACAAGACCCCTTGGCGAAACGTTGTCTCAGCTTGCGAGCTGAGTCTCTCCCTCAACCTGTGTCCAGTGCTCCTTCATATTGTGCAGCCATCTTCTTTCTCTCATTTTACCTTAGGTATAATAGAGTTAAGCTTGGTTAATATCCATGGAATTGACCGAACTCAGCGTCGAGCGGCTGCGACAGAGCGAAAGTTTTCCAACTTTTAGAACTGCGTCGTTCTTTCAGCTCGATTCTACGCGATAGCTCAAAACAAGTTTTTGCGGCGCCGCAGCTGAAATCGCTAGCGTTTTCGCTAGAATGTGAAAAAGGATCTAAAACACACCCAATTTTTATTACATTCGAGTCTTTCAATATCCGTCTCTCCTGCCGCTTCGTTAAGGGGAGTTGTGCGATTGCCCTCTCCTTTTTGCCGCCTTTTAACCATTGCATCCGTCCGCTGCGAGTATGAACCGTTCACGATGACACAAAACAGAGGCACTAGAATCGCTGTTTTTTTGTGTTTTCTTGCTGACAACTCAATACAGCATTAGTTTATCCTTAAGTACATGAATGCTCAAGGTGTGGAGTTTGGCACCATAACTTAAGGCATAATAAAGCTGTTGCAGAAAATGAAATATACCGTAAAAAGCTTAGAGCAACCATTTCGTATAGCTTGTTAAGAGCAGTATATTTTAAGGACGACACACACTAGTCAGGTGTTTGTAACCGCTTTGTACGGTACGTCCTCGATTTCTATAGTTAATAAATCGGAATAATCATTTATTACATTAATATTACGATTACTATTTATAAATAACCGAAACAATGTTGGTGTAAGATCATATCACATCATTTCTCTGCGTTCTAGCAAAAACACACCTCTTGAAAATGATGGGAGAGGGGACCTTGCTTCAGAATGCATTTTCTCTTGGCAGCGTTTATTATCCTATGATATTTGGTGGTGTGAGCGCCCTCTCAAAGGAACATATGTTGAGAGCGAATGGCTTCTCAAATTCCTACTGGGGCTGGGGAGCCGAGGACGATGATATGTCGTACAGGTAAGTCATCGAAGCTAGATATCGTCGCGTAGAAAATTGTGTAGGAGCAAGGGCTACCACCAGGGAACAGTGCACAGGATAGGAGCAGAGAAATATACTACAAAGTGCCGTGCACCGATAGGGGAAGCACGCTCCATCGAGACACTTCCTTCACCTAGCCGTCAATCATGTTATAGGTAGTTCGATCCTAGGGCCGGAAGAACACCGTTTCGGTGTAGATTAGGGGTAGAAGAGTACTGTGATGGGTAACCATGAGGCGAGAGACTCCTACGGGTATGTCCATGGAATAGGATAGGATATGATAGGATAGGATAGGATAGGATAGGATAGGATAGGATAGGATAGGATAGGATAGGATAGGATAGGATAGGATAGGATAGGATAGGATAGAGGGGAAGCACGCTCCATCGAGACACTTCCTTCACCTAGCCGTCAATCATGTTATAGGTAGTTCGATCCCAGGGCCGGAAGAACACCGTTTCGGTGTAGATTAGGGGTAGAAGAGTACTGTGATGGGTAACCATGAGGTGAGAGACTTCTACGGGTATGTCCATGGGATAGGATAGGATATGATAGGATAGGATAGGATAGGATAGGATAGGATAGGATAGGATAGGATAGGATAGGATAGGATAGGATAGGATAGGATAGGATAGGATAGGATAGGATAGGGTAGGATAGGATAGGATAGGATAGGGTAGGATAGGATAGGATAGGATATACGTTAATTTCTCTAGGAAGGTCTTGTGCTAGTAGCAGAAGAGGTCCATTTTCCGTCATCTCACAGGGTCGGTGCCCCTATTCTAGGGCTCCGCTGAGCTTCGCTGCTCGCTGGGCGTGCTGGGTCAGACCTAGATGGCAATCCAGGTCACCGCTGGAGAGCCGGCTCTCCCACTGTTCCGCAGTCGGGTCTTTTCGAAAGCTATCGTCATTTCTACATTGCCACGTGATGTGGTATAACGAAGATTTGCTACCACACCATGGGCAGGTGTCCCGATATCGCGACGGGTAAAAATTTCTTAGGATATGCAGGTTAGGGAATGTTCCTGTCTGCAGTCTTCGCCAGTACACTGCCTTTTGTTGTTTTAGATCCCGATGAGGCGGCGGATAGCGGATCCGTACCCCCTTATAGTAGTTCGAATATCTGAGTACGTAGGGCCGACTCGCTCGGGTAGATCGTCCGATTGGGAGGAAGCTCGGCTCGTGTACCCTCGAGCTACCTCGTCGGTGCGTTCGTTCGCCGCTATGTCTTTGTGTCCTGGCACCCAGTAGATGTGTGTGACTTTTGATGGGGTCGCGCTCTGGAGGAGCCTGAGCGCGGCGCGACCTATGCGGCCGTTCATGTAGTTACGGCACGCTTCTCTCGAATCTGCAAGAATGATAAGGGACGTGTTGCTTCGATACCCGGCTACCACCGCTAGAGCAACGACCAGCTCCTCCCCTTTGGTTACCGTGCAATCCCTGACTGAGGCGCTAGGTAATTCCTTTAGGTTGGAATCAATAGCTACCGCCACTGCGCTGTTGTGTGAGCTTCCTGTATACGGAGCCGCGCCCGTGTATACCGTTGTGGATTTTGTAGCTAGATTGTTGTACATACTTCCACCGGGCTGCCCTACGGGCCACATGCAAGTTGGGGTCCATGTTCCGGGGAAGGGCCTGAGCTAACCTTTAGCGTCTGGCGAATTGCGTCCGGTATGCCCGCAGTACGATTCTCGATTTCCGCAGTTCCACCTAGCCCCAGTCCATGGGAAAGCTAGAGCGATGTCGTGTGACTGCTGTGACTTGGCGCAGGGCATATTAATGGCCAACAAAGAAGGGCAGAGATTCCTCTGAAAGCCCGACGCGGCGGGATTACGACCAGAGAAATAAAAGTGAGCCAACATAGAAACATACCAGGTGGTTGCGGCTGTCGTAGCAATCCCACTTTAAGGTCTGCGAGACAAGTAGTCGGGATTTACTAGTTCACGGTCCGCCTTGTCTGCATGGCCGATAGCGTCATGGTGCATTCAGAAGTGAGATTGATTGAAAACCACTTGTTTTTTTGATTTTTTTTTTTTTTTGCAAATTGCAATGCGCCGAAGTCGCTACGGCCTACGGGCAAGAAGCTGTAGGGGTTGAAGCCGCCTGTTTGGAGGAAGTGGGAGCTCACGGCAGAACAAGTGCTAGAAAAGAGAGCAGCAAGGAGTGTCATGACGACAGCCGCGGTAAGCAAGTCAAACACAGGGCAGAGCAATATCCCAGTCATAATACTATGGAAAAACGCGAGTTGTAGGCATGTCAGACAGAGCGTCGTTGAGACGATCGGTGAGACCATTAGTTAAGTGATAAGTGGTGATCAGTTTTAGTTTAGTAAAAAACGAAAGCAAAACGTCTTCAACTATATGGAAAGAAAGCATCTGTCATGGGCGGTAAGAACCTTGGGGAAGGGGGGGGGGGGGGCACCATAGAGCAGGATGACGTTCAGGAGAAAGTCGCGAACATCATTAGCACTACAGGTTGGGAGCACTTGGGTGATGGTATATGGAGTAGCTTAGTCTGAGGCGACTGCTACACATCTTCCGGAAGAATACTCATAAAGAACCTATAGAGGTTGTCGGTTCAGGGGCTTCAGAAGGTTGAAGCCAGCTGGCGGAGTGGGTAGCTGGGCTTTTTCGGCGCTGGTAATGGTCTTAGGTACAATAGGCCTGAAGAGAATGGAATAGGTAGGGACAATAAAAATGACAATGCAAGTGATCGTAAGGGGGAAAGATATTCAGACGAGCAGAAATAAGAAGGTCATGACGCTCTTCATGGCAGATCATGCTGAAGGTGTTCTGAGTAAAGCGCAAGGTGTCGGGGTCGGTTGGGGTAATGTGTCTGAGCTATAACGTGCAAGCGTAGAGCACAAATAGGCAGCGCATCGCAGGGTCAGAAGGGAAGCAGTTGAGGCGGTCGATAATGAAGCGAAGCACTTCAACGCAGCGCTTCGTTCAGTTCAGTTTATTGCCCTAAAGTACGCCGTAAGAGGGCATCACAAAATGGGTGGGATCATATATAGAGAGCAATTATCATGATTAAACAATTATCAAAAATGATCAGTTAAAAGTGCTAAAAATGTCGACGGTCACATGATAGCACCGGGAAAGGCCGTTTTAGTCAGTAGCGGTCCGGCAGAGAAAGGAGGCAGTAAAGGTTGTGGTTCGAGCGCACGGGCGCGCAACTTCTAACGGATGTCTGGTGCTATGGGTTATGCGGGCTGCTGCTGTGATATATGGTCCTTGACGAACGGAAGAAACGAAGAATTTGCTATACAAGCGCTGCAGAGAGAGAGAGAAAACTTTATTTCAAAACGAAACAGAAAAAAATAAAGAGAAAGGGGGGGGGGGCAGTGAGTGGAGTCTTCATTTCAAGACCCCAGTGGCCTGGGCTGCCGCTCTTGCCTGAGTTACCAGCCTACGCTGGGTCTCTAGATCAGAGCATAGCAGAGTGGCCTCCCACTGCGCCTCCGAATGGTGGATGTTTATTTATGGAGGTTTGGGGCCTGTGCACACCCCCATGTGACGTGGTAGGCGGTGGGCTGGTCGTTGCACGAAGGGCATATGTCTGTGTAGTGTTCTGAGAACATTATGTTGTATTGATGTAAGTTGGGGTAAGTGTTGGTTTGGAGCTGTCTCCCTTCCCGCGTTTCTTATGCACGACAGCACGCGCTATCAAGATACTTCATTAACCTCGACGTCATTCGCATTTTCCTTATTATCGCACATTTATTCGGTGGCACTGCCGATTGGAGCATTAAAAAACACCGCATATTGCTCTGCTTCTATTGCAAAGCCATGTCAGTAACATGCATTTCATTATTGAGAATGCACTATAGAGTACATTGACCGATAATGCACTGGTTTTCATGCCGTATAAGTGTACTTTATGTATTTATAATGTAAATTGCACTGTGAAGAGTTTTCAGGATGCAAATCGCATTTGTATTAGGTCACGTTTCAGTGTTACCCTTAAGGCTACAGCGAATCTAGCTTAAAGAGTGTAATAAATTTGGTGGCGTATTTAACACCTACCGGCAGGAAGTTTGACTGGATTAACAATTAAGCTAAAAACGATAGTTTTATTATCCTTTCAGAACTTGTTAAAAGATGGAAAGCGATGGAATACAATATTTTTCATATTTATTTCTTCTTCCAAATTCAGACTTCAGAACTTGAGTTTAAAAATCCGGCGACGGTCACCAGATATTGCAAGTTACGTCTCTTTGGCACACCGAAAAACCACGAGAAGCAACAGCAAAAAGTGAGCATTTGAAGAGCCATACTTGTTACTTTTTAATCATCATCATCATCATAATCATCGTCTGTCGGAGCAAAAAAAAGGTGCGCGCACTCAAGGGTGATATTTCGGGGGTCTTATTCGAGGTCCGCAGACAACAGTGGCAGATTGTGAAACAGAAGTGATGAACATCGAGCGAGCCTTGGTTACGCGAGCGGACCATTAACATCGCCTTGCTGGAGTTCGAAACGTTTCGAACATCTCAGCTGCTTCTTGAACGAGGCCTTGTCGTAGCTCGAGATCTCGCGCAGCTTGATACCGGCTGCTCACACGTTCTTGTCACCAATTTTCGCAGCGCTCCGCAGCACCTTACTGAAAGCATGGCTCTTGGTACCATCAAACGCATTATCGCCTGTATTCATGTTGTTACTCTGAATGAAGGTGTTTTTTCTCTGTCCTCTTTGCAGTATAAGATGCGCTTTTGGGTGTAGGCATTGCGCCTAATCACACTGCGAGCGAGAGAGCCAAATTGACAGCGCTGTTTGCCGAATTACAAGACTGCTTCTTCACGTAATCCGGAGTTGGCGACCGTTCGTTACCGATGACGCTGCTCACCCTGTTCGTCATTCGCCTTGCCGACTTTCTTTCGAAGCACGCGAAGTCATTCAGAAAGAAGTGTGCGAAATGCTGACCGATGATATAATTCAAGGTCCCAGGTAGAAAGGTTGTCTTCGTGGTTCTCAAACCACAGCAGCGCCGTGGCGGCCAGAAAGAATAACACGTTCGCGAGCTGCATGGCCGAGTCCCAGCGATTGTATTTGCTGACACGTTTGTAGTGCGTCAGCCGGTCCTCGACATCCTCATCGGCCAGACCAGAAAATGTTCTGGGCTCCCGCTGATGCGGCCACGAGCTGGACGGTACTTGGTGCTCCCGGCCTTAATTAGAAGTAGCTCCAGTTGAGGCTTGGGAAGCGCCTTTGAATGAATATATCATGGGTGGGCACTTCTTTTCGCCCGCCTATGATAGGCTAGTTGCACTACGTACCCGCTAATGTTAGGCGTGCCATATAACATCGCTGTTTACTTCGTGTTCTGTATTTTCTCAAGAACTAAAAGTAGTGCTAAAAGCGAATTCCTATCATCCGCTTCATTGTCCCTGAACACGTTAGTGAAGCACATTGTTTTCCAGCACAAGGCACTGTAGGAGTGAGTTTGAATTGAAATTTCCAAAGGCTCGGTGACTATAGAATAGTCTTTTGTTGGGCTAGTTAGTGATTCATTGAGACCGATAATACTAGCGAAGACAGACACAAGTAGAGACAAGGAGTAACCAAGTGAGACAGGTATTAGTAGCTCAAGCAGACACGGACAGAAGAGAGGAGACGAACGCAGCGCTGTGTTCGCGTCGTCTCTTCTGGTCGTGACTGTCTGGGCTACTAATACCTGTCTCACGTGATTACTCGCCCCACATGCAGCCAGTCGTACAGACTAGCGGCTATATGCCATGGTTACACCCAACGGTACATAAACGCTTTGTTATACGCCATGGTGAACAGTTTATGCGGTCTTATGGTTATAGCCTTCACGCACATCCAAACTGTCTGGGCACGCTTTGAACATGAGAATATTTTAAACTCTACCTTTGCAGAAAGTTATCATTCATTAGATGCGTTGCATTTTGTTTTTCCTGGACACATTCTGCGCAGATGAAGCGAAAACGTAGACGGGCCTTGTATTACGTATTAGCTGGAGTTTTTTTTATCGATCTTTATGGCCTCAGGGCATCGGTAGGGTATGAGATGAAGGAATAACTGATTGAATATGGAAAAAGGTTGGCTGATACTTTATCAAGTCATGAAGTGAGCGATGATGAGGTCCGTGCGTCCAAGTGACATATGAGGCAGGATTGGTGGCTGAAAGGCCAGTTATGCTCAGGTGCCTGATTCGTGTTGGTTTGAGTGCTGGGCAGTCCTAAGGATGCGCAAGGAGAGATAGACAGAGAGAGTGAGAGTGAGTGAGTGAGTGAGTGAGTGAGTGTGTGTGTGTGTGTGTGTGTGTGTGTGTGTGTGTGTGTGTGTGTGTGTGTGTGTGTGTGTGTGTGTGTGTGTGTGTGTGTGTGTGTGTGTGTGTGTGTGTGTGTGTGTGTGTGTGTGTGTGTGTGTGTGTGTGTGTGTGTGTGTGTGTGTGTGTGTGTGTGTGTGTGTGTGTGTGTGTGTGTGTGTGTGTGTGTGTGTGTGTGTGTGTGTGTGTGTGTGTGTGTGTGTGTGTGTGTGTGTGTGTGTGTGTGTGTGTGTGTGTGTGTGTGTGTGTGTGTGTGTGTGTGTGTGTGTGTGTGTGTGTGTGTGTGTGTGTGTGTGTGTGTGTGTGTGTGTGTGTGTGTGTGTGTGTGTGTGTGTGTGTGTGTGTGTGTGTGTGTGTGTGTGTGTGTGTGTGTGTGTGTGTGTGTGTGTGTGTGTGTGTGTGTGTGTGTGTGTGTGTGTGTGCGTGTGTGTGTGTGTGTTGGTATTTGGAAAGCACACCAGGGTGTCCAGAGGAGTGATCATTGGTAGTCTGCATTTCAACGTCAGAGCTTTCATTACTACCACTTCTACATCACCCATGTATAATTCCTTCATAACGGAAACAAATACTTCTGTGCTTATTACTGCTTACATGTGCTCCTAAACGCCGACGGACATATTTAGGTGCGTTTTCAAGTTACAAATATTTGCTTATTTTTGCAGCCTGAACCTGCTTGCTACATGGAATGACCGGCGCAAAAGCGATGGCCTCACAAGCCTTGCGTATAGAGTACTTGACAAGGCCTTCAACAGACTGTACACATGGATAAAGGTTGATCTCAGGACTGACCAGTTGGAACAAAGGAGAATTACGCTACCCTATCGGCACAGCTTGACGTATACCAGCAACTCTGAAACCAGAAGACAGAAAGCTTGAGTGAAAGGCACAGGGCCAGTAGAAGGCGGACAATAACCGCAGAGTTCCAAGACTGCGGTTAAGAGGAAGGTCCAGTCATCAAGAAGAGCTGTTGTCTAACAATACGCGTTTGAAGTACTGCCATCGCTACTAAGGTAATGAAAAAGAAAGTATATTTATCTTAGTGAATATAACTGCTCAAATCAATATGCCGAAGCCCTTTTGGTACATAACAAGGCCGCAGTTATTACGCGCTACTCTTACCTCGTAGCGTTAGGTATATATTTGTCAATTTAGGTATTGTGCAAAAGGACATAAACATATAGGAATGTGGTTCATGACTACTCTAGCTATATAACAGATCTTGTCTGCTTAATAAATCCATCAGATGAGAGTCCCATGAAGCTTGCGGGTCACCTTTCTTCTTAGCAGAAAAAACTACATATGTAGTCTTCTCTTTTCATTTTCTGCTCCTATAAGCAGAATAGGCCTTGACTAGCCCGTGAGCTTCATGTACCGGGAAAAGATCTTTAAACGCAAAGACCGTACTTACTTCTCTCCCAGGTATAAAATCCTCTGAAAACTCACTGTGAATTCCCTTCACGGTAGAGGTTGATCTGTCGGCTGCATTGCCGCGGTTATTTGTCAGTCCGTCTCTTCATCCAAGGCGCATATGTGCTCCATCTCTCTCTCTTTCTCTCCGGTATACTGCCGACACGGCTACAAGAGGCACCGCCTGAAAGATGTCAAAGTTCTCATTTTCTAGGCGCCCTTGCCTCTTCAACCAGCCTAAGTGCAAAATTATCGCCCTAACGACGTCAAAGCCTCGTTGCTCATCTTCAGTAAATGTGCGTTCACGGCATCAATTTCAATTTGCATTTCAAAATATTTCGCTGGCTTTTTATTCAACTGTCAAAACTAATTTCTGTTAATATCAGTAGAAAGAAAAGTGCGTCACTTGACCCCTCTTGGACTTTTCACTCGTGTTACTACGTTTTACTAGAAATTTAAACAAATCTACCGTTTATTGCTTGCTTTCCGAATTTTCAATGAAAATCAACTTATGGCTTTTTTAAGGCTTGTAATCTTTATTCACTAATAAAAAAAATCAAATAAAGAGGGCTAGATGTTTTTGGATCATATGTTTAGCGGGAGAAGTGTTTTTCAATCCTGCATAAATCTTCATGAAGACTAAAAACTTGCAATTCGCTAGCCATGAAACGCAATACTTGCAACAAATATTTGCCACAGATTTCATCTAAATATTACCACCTAGCGTTGCCAGGTGGCGCAGCTCTACAAAAAAGGCGATGATGTTGGACTCGTGCTAGCGTTCTGCGGCCGCGCTTGCTGACTATGCTTACCTGGATCCAGGTATTGGACCGTTCCTCTCTGAAGACTGTGTTACTTTTTTTTAGGGCTACATGACAGTTTGGTGGAGGTGCTGGGTGCTACTAGCGCATGTACGAAACAACTCCGGGAAGCCGTTCCGCGAGCCCTGCACCGATTGATACCTTGGTACACCGCTTCAGCAGGAGGCTCCAAGGACTCCCTCCGTAGCTTGCACCATCAGAGGCCGCCATGACAACACCCGCTGTTGTTCCTACGCAAGCAGCCGGCTCTACGCCAATATACCCTGATAACCCCGAGCGTTCACAGGTTGTTTCACGTTGACCTTTTCGAGGACTTGTAATACTGGTTCGTTCACTTCGAACGTGTGGCTGCCTTCAACCAGTGGTACGACGCCGCGAAACTGAGAAATGTGTATTTCAGCCAGGAGAACGGAGCGCGCACCAGGTTTGAAAACCGCGAGGACGTTTTAACATCGTGGCGAGAGTTCTGCCGTCGCTTGCTGGAAGCCTACACCACCGTTGATTGCCGCGAATGAGCGGAGCGTGCCATACACTCCCGCATCCAACTTCCGAACGAAAGCGTAAAGATGTACGTCGAGGACATGACGCGCCTCTTCAGACGAGCTGATGCAGCCATGCTCGAGGAAAAGAAACTGCGTCAGCTAATGCATGGAGATAAGGAGCAGCTCTTCGCGGGCCTTATGCGCAACCCACCAAAGACCGCGGCTGCCTTCTTCACCGAGGCCGCAATGATGGAACAGATTCTTCAAAAGTGTTCCGTCACCTACGACCGGCCCATGGATGATGCTGCTGTCACAGCATCATTTACTTCTGTCAGACACCACCCTGATGAACTGTGCGAACTGATCCGTGCGATTGTGCATGAAGAGCTGCAGAAAGTATGCACCTCATCACAGCCTGCGATCAGCTCCATCTCAGCTCTTGTTCGCGAGAAGGTGCAACAAGCGTTCCAGGGTCCTACTCCTGCGATCCACACGCCACACCAGAATCCTCCCCCCCCCCCCCTAACACCCCCCTCCAAAAAAGAAGTGCATAGAACAGGAGCCACCTCTAACCGCTCTCGAAGCGCTGGAAGCCCGACTCGAAGCAAAACTGTAAGCAAAATTAGAGCTATTTAAACAGCAGATGGAGGAGCGATTCCAATTATTAGCTCAACAATCACATGCAAAATTCAATTCCGCCTGCGAACAGCTCACCCCAAAGGTTAAAACCATGATCGAGACCGCAATCGTGCGTATCATGCAAACAGTCGACGCCAGACTGGCTGCACTTTACCAGCTTAACTAAATGTCTCACCAGTCAGAAGCAAAATATGAAACTTTAGCAGAAAGTACGAGATCTTACCGCACAGATTGAGGAACATGGCAACCAGTTGTGCCGGCAAAACTGTGCGCAAAAAATGTGAAAGGGTTGCGAGGACACTTTACTACCGCCCGCGCATGGCAACTGCTCAAACACCTTCTAGATCCCACCGAGAGCAAAATATTCAAACGTAACACCATCGCACGCCTAACTCGCCAGCACAAAGATGACACGCAGTCACTGTTGGCGCAACTCAACACACATACATACACCGCCCCGGGGCAGCAACAACGGCTGCCGCCCTATGCTGGCACAACTAATACTCAGCTAGACGCGAAGTTCACGTTCGCCGAAGTACAAACAGCTCTCCAGAAACTTCGAAACACCACACCAGCACCAGGGGAAGACCGAGTCACCAACGCCGTACTCCGCAATCTCGACGGCAGATCACTTCAAATACTCACAGACCTATTCAACCATCCCAGGGAAGCCGGTACACTCCCGAACGCGTGGACGCATGGGAAGATAATCCTTATACCGAAACCGAACAAGCCAATCACCCCTATAAACATGCGCCCCTTATCACTCACATCTTGCATCAAGAAACTCTTTGAACACATCGTGTTAGCACGTCTTATAGCATACATCGACGAAACCTCACAGTACCCACATACTATGGTGGGCTTTCGACCTCGGCTCTCCGCTCAGCATGCCTTACTACAGATAACTACTGACGTACTCGACCCGAGCGCGCCAGCACACACGAAGGCAATTCTAGCCATTGACCTCAAAAAGCTTTCGATAACGTCAAACACACCGCCATTCTTCAAGCACTGATGGAACTCAACGCAGGTACCAAGGTACACGGATACGTAAAGGCCTTTTTACAAAACCGAACAGCCACGCTGCACGTCGACAACATCCACACACAAGCCTACACGCTGGCCAGCATAGGAACACCACAAGGCTCTGTCCTATCTCCCTTCCTATTTAATATAACGCTTATTTCCCTGGCTCTAGATTACAAGCTATCCCCCACCTTCAGCACACGCTATATGCTGATGACATTGCTCTCTGGACAACATATGGGTCTGACGGACAAATCGATAATACCCTATAAATCGCAGCGGACACCATAGCTACTATCACACATGCCATCGGTCTCGAATGTACTCCACAAAAATCGGAGCTCCTAATCCTGCCGCCGAAAGGTGGGATCTACCACGCGAACATTGAGATACTCATCAAGGGTAGACGCGTTCCTCATGTGAACACGCTACGTATACTTGGTATGTATCTGCAAACCAACGGGAAGAACAAGGAGACACTAAAAAGACTGGAACAAACCTCGCCGCCACCGCGCCACTAATAAGACGAGTCACGGGCAAAGCGCACGGACTCCGAGAAACTGATACTCTCCGCATAATCCATGCCTACACAGTTAGTCGCATCCTCTATGCGACCCCTTATCTTAGACTTACCGAAGGCGAAACTCAACAGCTAGACGCCATGATTCGGCAAGCGACAAGAACGGCTCTTAATCTACCAGGGAACACAAGAAACGAGAAACTACTTGCCCTGGGGCTGCACAATACAATACGCGAATGAAGTGAAGCACACCTTCAAGCCAAATACATGCGCCTTGCTGCCACAACCACAGGTAGATAGATATTGCACAAACTCAGCATCAGGATCCCTGCCAACGATCCAAAACTAACCACGCTTTCATCTCAAATCAGAGAATATCTCTTTATCAAACCGCTACCTCGAAACATGCACCCTTTGCGGGATCAAGGCCGTAGGAGTGCACGGACGAAAGCACTGCACAAGTGGCACGGCGACGCCCCAGATGCCGTCTGGGTAGATGCAGCTGTAGATGACCGGGGAGGTACGTCTGTAGTATACCAACCAAATACTGACCCCCTCAGTTTCGAACTACCACCAGGCACCACAGCAGAAGAGGCTAAAGAGACCGTCATCGCCATGGCCCTGACAGACACTATAGTGCCAATTACATCACCAGTGACCCCAAAACCGCAGTCTTAAATTATGATAGAGACAGGGTACACCTCTCTGCCAAATGTCAGCTAGCCACAATAACCCCCCACTACCCCCAACGCGTTGAACTCAACTGGGTCCCTGAAAACTTGGGAAGTCCCGGCATCGAGGCCGCCGGCTCCTTAGCCCAAGGGTCAAGAAACCGGGAAATGCGGAACTCGGGGTGGGGGAGGGGGGGGGGGGGGATTTCTTCGAAGGAGCGCATGCATACCTTCGCTGAGCTCACCGCACACTTCGCGCCGAACGGCAACAATACCAACCACCACACTCCTCCCTTACCCCCAGGGAACAGCATCTCTGGCGACGATTGCAAACGAGGACCCTCCCACTTCCTCCCTATTATCTCACTATCAATCAATCCCGCCAACCTGCCCCCTCTGCCAAGCCCCTAAAGCGGCACTGACTCATATCATACTAACCTGCCCGGCGTCTCTTCCCCCCGGTGGATCGGTGCCACTCCGGACTTTGGAAGACCGGGAGACCACACTATTCTCCAAGGATCCGACGAAGCAAAAGATCGCAGTTCGCCGGGCTGCCAACGTCATGGGCAGATTAAACATGCACGTTTGAGTACGGTGGGGTCGTTCGGGGCCCCATAGGGCCAGGAGGCCCCGAATACTCTTGCGAAAATAGATGTTTTGTCTTCCTCCTCCCCATCTGTCTGATGCCAACCACCGCCCCACTTACTCCGACGTTTCATGGCGTCCTGCTCCCGCTTCGCCGCCATCCCCTCCCGTTTCGTCGCCACCCATTCACACCGCGCCTCTAGCCTCGCTCCCATCAGTGCACCCGGTGCAGTATTATGAGGATCAACAAAAAGCTGCCATATGGTGCACAAGGAAGTTCTCGATTTTCAGAGGGTGCTGACCGACACAGGGCCTCGGAGTGTTCATGCGGAAGCCCTGTAGGCCGAGGCGTCGGTAAAAACAATCCCGATAAATATGGCCCGGCTCAACGCAGTGAAAGCAGAGTTTCTGCTTTCACTGCGTTGAGCCGGGCCATATTTATCGGGATTGTTTTTACCGACGCCTCGGCCTACAGGGCTTCCGCATGAACACTCCGAGGCCCTGTGTCGGTCAGCACCCTCCGAAAATCGAGAACTTCCTTGCGGACGAACGTATTCCACCCCGTCCGCAGAAACAGTCGCGCTCACCCTCACCGAGGCGCTCTTCCCCGACCCCTAACGGCCTCTCGCGAGAGGCACGAAGTAGATTATATAGTCCTCGCCGGGAAAACTGAAACCAGCGACCTTCGGGGGCGAGGTCGCTGAGAGGCGCTGTGCTGAAGACCTCTCGTTTCCGCAGCTACGATCCGACCAACAAACGACGACGCCCGCACGCGAATTAAATAACCATGGTTCGTTGGACATTCCTGTAGTAATCGACGGTTGCAGAGTCAGTACGTTAGTGGACACAGGCGCCGATTACACAACTCTAAGTGCGCGGTTAGCGACTGTCCTGAAAAAAGCGATTACCCTTGGCCTGGAGTGCACCTTAAAACTGCCGGTCGAGTCTGAGAAGAGGGTACACATCTTTTTTAGTGATACTGTTGGGATGGCAATAATCGACGCAATAGCGCCAGCTGGCGTCTTTCTTTTTAACCAGAACGACTAGCGACGCCCACGGGCTCGTCGAGGGTTCGATGATGTCTTGAACGAGCATCTTGTCAGCCTCCTTTTGGATTACCTGACGTTCAGCACCGGATACGCAATAAAGACGGCGATGAATAAGAGCAGCGTCGCCGGTGTGTATCCGATGTTGCACAAGAGCAGTT
This sequence comes from Amblyomma maculatum, assembly GCF_055883805.1. Classification (NCBI taxonomy): domain Eukaryota; kingdom Metazoa; phylum Arthropoda; class Arachnida; order Ixodida; family Ixodidae; genus Amblyomma; species Amblyomma maculatum. Next base: position 165,054,350 of record NC_139346.1, on the reverse strand, counting down.
CGAGACAATTGGCACTCATCATCATCATCATCAGCCTGACTATACCCACTGCAGGGCGAAGGCCTCACCCATATTTCTTCAATTAACCCGGTTCTGTGCTAGCTGCATCCCCTTAACCCCTGCGAACTTCTTAACCTCAGTCACCCACCTAACTTTCTGCCGCCCCTACTACGCTTTCCTTCCCTTGGAATCCAGTTTGTTGCCCTAAGCGATCATCGGTTATCCTCTCTTCGCACTACATGTCCTGCCCATGCCCATTTCTTCTTCTTAATTTCTACTAGAATGTCAGTAGCTTGAGTTATTTCTCTGACCCACTCTGCACGCTTCCTATCTCTTAATATTACCCCTACCATTTTTCGTTACATAGCCCTCTGAATTGTCCTCAACTTAAGTAGAACCCTCTTGGTTAGCCTCCATGTTTCAGCCCCATAGGTGAGTACAGGTACTGCACTGATAAATTGGCACTGATCAAAATCAAAAATGTCTCTAAAAGATGCCATCACACGATAGAGGGCATGAGCTTGTGAAGGAGAAAGGTCCGGAGCGATCATCTTGGCGTAGTCTTGGCGATTTGAAACTTCAGATCGGTTGAGGCGTAAAGACTCGGTATCTGCGGCTGTGCTTGAAGGGTCACGACGAGGTGAGAAGGGACGAGAGTGGTCATCGTAGATAGAGGAGGGTGGCAGGCGGAACCTTTGTGGCTGGAACCAATGATTTCGGCAGCGATATGGCCGACGCAGCAACAAGTAAAACAAATATGTTGGTTATCGGATGTGCGCCATTCGTCTAGATTACGTCGACGCTGGGCAACATAGGCAGATCGGCAAGAATAAATGTTGCGAACGTCGGTGTCATAAGCAGGTCGGCCAGGATACACTATGCAATTACTTCGACAAGTGGACGGTAAAGTCCGCTTGTCGAAGGAATTGCGTAAACAGGTTTGGGGTGCGACCTGATGCCGGTGAACACCTTCGGACACGCACTCCCTCACCACAACAAGATTTGGCCACCATGGTGTAATAATTGATCTCCTATGAAAACGCCAACAAACCCCTGGCCATCACTACCAGCGGCTGCGGAACACTGACCACGGCGGCTAATTAAGAAGCTAGCACAGGACCAGGATAATTTGAAGAATATGGGAGAGGCCTTGGCACTGCAGTGGACACAGCCCGACTGATAATGATGTAGATTGTCTATGATTCTTCCAAATGGTAGCAATTTCGGCCATTCATAACAACACATTCATCTACACTAGTGCCCGCTAAGCATCACACTGTTTTCCCATGTCTCCTAATTTAAGGCCGCCAACCATCCTGCTACCTAGACACAATTTTACCGTACCAACTTATGCCTCTCGTTGCCGGGCCCACACATTGCTGCAACACGCAAGGATATCGCAATAATCAACACAGTTGCGACAAGCCTGCGCCAATTTTCCCTGCCGACAGAATCGTATGGCTTCCTAATTCTGTCAGCACCATATTTTTCATAAAGCACCTCCATCCTTTCGCGTCGTTCAAGGCGCGTCTCCTCTCAAACACAACCTTCACCCAGTTAAGCCCTCTTTTTACCACCACTGCTGTTATCGCTACGGTACCCACGTTGACCTCCTCGAGACTTAATAAAAACATTCCTCCATTTCTCCACTGCGTGTCATCAAGATGGCTCCTTCTTCCCGCAGAAGTCCTCGTACAGAGGTGCTGGAAGGCTCAGAACATCCGTGTTCCATCGCCATCGCTAGTCACCTTGGCGAACCTTTTGCGCTAAATCCGTTTCGGGCTGGCAATACTTTTCAGCTGTGTCCGAATTGATGTCTCTGGTGACGGCACCAACTAGCAAAATGAGGCGCCTCTTGTTGCTTGTTATTCCATGCCTGACTCAACCGGTCTTATGTCACAAACGCCTAATTCGCGAATACTAAAGCTCTATTTTTTTTTTTTATTATTGCTATGGCCTCCTAAAAAGCACCATGGAAAAAGTATCACCAAAAATGCATTTCGCGACATAATGTTTTCAGCATCGGAGGTAAAAAAAGCCTAATGAGAGATTATTCCTTCACTCAGGTATTCGATAGCCAATGCCTCAACCTTCTTAAACGGCCTGCAACTTCAGAGCGTGCAAATTTGTTTTTATACTCGCTTTGGTGGCTTCCAATAATAATAAAAAATGTGCGCCACTTAAACAGAACTTTGCGCTCGCAGTTGCAAGTCCATCAGCGCTCGGTGTGTTCTAATTTTCACATTCGTATTCTGAGCGAAGTCGAGAATTTGAATATTGACTCGTGTTGTTGCTGTCAATAAAACTGAATCTTAGGCTACTATTGACTCGCACAAACAGGAAATATATGAAAAGCCAAAGAACATAAAAACACTAAAAATATATGAAACGCAAAAAGAAAGCATTTCGCCGCATCTGAAATAAAAATGTATATTTTCGGGGCCATGTGTATGCGTTGCGTGGCAAAAGTACGAATCGATAAACATCAATTTTCTGAATGAAGGAAATATTGTGTAGGCGCTCCAATTACTCGAAATTTACATGTTGTTATGAACATGTTCAGCTACATCTCAACTGTGCCACTCCAAGTCTTTCTTGCAAGTGTCATCAGTCAACAAAGAGGTACCCTGAGGAGGAAACGGCGAAACAGCGCTGTAGTGACTGCGTCACGGCTGCCTCAACGTTACTCAGGTTCGCCATGATGCGTTTTTGGACTCTCAACGCATTGAATACCATTTTTGGGGAAAACATTTTACGGAATATAAATTTCAGAAATTCTAGTGCTTCGTAGAATGCGCATCCCTCTTTTCAATGAGGCTACCCGCGGCACTTCGCTCTCTAAAAATATTTGTAGGATGTTTTTGAAGCCTTCCACATGCCATTCTGTTAATAAAACCCATACAGAAACAAAACTAAGGGAGAGGCTTAAGCTTCGCCGTGAGTATACGCGTTAGCTGCTTTGACATCGCGTTTTCAGTCCGTGAATACTTCGATACTTTTTGTTGTAAATTTCTCTGTAAATTCGTTCCTAGCAAGAGAAATGGACACTATATATAGTTATTACAAATTTCAAAAAGCATTCATAAGGAACAGCTGTGCTTTCTTGCTGGCTAGATGTTTTGCGCATGCTAGCGACAAAAAAACAATGCACGAGGAGGCAGGGAGAACTTCAAACCGCAAGCCAATGTTTCGAGAAAGAGGAGTTTCGTTTTTTTTTTTTTTTTTTTTTTTTTTTTTTTTTTTTTTTTTTTTTTTTTTTTTTTACAAAGCGTTCGATATGGACGGGAATTAAATGGAGGATTTAAGGCACGGTAAAATGCCACTGATTAGGGGAAGATAGTTTGAAGCGAAGAGTGCAGAAAATGGATAGCTTTTCTTCAATAACGCTGTTATCAAAGCAAAGAGAGTAGCGCAAGATGGCATGGACAAAGGTAAATCTAGGTGACCTTAAAGCTACCAAATAAAGTTTATAGTAGCACACCAGAGTCGTACATGGGCCTTTACATCAACACTCATTGAAAGCATGGCAAGGTGTGGAAGAAAGGTTGTAACATTTATTTTTATAGCGATAATTTTGCCTACTTTCTATTTCGGTGAATCTCTTTGCTTAAGTCTGCTCCCTAAGAGGAATCGGAAGGAGAATAAAAACAAATAATAGGTGAACAAAAAGAATTGGGCAGAATCAATTTAACACACAAAGAAAGGCTCTTTTTTGGCAGAGACTGGAGGAATAAGCAGAAATCAAGATAGGAAAAAATGGAGGGGAGGCGATAGTTCTAAAGCACAGCAAAAGGCGCAACTGGTTCACAGCGACAAAAAAAAAAAAGATCAAATAAGCATACAGATGTCTATCAAGTTATCGAACAGCAGGTGCTGTGCGTTTCTCGTTTCTATCGTGCTTGATACTGAACTCTTCCTACTCTCGAGGCCTAATTTGAGGTTTACATCAGTGACCAAACGCACCTGAGACATCTAATTCTTCCTTCAGAGACGTTTAACCTTGGTGTTTGCGATAGTTTATATTTGGTAATACTGAATTCCTTTTCCTGATAAAAGCTAGAGATAGAAAACCTTGCTAAGAAATCAAGAATTTTAGGTTCGTCAGTGTATGACCTCGTTGAGTAAAATATTTGATCCTGCCTTTGAGACAACGTATCGGGTGTCATTGTGGCATCCATTCAGTCTCGCGCCCATTTATATTTCACCTTTCTAATATATCCGTTCTGTATGAAGGGACATTGCAGCAAGCGTATAGCAATGAACGAGGAGACGTTAGAGATTTTATTTTCATGAACGACCTATTCGTTTAAAGTGAAGTCATTATCAGCCTCATTGATCATAAAACCATCGGCGTTGCTTTTTGTTGAGGCCGCCCTATGAGGGAAAAAACATGACGTCACCCTGCCGTCATGGGCAGCAGTACGAAGCAAGTGAAGACATGTGAGAAGTGTCAGATGTCGCCCATCAAAATATAAAGAGAACGCCAACTAAAACGAGATAATACGAGTTGGTTCAGAATGCGTGCATGTGTAGCAATAGGTAGAGTTCAAGGGCACTGACTCTATGAGAGTAGCTTACAGGCGCCAACGGTTCTATCAGGTTTCAGAGCTCCGTTCAGGACAAAAGCTCGAACACGACGGCTGAAGAGACCGCCATAGCTGTGCCAGTCAATTTCATACACAACATGAACACACATGGTGAACAAAAATAGCCGTCTTATATACATAATAATTACAGATCCGCAAGCTGTGCGACGCGCTTATTCGAAGAATGCCTTATAATTTCATGCTGTGCTCGTGCTCGCACCAATATGCTCCTATACATTACTCGCCGTTATAATCGTTTTGGCACCTAGTCACTTCTTACTTCCCAGCAATACGAGTGTGCACGTGCTCGGCGGAGCAGCAACCTGCCGGGCGATGTCGACAAACGTGGAGGAAGAAGCAGATACAGAGGGTGCCTGTGCTGTATTGCCATGCCGCATTACCGTGCTGTATTACCGTACCGTAGTATTACCGTACGCAAAGAACACTGCCACCACCACACCCGAAATCCTCTACACTCAAAGCTGCGGCAGGACGTCAGCATTACATTCTTACGTATACTAAGCTGCATCACAAACACTTGTCCTTCCTAAGCTTACCGGTAACAGTGTTCGTCGAACTTTCCTGTGTTCAAAACATAGCAATTGACATCTCTTCCTCACTCTTCTCGAGCTGACGTATTCTAGCAGAGCTTCTAGGAGCGCCCTACAGGTCTTATAAGCAAGCCACTTGGTGTATATAGTTTAGACAAATAGTTTAGACACCTAACCGGCGGCAACTCTGCTTTCACTGCGTTGAGCCGGGCCATATTTATCGGGAGTGTTTTTACCGACGCCTCGGCCTGCAGGGCTTCCGCATGGACACTCCGAGGCCCCGTGTCGGTCAGCACCCTCCGGAAATCGAGAACTTCCTTGCGGACAAACGTATTCCACCCCGTCAGCAGAAACAGTCGCGCTCACCCTCACCGAGGCGCTCTTCCCCGACACCTAACGGCCTCTCGCGAGAGGCACAAAGTAGATTATCTAATCCTCGCCGGGAAAACTGAAACCAGCGACCTTCGGGGCGAGGTCGCTGGGAGGCGCTGTGCTGAAGACCTCTCGTTGCCGCAGCTACGATCCGACCAAGAAACGACGACGCCCGCACGCGAATTAAATAACGATGGTTCGTTGGACATTCCTGTAGTAACCGACGGTTGCAGAGTCAGTACATTAGTGGACACAGGCGCCGATTACTCAACTTTAGGCGTGCTATTAGCGACTGTCCTGACAAACGTGATTACCCCTTGGCCTGGAGTGCACCTTAGAACTGCCGGTCGAGTCTGAGAAGAGGGTACACATCTTTTTTAGTGATACTGTTGGGATGGCAATAATCGGCGCAATAGCGCCAGCTGCCGCCTTTCTTTTTAACCAGAACAACTAGCGACGCCCACGGGCTCGTCGAGGGTTCGATTATGTCTTGAACGAGCACCTTGTCAGCCTCCTTTTGGATTACCTGGCGTTCAGCACCGGATACGCAATAAGGACGGCGATGAATAAGAGCAGCGTCGCCGGTGTGTATCCGATGTTGCACAAGAGCAGTTCGAGACAATTGGCACTCATCATTATCATCATCATCAGCCTGACTATACCCACTGCAGGGAGAAGGCCTCTCTCATATTTCTTCAATTAACCGGGTTCTGTGATAGCTGCATCAACTTAACCCCTGCGAACTTCTTAACCTCATCCACTCACCTAACTTTCTGCCGCCCCTACTACGCTTTCCTCCACTTGAAATCCAGTTTGTTGCCCTAAGCGACCATCGGTTATCCTCTCTTCGCACTACATGTCCTGCCCATGCCCATTTCTTCTTCTTAATTTCTACTAGAATGTCAGTAGCTTGAGTTATTTCTCTGACCCACTCTGCACGCTTCCTATCTCTTAATATTACCCCTACCATTTTTCGTTACATAGCCCTCTGAATTGTCCTCAACTTAAGTAGAACCCTCTTGGTTAGCCTCCATGTTTCAGCCCCATAGGTGAGTACAGGTACTGCACTGATAAATTGGCACTGATCAAAATCAAAAATGTCTCTAAAAGATGCCATCACACGACAGAGGGCATGAGCTTGTGAAGGAGAAAGGTCCGGAGCGATCATCTTGGCGTAGTCTTGGCGATTTGAAACTTCAGATCGGTTGAGGCGTAAAGACTCGGTATCTGCGGCTGTGCTTGAAGGGTCACGACGAGGTGAGAAGGGACGAGAGTGGTCATCGTAGATAGAGGAGGGTGGCAGGCGGAACCTTTGTGGCTGGAACCAATGATTTCGGCAGCGATATGGCCGACGCAGCAACAAGTAAAACAAATATGTTGGTTATCGGATGTGCGCCATTCGTCTAGATTACGTCGACGCTGGGCAACATAGGCAGATCGGCAAGAATAAATGTTGCGAACCTCGGGGTTATAAGCAAGTCGGCCAGGATAACCTGTGCGAACGTCGGTGTCGTAAGCAGGTCGACCAGGATACACTGCGCAATTCCTTCGACAAGTGGACGGTAAAGTCCGCTTGTCGAAGGAATTGCGTAAACAGGTTTGGGGTGCGACCTGATGCCGGTGAACACCTTCGGACACGCACTCCCTCACCACAACAAGATTTGGCCACCATGGTGTAATAATTGATCTCCTATGAAAACACCAACAAACCCCTGGCCATCAGTCCCCAACGGCTGCGGAACAACTGACCACGGCGGCTCGTTAAGAAGCTAGCACAGGACTATGATAATTTGAAGAATATGGGAGAGGGCTTGGCAGTGCAGTGGCCATAGCCCGACTGATGATGATGTAGATTGCCTATGATTCTTCCAAATGGTAGCAATTGCGGCCATTCATAACAACACCTTTCATCTACACTAGTGCCCGCTAAGGACACTGTTTTCCCATGTCTCCTAATTTAAGGCCTCGAACCATCCTGCAACCTAGACACAATTTTACCGTACCAACTTATGCCTCTCGTTGCCGGGCCCATAAGTTGCTGCAAAACGCAAGGATATCGCAATAATCAACACAGTTGCGACAAGCCTGCACCAATTTTCCCTGCCGACAGAATCGTATGGCTTCCTAATTCGGTCAGCACCAAATATTTCATCAAGCACCTCCGTCCTTTCGCGTCGTTCAAGGCGCGTCTCCTCTCAAACACAACCTTCAGCCAGTTAAGCCCTCTTTTTACCACCACTGCTGTTATCGCTACAGTACCCACGTTGACCTCCTCGAGACCTAATAAAAACATTCCTCCATTTCTCCACTGCGTGTCACCAAGATGGCTCCTTCTTCCCGCAGAAGTCCTCGTACAGAGCTGCTGGAAGACTCAGAGCATCCGTGTTCCATCGCCATCGCTAGTCACCTTGGTGAACCTTTTGCGCTAAATCCGTTTCGGGCTGGCAATACTTTTCAGCTGTGTCCGAATTGATGTCTCTGGTGACGGCACCAACTAGCAAAATGAGGCGCCTCTTGTTGCTTGTTATTCCATGCCTGACTCAACCGGTCTTATGTCACAAACGCCTAATTCGCGAATACTAAAGCTCTATTTTTTTTTTTATTATTGCTATGGCCTCCTAAAAAGCACCATGGAAAAAGTATCACCAAAAATGCATTTCGCGACATAATGTTTTCAGCATCGGAGGTAAAAAAAGCCTAATGAGAGATTATTCCTTCACTCAGGTATTCGATAGCCAGTGCCTCAACCTTCTTAAACGGCCTGCTACTTCAGAGCGTGCAAATTTGTTTTTATACTCGCTTTGGTGGCTTCCATTAATAATAAAAAATGTGCGCCACTTAAACAGAACTTTGCGCTCGCAGTTGCAAGTCCATCAGCGCTCGGTGTGTTCTAATTTTCACATTCGTATTCTGAGCGAAGTCGAGAATTTGAATATTGACTCGTGTTGTTGCTGTCAATAAAACTGAATCTTAGGCTACTATTGACTCGCACAAACAGGAAATATATGAAAAGCCAAAGAACATAAAAACACTATAAAAATATATGAAACGCAAAAAGAAAGCATTTTGCCGCATCTGAAATAAAAATGTATATATTCGGGGCCATGTGTATGCGTTGCGTGGCAAAAGTACGAATCGATAAACATCAATTTTCTGAATGAAGGAAATATTGTGTAGGCGCTCCAATTACTCGAAATTTACATGTTGTTATGAACATGTTCAGCTACATCTGAACTGTGCCACTCCAAGTCTTTCTTGCAAGTGTCATCAGTCAACAAAGAGGTACCCTGAGGAGGAAACGGCGAAACAGCGCTGTAGTGACTGCGTCACGGCTGCCTCAACGTTACTCAGGTTCGCCATGATGCGTTTTTGGATTCTCAACGCATTGAATACCATTTTTGGGGAAAACGTATTACGGAATATAAATTTCAGAAATTCTAGTGCTTCGTAGAATGCGCATCTCTCTTTTCAATGAGGCTACCCGCGGCACTTCGCTCTCTAAAAATATTTGTTCGATGTTTTTGAAGCCTTCCACATGCCATTCTGTTAATAAAACCCATACAGAAACAAAACTAAGGGAGAGGCTTAAGCTTCGCCGTGAGTATACGCGTTAGCTGCTTTGACATCGCGTTTTCAGTCCGTGAATACTTCGATACTTTTTGTTGTAAATTTTTCTGTAAATTCGTTCCTGGCAAGAGAAATGGACACTTTATATAATCATTACAAATTTCAAAAAGCATTCATAAGGAACAGCTGTGCTTTCTTGGTGGCTAGATGTTTTGCGCATGCTAGCGACAAAAAAAAAAAAAAAAAAAAAAAAGACAATGCACGAGGAGGCAGGGAGAACTTCAAACCGCAAGCCAATGTTTCGAGAAAGCGGAGTTTTTTTTTTTTTTTTTTTTTTTTTTTTTACAAAGCGTTCGATATGGACGGGAATTAAATGGAGGATTTAAGGCACGGTAAAATGCCACTGATTAGGGGAAGATAGTTTGAAGCAAAGAGTGCAGAAAATGGATAGCTTTTCTTCAATAACGCTGTTATTAAAGCAAAGAGATTAGCGCAAGATGGCATGGACAAAGGTAAATCTAGGTGACCTTAAAGCTACCAAATAAAATTTATGGTAGCACACCAGAGTCGTACATGGGCCTTTACATCAACACTCATTGAAAGCATGGCAAGGTGTGGAAGAAAGGTTGTAACATTTATTTTTATAGCGATAATTTTGCCTACTTTCTATTTCGGTGAATCTCTTTGCTTAAGTCTGCTCCCTAAGAGGAATCGGAAAGAGAATAAAAACAAATAATAGGTGAACAAAAAGAATTGGGCAGAATCAATTTAACACACAAAGAAAGGAAGACTCTTTTTTGGCAGAGACTGCAAGAATAAGCAGAAATCAAGATAGGAAAAAATGGAGGGGAGGCGATAGTTCTAAAGCCCAGCAAAAGGCGCAACTGGTTCACAGCGACAAAAAAAAAAGGATCAAATAAGCATACAGATGTCTATCAAGTTATCGAACAGCAGGTGCTGTGCGTTTCTCGTTTCTATCGTGCTTGATACTGAACTCTTCCTACTTTCGAGGCCTAATTTGAGGTTTACATCAGTGACCAAACGCACCTGAGACATCTAATTCTTCCTTCGGAGACGTTTAACCTTGGTGTTTGCGATAGTTTATATTTGATAATACTGAATTCTTTTTCCTGATAAAAGATAGAGATAGGAAACCTTGCTAAGAAAACAAGAATTTTAGGTTCATCAGTGTATGACCTCGTTGAGTAAAATATTTGATCCTGCCTTTGAGACAACGTATCGGGTGTCATTGTGGCATCCATTCAGTCTCGCGCCCATTTATATTTCACCTTTCTAATATATCCTTTCTGTATGACATTGCAGCAGGCGTATAGCAATGAACGAGGAGACGTTAGAGCTTTTATTTTCATGAACGACCTATTCGTTTAAAGTGAAGTCATTATCAGCCTCATTGATCATAAAACCATCGGCGTTGCTTTTTGTTGAGGCCGCCCTATGAGGGAAAAAACATGACGTCACCCTGCCGTCATGGGCAGCAGTACGAAGCAAGTGAAGACATGTGAGAAGTGTCAGATGTCGCCCATCAAAATATAAAGAGAACGCCAACTGGTACGAGGTAATACGAGTGGGTTCGGAATGCGTCCATGTGTAGCAATAGGTAGAGTTCAAGGGCACTGACTCTATGGGAGTAGCTTACAGGCGCCAATGGTTCTATCAGGTTTCAGAGCTCCGTTCAGGACAAAAGCTCGAACACGATGGCTGAGGAGACCGCCATAGCAGTGCCAGTGAATTTCATACACTACATGGACACACATGGTGAACAAAAATAACCGTCTTATATACATAATAATCACAGATCCGCAAGCTGTGCGACGCGCTTATTCGAAGAATGCCTTATAATTTCATGCTGTGCTCGTGCTCGCACCAATATGCTCCTATACATTACTCGCCGTTATAATCGTTTTGGCACCTAGTCACTTCTTACTTCCCAGCAATACGAGTGTGCACGTGCTCGGCGGAGCAGCAACCTGCCGGGCGATGTCGACAAACGTGGAGGAAGAAGCAGATACAGAGGGTGCCTGTGCTGTATTGCCATGCCGCATTACCGTGCTGTATTACCGTACCGTAGTATTACCGTACGCAAAGAACACTGCCACCACCACACCCGAAATCCTCTACACTCAAAGCTGCGGCAGGACGTCAGCATTACATTCTTACGTATACTAAGCTGCATCACACACTTGTCCTTCCTAAGCCTACCGGTAACAGTGTTCGTCGAACTTTCCTGTGTTCAAAACATAGCAATTGACATCTCTTCCTCACTCTTCTCGAGCTGACGTATTCTAGCAGAGCTTCTAGGAGCACCCTACAGGTCTTATAAGCAAGCCACTTGGTGTATATAGTTTAGACAAATACGTTACTTCATGAAGCACTTGCATTTGGGTTCAAAGACCTCTTCGTTCTTGTTGTGATTTTCCCCGACTTACATCGTTCAACTCAAATATGCTTGTTGTCGGTCTAGTTTATTCTGGACAATGTACATAAAGCTGGAGCAAAATCGTTCAAGACAAAGATGCACATAGGACGAACGACAGGCGCTGATTTTCGTCGTATGGGTCTCTTCTTGTCTGCATCAGTTTTTGCGCTAAATTCATCGAAATATTGGTCTACTCCTTAACCGATCTTTTTCAGCGTTGTATCGCCAGATTGTCACGTCTGTCTACATCGTGTCGAGCGAAGGGACATAAATCCGCCATTTTGTGCGCTAGAGAAGTTCAGACGCTACTGCTCAAATAGCAGGTTTTAAGGACATAACTTGGATATACTAACACGTTACCGGCATTTATTAGAGCACTTAGGGTAACGGTAACCTATGCAGAGGCATATGTTTGTGTTTGCCTATATAGTCTGTTTACGAGTAGAGGCAGTGATTAATCAATACCGTCATGGTCATTAGGCGCGAGAAGTTGTGTCATTTGTTAATGACAATTAATAAGATCATTGCGCATGTCAGTTCACTATGAAAGTTTGACCTGGCAGTCATGTGACAGACAAGTTGCAGGATTGATTGATTGATGAAAACTTTAATTTTCACCGATTTAGGAGGCCCCCTACTCCCCGCTCCTGGCAAGCAGGCCTGAGGAACGGGGGCAGGAACGTCCGCGACTAAGGACTGGCGAATATACATTGGTTATTCGTGGCCTCAGCCGCCAGGCGGAGGGCTTTTTGCTGGCCAGCGGGGACGTCGATTCGCAGCAGGGTTACCCAGGCTTCTCTACTTTTAATGTTGTCCCCACCACCCAGAGACTTAGAACATTCCAGAGTATATGGTCGAGGGTCCCACTCGCTTTGCAGGCTTTACATTTATAATTTTTTTCTCTCATCTATCTAGGTGTGAAACAACCAGAAAATGTCACATTACTATGTATCACGTAACAGGTCAGGCGGCAGTCAAATTGCATCACAATCTCGCGTGGCTGTCAGAACGTATATGCCACGCGATAGTAGCAGAACCGTAGAACCAATTCCAAAATTTCAGGAGCACTGCCAGGAACGCGTGCCAAGAAAATGAAATTTCCCCTGTGCGGTGCTAGCCCTGGTGCTGTTAGCAAATATTATGCAAGGGGTTTGTGATGTGCCGTGCGCAGAGGCAACGATCAGGCTTTCGCATTCCACCAGTGTAGATTCTGCGGTGATCTCGGAAGTTTTAGCGTTGCGTTTACGATTAACCTGCCCACAAGCAAATGCGTCTTTGATGAACGTCAGTGGCAGCAAGCTTAACTCGCTCTAATATTGTCACGAGGGGAAGGAAAGTCCGAAAAATGGTTCCCGTAATTTTGTTTAAACTACGAATGTGTAGAACGCGCTTTGATTGACGTTGCGCTAAGTACAAAACTGGTGTAATGTTTGTGTTAGCTGCGAACGTTTAGGCGTAGTTTGTACAGGTCACTCGGTCGAAAAGGCGCTGCCGTCCCGTGAACTCGATCAGAATTTGGGAATTATCTTTCGTGAAAAGATGCGATTAAATATGATACATTCACTGCAGTTAGGCTCCCAAATCAGGCCATCTGCATGAAAAGGGTCGCTGGTGGAGGTATGTTAATTTGGCACCAAATGAACTCTTTGCGCTGCCTATGACTTATCAAAGCCTGTTTGAGATACGTAGTTTCCCGCCGGGGTGGCGCAGTTGTTACGGCGCTCGACTATTGTGCCCAAGGACGCGGGATCGAATCCCGACCTCGGCGGCCGCTTTTCGTTGCAGGCGAAAAGCATGGCGCCCGTGTGCTGTGCGATGTCAGTGCACGTTAAAGAACCCCCGGTGGTCGAAATTTCTCGAGTCCTCCACTACGGCCTCTCTCATAGCCTGAGTCGCTTTGGGTAGTTAAACACCACCAACCAACCTGAGCTACGTAGTTAGAATAGTTATAAACTAAAATAATTATACAATAAAAAAATATGTCAAGAAATAAAAACGCAGTGTTAAATGCCCTATCACTTCTACTCTTAGGGTGAGGCTTAAATATTTCCGTAATTTTTGTTTCTACTTTAAAGGCCAGCAGAATATGAAAACGTCTGCAAAATGCAGCCACATGGAGAACAAATATCAAAGAAGAATCAGCGTGATTTCCGAGAAGAAACGTGTAATACACATTCTGTGCGAGATGATAAATGATATAACTGAACCCGCCGCGCTGGTGCAGTTAGTACACTCGACTGCTGTGCAAAAGAATGTAGGATCAAATCCCTGCCGCGGAGGGCCGCTTCTCGATGAAGCCGGAAATTCCGGCGTCCGTGCGCTGTGAGATGCCATTGCACGTTAAAGATTCATAGCGGTCGAAATTTTGGAGCCCCCCACTAGGCTGTCTCTCATAGCCTGGGTCGATTTGGGAGGTTAAATCTCATAAACCAAAAGAAAGAACATTGCTGATTCCTCGAAAAGTTACCTGAAGGAAAAAGATCCTCGGCAAACACCTGGGCCCGCTTGCACAAAACAATCTTAAGACTGTCTTAGCAAAGTCCAGACTTAACTGGAGTCTAAAGAATAGGCCACTAGCATGGCCGCTTAAGACTGGAGTCAAGACTGGGCTTCAGTCCTGACTTGAATAAGTCGCTTGTATGATTACGACTCTAGTGCTGTCTTGGTTAAGATACAAGGACGCCAGGTGTCTAAGTAGAGAAATTAGGGGAATAAAGGGATGCGCTGGCACTGTCCCTGCTGTAAGATGTACACATTCCGTCAATTTTGCGTTGTGTAAAATTCGTTCCATTGCTTTTTGCGGCTTAAGATTGTGTTACGCTGAAAAATGCCCCAAGTGGTTGCTGAGGCCGTTCTGGGAAGCCACTCTGGTGAACATGAACCCGAAGCGTTCGACGTTCGGAACACGAGCCGTCTTAAATAAACTTGGTCTTTCTAAAGACACCATTTAAGTCTGGACTTAGCTCGGACTTTCTCGTGCAAGCCGGCCCTGGTCCCAAACGACGATCCAGGGCAATGTAGGCAACGTTAACGTTCACTAGCAGTATAAACGTTCAACTCCGTGTGCATTTACATTAACAAACATAAAATAGGTGCTACGTTTTCTGAGAAAATTTATTGAGTGAATAAAGTGAATAACTGCCATAGATTTCACTCGCGATAGGGGAGTATGATGAAGGCCGTAAATAAATCTTCAGCCAAGGATGGCAGAAATAAAACTGCTATCCCAATTCCTATCATACACGCAGAACTGTTCGGAGCGGTTAGCAATGTGGCTCCTGCTGTGAAACTTCTGCATGACGTGATAGGTGCACTGACCTTTGTTTTTATTTTTGCCCTTAAAAATCTCAACAGTAATTCGTGGAACTCTAAGGGAAAGAAAATACAGTTTCATTTCGTATACCTACACAGAGATATGAAACACTGTATGGTTCTGAGGGGCATAAAGGCCTTAGAGAACGAACAAAACAAAATAACATACTACGCATACTATGCTCATATTCATGAGGTTATTTACCCACTAGCCCGAACCCTGACCCTTCTATGCTCATCGCAGACTTGAATTCTCATTCATATCATTATATGTGTGACAGGAATTCGATCGCCGATGTACGTGCACCTAGTAGGCGTTGCTATTGACGATATACAAAGGTCGGCTATATTTACAACAGGCTTGCTGCATTTTTTCGTAGATAATACAATGCGTGTATTACACTTATTTTTTTTTTTTTTCCTAAGCAATGCCGTTGTGACGCTGTTCAGTGCATGTATGCCTGCGGCTCGTCAAGCTGCCCTTTATGACAACTTTCTCCGCAGGCCTCAAGTGTCTATAGTATTTCTTACAGGGTACTAATAAAAAATTTAAGCGCACTACAGAATCTGCATTGGAGTAATGCGATAGCACGGATGCTAATGTTGGTTGCTTCTGGTTGCTTCTGGTTGCGTCATTCGCATCTTGTTTAGCCTATTTATTCTTTGGTACTTTCAAATTGTGCGCCAATCCTTCCCTGCGCCCTTTTTCCGGCTCTACTTCCGGTCGCGTGACGTCGCATACTCTATGTAACAATATTACACTTTTTGTTTACCCATTTTAGTCTTCGGTACCTTCAAATTGCGCGCTAATCTCTTCCTATGCCCTTTTTCGGCTCTACATCCGTTTGCGTGACGTCACAGCCTTGGCGTCGCCCTAATTGACTGCCTTGATTAACTACTTTAGTCTTTGATACTTTCAAATCGCTTGCAATCCCTTTCTATGTCCTTTTTTTGCTTGACTTCAGGTTGCGTGAGGTCACATCCATGACGTCGCCTTAATTGACTGATTCAAATAGCTAGTTTCGTATTTGATACATTCAAATGTGGCGCCAAACCATTGCCTAATAAGACCATTTTCTCCATTACTTTTACATTTTTGCTTCTAATTTTTTACCTAATTGACTCATTCGCCTAACTATTTTTTAAGCAGCAACATTACGTCTCCCTCTATCGATTGACACCACCCATTAACCGCTACCACTTCTCAATCACTCCTGCGGACACCATTTCGCCTGTTTGCCTCTAATTAACTACCTAATTAATTTATTTGCCTAATTATCTTCTCGGACACAATATTACGTCACCGCCTGTCGATTGACACCCCATTTGTCATGCACTTCTCAATTACTCACAACTGCTGTGGACAACATTTACATTTTCTGCCTGTAATAATTACCTAATTATATTTCGGCAGAATTATTTTTTCGGCAACAACAATTCGTCACACTATATCGATTGACACCCTTATTAACATCTACCGCTTCTCAATTACAACTGCTGCGGGAACGATTTTGCTGACGCGGTCTGCGCACGTGGCCTGCGGACAGAAATCTGTGAACATAGCGAAGCAATGCTTTCGCATTAATAAATACCTGATGAGGCAGTTATCTTCAATTATCGATTGTTACTCGTAGACGAGAGTGAACATCGACTTAAGGCGACAAAAAAGATGTTTCGCGGATATTCATAAAAACGTTAAATGCATAAAGCTTCTTATATACGCACTTTGCCCGAAGTGTGAGGTTTTGCCTTGGAGTTCACGATTTTCCACCAACCTTCAAAAGCCTTGAAAACGCGTACCGATCGCTCGCTTTAGGAACGCTATACTCTCAATACCACTCAGGCCAGTGTGAGTGAAACGCACCTTACTTGAAGGAAGGTTTCAAGGATACTGTACCAGTAGCGAGTGCTATGATATGACCACCTTAAAAATGCTAATAAAAGCACATGTGCTACGATTCGATGGCACCAGTACTTGCGCAAAATGGTTCAATAATAGAAATAAAATTTAATATACTACTGAGAGAAATTATATTTAGGCTTAATAATCTCACCTCTCAGCGTTTGAAAGTTGCTATTCCCTTCATACACATTAGGAGGGTGCTGGGTACCCTAATTTCTTTTTTTGTGTGTGTGCAGGGGACATTGCCTACCCAGAGAAGCTAGAAGCCGGCAATGAAAAATTGAGGACTAACGTTGCAAGCGTTTCGTCTGGAAGCTTAGGTTTGTTATTCTCATTCCTTTTTCCTAAATGCGATTTTTTCACAGCAAAGAAGCGTTTACCGCGCTGCAAAGCTGTTGATTCGTACGTATGAGCTCTCCATCCTCGCTGCCGGTCGGAAAATTTACTGCTTTTGATTTCAAGCTTTCCTCTTTAAATGTTACTTTTGGGAGCATACTAGATGAATACAGGCAAATATTGCTGCATTTTGCATATTATTTCAGTAGTCGGGTAGACGTAAATATCGCTTGTAAAATATAGCAATTTGCCAAGTAGATTGCATGTCAGTGGGCTGCTCAGTGCGACGCAGTGTAAAAATGAAGTAGTCAAGACTTGCTTATATATCCTTTGCGTTCAGTTTCCTTTTCATGTGGGAAAACCCGTGGGAATTCTTGGCGCTGCAGGTCTTTACAAAATGAGCTATTCTTCGTTTCAAAAGCTCATATGGCATCATCTTGATCACGGCTTCGAACTCTCTCTTGGGACAAACCACACAATTGCGGCAAATAAAACGCTAATAAATAGATTTTGAATTCATTACCCTGGTTATTAAGACGAAATCTTTTATTGCCTCATCGTTGTCGTCATCAAAAGTGTCACTGTTTTGTGGCGGCGGCTCTGACTGGCCAAGAAAGGATGACGTCATGTAGGTCTCGACCAATCACAGAACATCACCACAGTATGCGCGAATGCGTGCCTTATATGGCTATATCCCAATCAATGATCAATATCTAATTAACAACTGAAAAATAATGACTAAATATTTATGAATAATTATTTTCTAATTACTACCTACTTTTCATGCCAAATTAAGAATTTCTAACTAGTTACAGTTGTGTAAGTATTTATTTATTTATTTGCTAATTAATGTCACACACCCGGTAAAATCATAACCATACAACAGCAAACGTACAACTGCAAAGATACAAGGAGCGCGATCTCGTCGCTACCAAGCAGAATTCACTGAATAAATGCACTCACAGACTATGAAAGAGTAGTCGCTCGCTCTACTCGTAGCAGCATTCATCGCTACACGCACAACAGTCGCGTAGCAGAATTCAGCACTCAGGCTTTCGCCTTTCACCACTTTAGTCGCCAAAGTGTCCTTGAATTTTTAATTATCTTGGCTAGAATAGTTTCGCAATATATTGGGTCCGCCGAAAATGAGAGGTTTTTCTTGCATTTTTTTTTTTATTTTGAGCTCAATAAATTCAGGCATTTTTAAATGGGTTCGCTGAAACACCCGTTATAAACGCATTCTATCAAGCGGTGTACTATTGCGCAAATCTGCCATATACATGGCATTAGGCATTACTGCTGTCTTTCTCTGTTGCATCCGGATGGTCCAGTCTCAAACCACATATTCTTGCAGGTGCCCAAGGTCAACACGGGGACTCCAAAAGGCAACGGTCGAAAAACGGACGGTGGTTGCGGCACAGCTGTAACGCAGATGATGATTTCTGTCAAAAACAGTCACTTCTGAATATGGGCCATATTAACCCGAAGAGAAACTATCAGACGACATCGTTGTTAGTAACTGAGAGGAAGTAGCTCGTAGGCCATTGCTGACAGTCGCAGCACTGCGGTTTGAAAAAAAAAAATAAGTGATCGTCCTCCTCGAGCTCTACTTATGATGCTATATCACTGAAACTTTTACGGGATACGCACTGTCAGAAACAGTTTTTTTCTCCACTTGGGTAACTTCTTCAGGGATCGGAAAGACACGCATGACATATGTGAACTTAAATACCCCACAAAGTAGACCCCAACTTCATCGCCGCCCTATGTACATTCCGTGTCACATAATTACATTTTGCCGGTGTCAGATACAATCATGCAAAAGCAGTCGGTTTGATACGTTTTAAATTTTCCCTTGCTTTGAAAATAGGAAGAAAAATTCCCCGTTAACCCCAGTACTTTAAGTTGGACCTGCTAAATCGAGCTATAGTAGTCTAAAAAAAGTTGTGGTAACCTCTGAGTACCCCCTCGCTCTATAATCGCCGAAATAGTTTGCTCCGAAGGGCGTTCATAAAGGCCGCGCGCAAGCGGCGAGTACGTCAAGATGAATGTAAAGCTTTTTACAATCACTTTATTAGTGAGTGCACTCATGATAATATTCACGAATTGTGAGGATCAACTTGTAGATAACAGGGTCCGGTCGCTTAATGCAGTCCTTTCATTGCAATCGAGGCACGATCACATTGCACTTGTTACGTGCAAAAGCAACTTGAACTCCAGTGATGAGAGATGGATGAGCCGTATGTCGAGGCCTGCTACAGTTTGGACCTTACCGACTGCACAGTTCTTCGGTTACCTAGGACACAACCTGAGGAACAGCGTCAAGACATATGTACTCCTGACCGCCACAAGCAAAAACATGAAAATGTGCCTCAGCAGTGCATTCAGTGACATAGGACCCGTCTACCTAGTCGACTGGCTGTTAATCGGAAGAAGCCAGGATGCTGAAGCAGTTTTATACAAATATATCTCTGAACCACAAGCTAGAAATTTTAGCTGCGACCTACGAACTTGCTATGGTAACGCTGGCATCCAAACGTCACTGGGTCCACAGGATGGCTTTGTGTCAATCTACTCAAGAAACTGCCGTCAAACGTCAAAAAGTGAAGCTTCAGGGTCGCTTAAGCGCAACGAGCTGAGGAACAAGGTAATATATGTTGGATGCAGGAACAGGGAAAACAGAAAGCATTCTCAACCCCTTTGCAGCTCCTACCATATGGATGTTTTGATGAATGCACTTCGCTTCTACAACGTGACGTTTAAATTCAGCTTCTACAGGACATTCCAAGATCAGACAGATGACCTTCTCAAAGGCTATTTGGACATCTTTGGAGATTTGTATCCAGCAAACGAATGGCTAGCTGAGCTGCTTGCTTTTCCCGTAATCGTCTTACATGTTTACGAAACATTCTACGTGGCAGAGGGTGAACCTCTGCCTGTGTTATTCTTCCACATTCTCGTGGAATCAAAATTTGGTTTTCTGCTCCTCACAGCGAGCTTGGCTTCAGTGTCAATAGTGATGAAAATGACGCGTCATAAGGAAAACTCGATTACTTCAAAAGCTGCTGCAGATTCGTGGATGTTTTTCTTGCCTGCGTTCTTCGCCACATCTGCGCAGGTTCCGTCCACAAAGTTCTGGACAATAGCACATGGTATTGTGTTCAGTACTTGGCTAATTGCGATACTTCCTCTCTCGAACTATTTCAGAAGCGAGCTGGTGTCAAGGCTTAGCCTTCGCTCCCCTCCGGAAGCAATCGACACAGTCGCCAAACTTGAGCTCACTCTGGAGCGCCAGGGAGCAGTTGTATGCCTGGTTAGGGGAACACTTACGGAAAGATGTTTTAGGCTAGATGAGTACAGCAGTTTCCACAGAAAGTTACGCTTATCGAAGCATATAACATTTGGCAATGGCACTTTGAGCGATCAAGATTTACAACGCTGTTTTTCCTGTGCGCGCAAGAAAAACCACGTATGTTTCATACCCATGTTGCCAGTTTGTCGTCGAAATTCTTTAGGGAGTGGTGTCCTAGAATCAAAAGAACAGCTGCATCCAGTTCTGCTCTCATTGCCCATCCGCAAAAATCATCCCTACATTCGCTCCTACCGAAACTTCCTCCGGTGGTTCCTTGAAGCATCCTTTCAGACCCACACATGCGCACATGCGTGAAAAGTGCCAAAGTTTAGAGACCCAAGCCGAAAACACCACGGAACCAATAGCTCGCATAAAGGACCTAAAGTATTTCTTCATCCTTTTCGCAGCTTGTTTGGCTGCCGCAACAATCGTCTTTTTCGTTGAAGTGCTTATCAAGGGCGCGGTTTCGGAACCCGTCAGTGATGGTCCAGAAAGGTGGGCCTTTTGACCTCAAAAACTTCGACCTCACCTCACATTCAGAAAACCATCGGCGACATCACTCAACCTCAGCGTTTGAGGTTGCGTCATACGGTAAGATAGAGTTCAGGTGTTCAAATTCAAAAACGAACAGTACTGAGTTATCAATTTAAACTGCGATGCACAAATTGCTTCAATATTATTCTGATATATATCCAAAAAAATAGGTTTGTCATGTGAAAGCTACTTGTAAATGACTGCTAACTTCATTCGGCAAGAAATAACAGGCGGAATAAAGAAAAAAAGCTTCTATGTTACGTTGCCAACTCTGTGTTAAACCAAAAAAAGTGTTGGTAAACCGGTAGAAAGCTGTACCGTCGCATCAATTTGCATTTCTTACCGCTACACTGGTAAAGAGTGGAAGTGCTTTTACTTTCACCCAAGCTGCAGTGCTTCGTCCGCTGTTCGGATTCGTTTGTGAGCTTCCGAGGAGGGTCAAGGAGCAGAACAAAGAGGCTATTCCAGAGAGTATAAGAATATATGTTTATGACCGTCATATATAAAAGTATAGCGCATGGTTCGAAACAGAGACCTGCGATAGAAAGCTCTGGTGGTCTTGTGCAGGTTTCCCTGGCTTTGTTTTTTCGTCCTTCCAGAATCAAGTACGCTTTAAATTTCATTGATCCAGTTTGCGTTAAGCAGCCGCATAATGTACCGCGGAGTCCTCTTGAATCGAATGTGAGGCAACAGCCGTCACATGAACGACTTGGAACGGGCATGAACACAACAAAGCAATCTTGCATCTCGCCATACGTGCAAGGACGAACTTCTTGGCTGCTTTTGAAGTGAACACATTTGGTTCAGGTATCAGACAGAACCACCGCGGGTGACCATGAGTCATGTGTTTTCCGCACTCCTGGGTGTTTGAGCTGGCGCCAAGCATCTTCACCAAGTCAGAAGAGGTGGGGGTGGAGGGGATGAAGGGCATGATGAATATATGCTGTGCAAAAAGCATTTCTTCCAAGAAGACTAGAGGCAAGCGTTCTCTTGTAATGTCAAGCTTAACGGGCATTGTGGCGGGGCGCCAAAATTTATAGAGGAGGGGGCTCAGGCATCCCGTTGTCAATGCTGGGGGTAACCAAACACCAAGCATCGTCGCATACAGAGCGTGGCGGTACGCTCCAACTCTGCGTCAGAAGTTAGCGCTCTTCGTAGTAACCAGCGAGTACTGCAAAAACGTCTGGACCTCAAATTTCGACCTCAAGGAATAGAAACCTCCCTAAAATTCAAACTCACGCGTGAGGTTCCTTACCTCACACAAATAGTTTCGAGGTGTTGCTGACCTCAGGTCATCGTGAAGCTAGCATCTATATCAAGGGGTCGAAACCAAGATGATGCCCACCTGAAGAATAGCTTCACTGGACCCGCTAGGAGGTGATTACAAGACCTGTTGCAATTATGTGAAAATCATGCGTACGCTGTAATGACACCGCCGTCATTGGTCTGGAAGACAGGGGCTATATTAGGCTATAAGGCAGATAACCGGTGATATTTGTGCTGCCTGTGCGATTCTGAGTCTCCGTTCGTACCGACAAGAGACACATTGCATTTGCAGCTGCTGTTACTACTATACACCACTGTAAAGGTTCGACGACTTTCTCAATTTTGATCGCGGAAATTGAATATACAGGTGCAATAAATTAAGGGAATATCTCAACGTTGTGTGAACTTGCAAAAAAGTCATTAGTGTCAAATCATCATTAGTGTCCACCTAAGCGTAGCGCGGCTACAGAAAAAAGCTACACAGCATACTCACAAATGCAGTAGCTGTAAGAACGAGCTTTACGCTTGTCCTACAAACTATAATAAACTGTGGCACTTAATACCACAATGCCACGCAGAAATGTTCGGCATCGCACTGGAGGCTGGCACGCAGCCTGACCTAGGCGCCTGCGCATAGCTCTACGCTTTCGGAGACCTGAGTTGCGCGGAGACCATCGAATGCAGCGCTGTTTCCATTCTGGCGCTTATATTCCCAGTGGAAAAAAAGCCGACGGTGGAGATATAATGCGGTGCGTGGAAGAAGAGCAACATTTCTATTTGTCTGGGAATGATGGTTGCTAGTCAAATTCAAATGTATAAGAAACTTATTGTGTATCCTTTTATGGCTTCGGATGTGGGTCGACAGATTGATTCGTGTGGTATTTTGAGGAGCTATATATTGTGCGTAATTATGAATTAAACTGTAAAAAATGTGCCTGCCAGTGTATGACTTAAATGCGCCGTGGCATTTGAAATGGGCACTCACATACACCCAGTCTGAGAGCCATTGTTTAGTAGTTAAATTTTTTACTTTTGTGATTTACTGCTTTCATATCCTGATTATTCTACGTCTACATGCCATGCTGTCATTTGCTGTAAACTGCCTCCTAAATGATTTCCTCATTGTGTGGCTACCGACTTCCCCTGCTTAATCACGAGCCTTTTTGCGGGACACGGCTGAACAGAAAATTGGACCGACATCAAGCCAATTCGAGAAAGCCGAGTTTTTTTTTCGCGCAGTGGTTTGAAGATGGCGAAAGAAAATTTGCTGTACACACGGATTACATAGGAACAGTGCCTGTACTGCACCGCGATAAGACACCGCCCCATATCATTCTGTGTAACCCGAAGATATTTATCACGCTGATACAAATACATAATAATGCCACATAAATGGCCTCTTTAGGCCATCATTGCAATTCTGTCATTACTGTGATCGAACTAGACAACTAATGCACATTACAAAACTCACTGTCTAACATTTAATCTCGTTTTTCTATCCTTCTCTGCTGTAAGTTAGTGTAGGAGCCTAGGATCCTGTGTAGGATCCTGCCGCCGGTTTGTTATCAGCAACATATAGAATAGTTATCACCGCGTGATATAATATTTCCTATCACTCCAGCATTGTATGGTATTGCATACGAGAATAATTTGAATGCAAATGTATGGCTGCACCAAATGACGCCAGGGAATTTCCCTGTGTTATAAGCCTAGCACACCGTAAGTAACCCACTGATTTCAATACAGGGCCCCAACACTCTCGAGCTGCTTAATTGTAGATTTTAGTCTGGGGTTCTTAACCGCAGTGTGCATCTGATGGGTAAATAAAGTAATACATTATTGTTATTACTGTATTGCAGGCCTCGCGCAGTAGTATGCACTGTTGCTGGGCAAATATTTACCAGTACCCAAATACTTTCTCGTACTCAGTGTCGTGTTACACTAGGATAAATCGATGATTGAAAGTTGGGGCACGGCTGTTACACAAGGGGAGTTTTCTTTTGGGTCCCTTATAATACGCGACTACCAGGCTGTGTAGAATGGCAAAAGACGCAAAAATGCCCTTTCTTAAAGTTAGCGCTAAAAAATGTATTGAAGTATGGTCGAGGGGGTTGTGGTTGTGGCACCCAGCAAAATGTTTGTTTCACAAATTGTTGCAGTGTCTGTGGAAATACTCAAGCACATTTTTTGCTCCTAGGGTATGTCTGTATTGTGTGTAATGTATTTGATGCCTTTAATAAATAATATTTCATTCCAATTTTGCCGTGCTAAATTCTACACATTTCTCGAGGTAATTTCTTTACTGGTTGATTCTAGCCAGGTAACCCCCCGGAATCTACGAATGAAACTTTCTCAGCAAAGAAAATATATATATGCAACCAAATTCTATGGTTAGCTGAATTCTCAGCCACTAAGAACATGATAAGATGACATTTTCTTGGTGAACGCAACGTTTTGAAAAAGCATGAAGCCAGACTTTTTTCCCGGTCGGTCGTGGTTTATACTTCCGGTCTCTATTCTAGGTTCTGCTCCAGAGCTACATTATGTTCAGATTCCGAACAGTAAAATATATTTAAATAAATAAATAAATAAATAAATTTTATTTCTGCCTCAAAGATATATGGACAGAGGAGCTGCAGAAAAAGCTGTAAAAATACAGCTTGACAAAGCCGGAGCCCCCATTTTACAGGCAACAGCTGAAGACAAACAACGACTCAACTTCTGGTGTCGTATAAACGAAACAAAAGAACAAAATGTAATGCTATACATCGCAAGAGCACTTCAAGCGTACTGAGTAAACACAGTACCAAGATTTGAGACCAAGAACATTTTTTTTATTTTTATTTTTGTCTATAAGTTCTTGAAACGAACATTGTATTTCGGAGTTTACTTTTCTGTTCAGCACTGGTGTACTAAACAAAGATACAAAAAAGTACAATGCAAGACTTTTCCACTCTACGTGTTCTTTCTTGTACATGCCAAAGAGTGCATATATTTACGGCGAAAACCGAGAAATCAAATATATTCAATACTTAATATTGGTCAACTGTTCGTGCATATGTTAAAGTTCCGTTGATGAGGCACAAGGCCAACAGCTGGAAGCCTGCATCTGCACAGGCTTGAAATTTTGCAATTGCCAAGAGCCTGTCCCTGGGCATTAGGTTCTTACATTGAAGCTTGTGTCATTCCGGCATTCCTTTTACGCAGAGTGTATACGCGGACGCCGTAAGGCGCGCCGACGTGACCGCTGCCTTACTGAGCATGGCTGAGAAAGGAGGAGGAGGAGGAATCAACATTTATTGTGCCCGAAATAATTTGGTGGTGAATGCTTGCACCAGATGGGGTGGTTCTCTGGTTGCGGGACCCATATTTTCCCAGCAGCTCCTGGCCCCTGTCCGTCAGTGCGAGCTGGATGGAATGGAGGGGGGAAGGGGGGGGGGGGGGGGGGGCTGGATAACAAGCTGAGAAAGCAAGCTGTCATGTATAGACAGTTAAGGGAAACGCCTGTTCCTCACCCAAAGATTATGCGCTGGTCTCCACAAAGACAGACTTCTAAGGTGAAATTTTTATGCAGGGCCTATCTAAGACCTGTCAGTTGGTCTGAGAATGTGCGAGAACCCCCAAACCGGCCATCCGGCAGCCAACAAATAGCTTCGCGGGGACATTCGCTGCCTGTAGGCCAGCAGACCATTGACAGCGCGCTGGGTTATATTGAATTAAGAGGTACAGTTCTAATAAAGAAGACGTTTATTGTTGAACTTTGTTCTCTATCTCTCTCAGTGTGATCCAAGCGTTACTCCAGGTAACTAAATGTATTTAGGTGTGAGTTTGAAATTCCTCCCATAGAACAAGAAGCTGGGCTGTTTATGAACAGCCGAAAGTGGCTTCCGTGTGATATAAAAGGAAGCAGATATATGTTGAGAGATTTAGACGCATACAAGAGGAGGCAAACGGAGAACGCCAATGTGATGAATAACAGATATACCGCCCTGTAATCCTGTGCCTCTTAAACTCAAACATACTGCTTAAGATGAAAAGTGTACTTGGGCACATAACATTTATTGGGCGACTAGCTTAGTATGCCTTGCATGCAAGGTGGGTAATCAGGCAATCATTTCATCTATCAGAAACACCTTACCTTTAGCCAAAAAAACTTGAGAAGCAAGTGAATTTTCTGGAATGTTCTGGCGTTTAGACAATATTGACAACACTAATCAACTCACATAACTATGTCCATGACATGACGAAATGTCTCCGTAACCCTTATATATTGCCATACATTTATTGGCTTTCTCTTCATCAACGGCAAGTGTTAGTACGAGGTATATTTCACGAAAGGCGCCGCACATCTAAGGCGGCTAATAGGTGGTAGAAGCCGGAGGCTTGTATTTGTCAGATCCTAGTGCTCCTGAATATACTGTGTGTTAGTTCGCGTCTATCGTCCGAGCTACAATAAGCCCGCATGGGCCACGTAGCTTATTTCGCAACAGTGCGCTCGGCTTCTTTCGCCGCGTACTGCCACGTCGAGCCACTTTGGAGCGTTAACTATACTACTTTCATTCGCGAGTTTCGTGTTGGTCTGCGTTATTACATCATCTGATACCTTGTACAGATGACGTCATGTACTAGTGTACCGCATACTGTTTCATGTCGTGCTGTGCAGCAAACATCGTCGTGTTAAGAAACAAGAAAACTATGCCCTCTCCGCAGCTGATCATATCTCTCCACTTGAGTATTTAATAATTTAGAAGAATGGAATGATCACGCATATACCAACGCCGTTGTATAAGTTGCAATGTGGGAATGTAACTTAAAGGAGCTTTAAAATGCGGACTTTTTACATTCAGTACTTCAAACAACATTATGGGATAAGAGCATTTAAATTTGGTGCTCACATTCATTATTGGAGGATTTCAATTTCCCGACATAATATTGCACTTTTGAATGAAATGTAAAGAGTTGACTGGTCTAAGTTAATTATTCGTGTAATCCTCAAGCACTAACACTTACATGATGCACGCCTTGCTGTGAAGCCCACTGCACAGACCACAGAGATGTATCTCTCCTGGCATCTAAAATACCGGTTTGTAAACGGTTAAAATACCTGGTATAAACGCCACGAAGGATTGAATTACTTGTTGTTTTTTTCATGCTTAAAGCTGCCACCACGAATAATTATCGTTTTTAAAGCGAAAACCTTAAGTGTCCTGTCGTTATCAAAGCCTTCTGAAATTTTTAGTTGGTTTTACTTGGTTTTTACTTTGGAGCAGACTCGACGAACCAGCCTGTTTCATCGCATCCGCCCTGGGGGAGTTGGTTTGGTGCACATGTATTAGAGCCAAGTTGTTAATAGTTTTATGTTTTTGCGTAGCACGACGGACCTCTTTTTGCGAACTGTGTGTCAGGTTAGGCTGAGCAGCGCCTTTCAAAGTTTAATAGCAAGTTTGGCGACTATCCATGGGGGAATTTTTGGCTTCCTTAGAGATGTGCACAATGGCATGTCGTGTCTTGCAATCCCAATTTTCGTTTGAATATTGGTCTGCTGTACCGCGAAAGAAACTTTATAAGGACTTGTGCAATGGCTTTCTTTCGGTCCCATTGTGCAGATTGTTGTAGTGTGCATTTCAAGGAAATTCAACCCTTTGGATTCCCCGAGTGAGCCGGCACTCATGTCACCACAATTTCTTTGTTGTGACGTCTTCCCCTTCTTCAGTGCAGGGTAGTCAACCGGAATTCATTCTTTCTGGTTAACATCCCTGCCTTCCGCCCTCCTTTTTTCCTCTTCCTCAAGCAACAACATATAAAGCCGAAAAAGGGCTTAGGAAGAGATTGGCGCTCAATTTGAAAGTACCAAAAACTAAAATAGAAGTGAATTCAGCAACTAGAAGCAGCCAGAAGCAACCAGAAGCAGCATCTGTGCTTTCGCATTACTCCAATGCAGATTCTGCAGTGCTCTTTGCCTTTGAAGTTGAGGTATCCACAGAACAAGTGCGACAAATACTGCGACTTTCCTGTGAAGAAATTATTATTTCTTGTGTCGAAATAGCGCCGGTCATTGTATAGTCAGAATACGTGAAAACATCTCGGATGTCGAAATAGGACTACAAACGTTAATGTATTTTGTGTTCGTTTGTGCTGCCAGGACGGTAATAGAGAAGACAAAAATTGGCTTAGAAAGACCGTATTTGTGGCAAATGAAATTAAGAACGTTTAATTAACAAGGATTAATGATAAATATCACCGAAGGATCTGTAATTTGGTCAAAAAAACGAAACAAAACTTGGATAATGTCACATTTGGAGGAAAGGTGAGGCAGCGTGAGATCGTAGAAAATGAGTAAAGAATGAAGTACAACTGTATTATTGAAATAATTGGTAGGGGTTGCGAATTCGGTCAAAACGTGCCCTAGAGACCAAAAAAATGAGTAAATACCCCGGATTTCGATGAAACAGTCATGAAAAAAATATGACCAAGAATGAAAACTACGCAAACAGAAAGAAAGCAAATGAGTGCAAAAAAAAAAAGAAACAAATGAGATCAAACGGGACAAGAGATCAAACGCGGCAAATGAGTACAGTGCATCCAAAGATGTTTTTACCTAGATCTCTACGAGAAGTGGGAGCTTCGCTTCAAAACAGTCGCACCTACGGAGTGAAGGTTAGCGCCCAAGCCGCATGCTATGCACATGCAAGTAGATCATGAGCCTCAGCAATGAGCATTTTTAACATTCATAATAAGTGTAGCCATTCGATTTAAGTTATGCCAAAGCGTGGATTTGACCATGAAAGAACGCGCATTATCACTCTTTTCAGTGATTCTGCTCACTTAATATCATTCAGTCGATGCGGTCAGTGCGCGCTTTATGTTGTGTACTGCGATCATGTCGTTGTATTATACGGGCTTTATAGAACGAATTGTTTTTTTTTTTTTCTTAAGGTATTTCCATGTAAATAAAATATATGAAATAGTAGCTTTGCCTCTTGCTGGCTAGCGCTGACTCTGCAGAAGTTTCGTCCGAGGCGACCTCGTCCCGTACAGCTCTTCAAACTACAAAATGATCTTCCCTTGGCAAGTATGACAGCCGTAATTTCTCATTGCAATGGCCTGCAAAATATTTTCCCTTTAATTTCTAAGGCGATAGTCTTTAACGACTCATGCTCGCGGCCACGCTCGTGTCCGTCCATCCGTCCATCCGTCCGTAACTCTTTCGATTGCGTGGGAGGCGGTAGCTAGCAGCTCACATGGCCGAGCACTAATTTGACGCAGAGCTTCCTGACATTAATTTGAAGGCGCTGGCAACTCGGGCCTCTCCTTTCATATGGGAGGGTGATATCAGAATCAGCCTGCCAAGACCCTTGCATTCACGTTATACCTTGGCCACGAGGGCACGTTCATACGGCTAGGTTAAAGCAGGACTTTAAATGTTGGCTGGTAGCTTTCGCTATCACGTCATACCGATCCAGGCGTCCGTGCGACGCCTTTCACTTGGCGCTTCCTCGAACGCCGCACCGCACAATATACAGAAGCAGACGCAGTACAACATCCCACAATTATGTTAGGAAGCAGAGGCACGCCGCTGGGCTCAGTGCTATCGCCTTTCCTATATTCAACGTGGCGATGAGAGGCCTCCCAGGAAAACTTAATCAAATCAAGGGGCTAAATTGTAGCATCTAGCTATGCGGACGATATCAACCTCTGGATTGACCAGAGGAGCGATGCGAGTACTGAAGAACGCCTGCAGACAGCGAGCGACATCAGTGTAAATTACGCGGCTGAAGGGGACTTTCGTGCTCACCGCGAAAATCGGAGTTGTTCCTATATAATCCAAAATAAATCCGATGCAAGAATAACTGGAAGCTTAATATTCAGGTAGAGGGCAAACCGGTGCCAAAGATAGATCAAATCAGGATCGTGGGGAGGGTCATTTAATTTCGCGGGCATAACGGAGAAGCCTTGAAGAAATTAAAAAGATACGCGGTGCAAACGCTTGGGCTCTTGAGGAGGGTCGCCACCAAAGAGAGGTCTTAAGGAGAGAAACTTACTAAAACTAATCCAGGCGTACGTAATAAACAGAATCAGTTACGCGACGGTCTACCTCGTCATCAAGGCCGCAAAAAAGTTGAAACTAGATTGATCCTAAAGTGCGTTAAGAAGGCTCTAGGACTACCCATGGGCACCTCGAGCGAACGACTGATCGAACTCGGGAGTGCGCATCACGTGGGTAGAATTATCGGAGGCAGAGCGAGTCTTCAAGTTAGAGGCTAAGCACGAAGGCGGGCAGGGTGATCCTTGCAAAAGTAGGACTCAACCCAGACAGAGGAATCCAAAAAAGTTTACAATTAGTAGGGAAAGTAGGAACGCCTTGGTAGTCTCCCCCCCCCCCTTCCCTAGAAACATGAACCCAAATTTAACGTCGAAAGAAGGGCCAAACGAGCCGAATGTCTAAAGCGGTTTGTAAACATGAAAGCGAATGAAGCATTCTATGCTGATGAGGCGAGTGGCAGAATAGGTGCGGCGGTAGCCTCGGTAGTGGATAGCCTAGGTGCGCTGGTAACCGCAGCAGCCATCAGAGGCCGCAACATAGAAACTACGGATGAAGTTGCGATAGCCCTGGCTTTCGTAGGAGCAAAAGCCAAGCTCATAATAATCAACCAGACCTTAGGGACAGTGATCAGTACAAATACTGGGGGGCGAGAGAAACCCTCAACCACATAATTTGGGAGTTCCCACAAATCCAGTGGGGTAGAGGGTGGGTGTTCCTGGCCCTGATGTGGCTGGGACAAGTAGGCCACCGCCGCTTGCGGCGGGGGCTAACCTGCGACCGAGGTTTTATTTGTTGTAGGCCGTGATTGCACCCGCCACCGCTTGGGAGGTGGACGACGGCGGTTGCGGCGCGCGTCTTTCTCTCCCTCTTCTTTTTCTTTCCTTCTCTACTTTCTCTCTTCTGTCCAAAATTACTCCGTAGCCCTGTACTACGGCTTCTCTTTCTCTCTTTCTACTTTCACTCCCACCTTCCTCACTTCCCTTACGGCGCGGTTGCGGTGTCCACAGAAAACTAGTGAGACAGTTACCGCGCCTTTTCATTCCTATAAAAATGAATCAGTTAGGCAGCGGAGGTGTGGAGGAGGAAGGGTGGTTGTTCCTGGCCCTACGGGGCTGGGACTGGTAGGTCAACGCCGCTGTCCTCGGACCTCTTCCACATGGTGTGGACGTGCTCCTCCAACCCTGCCTTTGCACCTAACCCAAAGCCCACCCGGGAGAACTGGGAGGCGGACCCTACTCGCCTGCTCTGACCTGAAAGCGCAAAAGGCGTTGATCAACCGAGCAATGGCGGCAGCGGAAGCCACTGGGGTCCCGTACTAGGGACTCCACCTAGTGTTTGTGAGGGGAAGGGCACTAAGCCTGACCCCAGAGCAACCTTCATGTAACTACTTTTAATAAACGTTTTCACCACCACCTAGCCTGTCACCTAATTTTTAACTGTTGTAGATCGTCATTGCACCCGCCACCGCTTAGGTGCTGGACGACGACTGTTGCGGCGCGCGTCTTCCTCTTCTTTTTCATTCTTCTCTACTTTCTATATTCTGTCCGCACGAGGCAGCTGAGATGGTTCAGCTACAGAGCGAGTAGCAGGCCCGTTCACCTTTTTCTTCCTACAGCCACAATAAGGCAGCGGAGGTGGCTCAGCTACAGAGCCGGTAGCAGGCCCGTGCATGTTCTTTTCCTTCCTACAGCCACAACAATCAGGGATAGGACAAAATACCCTTTTCCGAAATGCGGACGATCCCATGACGCACCGTCCATCTTGCGGAAGAAGCTGCAGCAAGCCAAGGGCTATCTGCCAGCCTCTCATCCGTTGGCTCCCCGTCTTCCCCGGCCTGCGTGCCGGGGGCGGGGAAGAGGACGCCCTTTACCGCTGGAAATAAAAGTAGTCCAACCAACCAACCAACCAGATCAGCGGCCACCTGAACTGCGCAATGAAGAAAATGAGGAAGGTGGGAGTGAAAACAGAGAGAAAGAAGTGCCGTCGTGGAGGGACTCGGTCCACTGCATGCATGATAGAAGCCTTCGCGTCATCGCAGTTTAGTGATCCAAATTACCCCCTAGAATTTTTGCCGAGCAGAGGTGTACCGACTTCGCAGTTATTTGATTTTTGCGTTTCTGCATCCACTCCTACATTGTGTCAGAGATAGACCCTTACGACTGTCTTTCCTAGCCTGGCCACACTGAACAGCTGACATGTCGCAGAGAAAAGGTGCCTCTGGCGTTTCATTCACGAGTACGACCATAGCACGGTCTAGACTACAAGCCTAGGGCCTACCTTTTCATGAAGCTAAATAGAGGGACCATTGTGCACACAGAAAACGGTGGGCCCTAATGTTAGGCTGCCTCTCTGCCTTTCCTTTCTATTAATCCACTTGCGCCAAAGAAGCTCATTGAAGCTTATGCGAAAAGGAGAAATTCACTGTGGTAAACTGAAATGATGTGTTCGCATTCTCTCTACCTGCGGCTCATGACGCGTAACTATACTTAGCAATGGCTCGAATGGCAACTTTGCCCGTTATTAAGCCAAAACTGACCTTACTGTGGCCCATAGGCAACACAAAAACGCAACGGCAGATGCCCCTCTTTCAAAGGAGGCCCTCCATCCGACGACATCGGCCAATTGTCACGTCCTAAACGTGTCCAGTTGATCCGGGGTTAACCGCTCTACACCTACCAGGCTTTGTTTTGTCACCATAGCGGGTGCAAGGACATTATACCACGGTTTCATAACCCTCAGCCGATATCACTGCTGGTGGGCGTATTTTCATGGCGTTCTAACAGTATACTACCATATTTTGAGCGCGGGCGATTTTGAGTGCGAGAGCGAAACGGCTTCATTCAGGAATAGACTTGTGTCATAGAGTGATCCGCCGCCGCGGCTTTCACAACGCGTGCGGAGGTCTCATTGCAGACGCTAGATAGCGTCACATACTGGAAAGCGCCCTGACCACTTCATTCAAAATGTGACGACACTCTCCTTGGCTTCGACTTCCTACTCGGCGTGTCCTCGCGCGCTCCACAAGCCACTCTTTTAAGAGCGTAAGCTCTTAGTACGTTCGTTCGCACATTTCGTGTCCGTCCGTCTGTCCAATATACACCACATGGTAAAATTGCCGCAGTATTTTAGTCTAAGCGCGGCTATTGTCACCACATGACCACTACACGTATAACATTGTGACGTCACCACGCCCACGTAGTCGCCATGGGTAGCTGTGTTGTGGCGTCATCACGCAGCTAGGTTATGTATATATGGCTAGGTGGCATTATTGTGACGTCATCACAGGTTTCCCTCATGCGGGCCCGGCCGTAATTGTTGCAGATGCAGGAAGAAGCAAAAGAAAATGCACGGGCTTGCTACTGGCCCTGTAGCTGAGCCACCTCCGCTGCTTCATGCGGACAAGAAAGAAATTAGAGAAGAAAGGAAACGGCGAAAAGGGAGAGAGAAAGGCGCGCGTCGCAACAGCCGTCGTCCGCCACCGAAGCGGTGGCGGCTGCAATGACGGCCTTCAACAGGTACCAGACAAACTTGATGTCCTCAAGATGACCTCAAAAGGCACAAATGTCCTCGCAGATTTGCTGACGTTCTTAGGACGTCCTGAAAACGTTAACCACAATGTAATCCCAGAAACGCCCTGATAGAGGCCTATTAAGGTCGATAGCTATTGAATGTATAACAGGTAAGTTTCTTGTTCTGCGTTTTAAAATAAGAAAATAACAGACGCAGTTCATCTACTAGGACGCAAAACCTATCAGCGATCGAAGCAGCCACAGTTCGTCTTTTAAATTTGTCACTATTATTGTGCACATGGAAACCTATGAAAAAATGCTAATTTTATATACATTATTGTTTATGCGAAGCATTTGGAGCCCCTAACCTCCTTCCACGACACAACCGCTTTTCTCATAGCGAAAGCCATCATTTTTGCGCTTGACAACCATGAGCTTTCTTTCAGCCGTTGGAGACATCAAGCTAAGCCAAGCTCTACCGCTGAACTTTCTGCGCTGGCAAGATGGATTTACTGTATCAGCTTGCCAGGTCACTCAACCAATAAACCAATCGATTAATCATGGAATAGTCAACCAATCCATCACTTAGTAAATAAATATAAATAACTAAATAATAATTATCTATTCCTTCAGAATATTGCCATACCTCTGCGTTGCCTTCCGCGACCATAGAAGTAGAAGAAGAAGTAAATTGGAGCATACCGGTGCCCAACGATCTTCGCTGCTGCTCAGCGACACAGAATTCCTGTTATCTCTCGGGCCGTTTTTATCAGGTAACGAAAGACGCACCTCTTCCGAATGCTTAAAAGCAGCTGAAACTTATTTCACGCTTCACAGTAACCAAACATTTATGAAGTGATTATTCGAACCTTAGGGCTAGTGAAATTTGAGCCCGTACAGTCTGTTAACCCTGGCTCCCTAATCGAACGAAGCTATAACTTTGCTCAGAGCGGAAAGAGCAGTTATATTATCGAGTGTAGTGCACAATGAAGGGTGTCTCAGAAAGGGGTCCTATCTTCTGTTGCATGACAACACAGAATGTGCTAGTATGTTCTAGAAATTTGACTTTATATCTGCTTAGTCAGCATCAACACAAAACAAGGCAACAGCATACGATTTTCTTGCGAATGCGCGTTTGCATCGTTGCGGCACGTGCATCTTTATATTGCTCTGTGGCATATAACCACTTTATGTCACGAGCGCCTCTCTGCCGACACCTTGTCAAGAACTATAAATAACGAGCTGCACTGTTTCTGTGTATCTGTTGTGCATGCCGTTATTGCACACGCCGCCGCTTCGATATCTTTCTTTCTGCCCTCCTTCCTCAATTCTCTATGTTCACACGAGGCCGCGGGGCGGTTCAGCTAGAGCCTGTTGGCAGGCCCGTGCATTTTCTTTTTCTTCTTTCTTCCGCCGCAGCAACAACACAACAAATGCGTTCAGTCTTGTCTCAGCCTTGTGATGCGTTCTTTCAGCTCTACTCCCGATTCTCCTCATCTTGCCTTCCGCAACGATTGACCCTGGTGCCTGGACTTCGTGCGAATTCTTGTAAGCGGCTCGAGAGCCGCTATGACGACACCAGCGGACACCCGATACACAAGCATACCGGCGATTGCTGCTCCTGTTTTGCTAGCACCGCTGCTCCTCTTCGACAGCCTGGTGCGTTCCAGATTATTTTGCCTTAAACTACAAAACGTAAAATGAAGCAGATCATTGGTTAGGTGTGGGAAATCCACTTTCAAGTTGGCAAATCGCACCCACAAAATGTTCACTCAGACGCCGGTCTTTTATACTCTATTTCTTCTTGCGTTATGGTGACATTGCATGCATGGGCTTACAAGCTCTGCTTTAGGAAATGCCATTTCGCATACCACTCGGTAAAGCCTACCACTGAATATCTGGTGAGGAGACACTATAGTAGACCTCTGCTGCGTAATTTATTGTGCACAGCGATGCAGTTCTCGGCGCCAAAAATGTGGCTTTGTTTATGTCCCTGCACTGAACAGGTTTGCTATCTGCACTCATTAGTACGCAGCTTAGACCATATTAATAGATCAATCGATCGATGATATTGATCAGTTAATCAATCAAAGCTTATCTGCTCGTATTTTACTTGATTCACTTTCCTTGGAGCCACTTTATGCCAGCATGTGCAATTAAGCAGAAACGAACTCATCGGTAGATTCTATAGACTGGCCTCTCGCGTCAGTCAGTCTTGGTTTCGTACAGACAAGAAGCAGCGTCAACAACAGCGCGCATACAGAATCCGCGTCGTGCAGTCGTCGTCGTACGCCGTGTTCCTGGTCGCGCTGTTCACGGTTCTCGAGTCAGTCCCGCTGGCTGTTGTGTCGCTTGTTCCCTGGGTGGCCGCAGCTTTTATCAGTGCTTCGAGTTGTGACTACGGACACCTCGTCAAGAAGAGCGCAGCAGTGAGTAAATATTAAAATTTCAACCTATACGTACAGTCATGAGCAATAGGAGGGGTAACGAACGTTTTTTAAGAAAGGTTTGGATTCTCTGCTTGTTTAGCCATTGAATCTGAGAATAACAATTGAAATATTAAGGTCAAAATGAAAACTACTTATACAGCAAAAAAACTATGTTTTTTTGGTTTTTTTTCAAAAATAACTGGGAAGTGCTCAATTCATGAATGCCCAAATTGTGTTCCCTCTCAGAGCGTAACGAGGGTACTTACAAAATGTAGCTAAATGAAGGACTCGTGCTATAGCCGCTTAACTCGTTGCAAATGGCGCACGTAGATGGCGTGTCTCTGATCTTTGCCCTTGGACATGACCAACCTTGCATAGCTTGGTTTCAGTCGAAGAACTGCAATATGCGTAGTTTAAAACTTTCGAGACGGACTGCACTGGATCGCGGTTACAGAACCAACATAAAGGTATCACGATAGTGAAAAGAAAGTCCGGGAAACGATCATAGACTGCTCTGCTGCGAAGGTCAGAAAAAAAAGGCGGAACAATACGAGCTCCATATTGTGACGCATTTGCACCTTGTTGCATTAGGCTAGGCACCGGGTGATATGTGCATCTTAATGTAAATTAAATTGGGCTAACTTAGTTACACACCACTTATATGGTGCAAATGTTCAGAATTTCTGGACCTATAGCTGATAGCTTCAAGCAATGTTTCTGACGATACAGCTTGTCAAATGATATGGATTTTTTTATTCAACATACAGATTTTTGGGATTCGAAACAATGCCTCAGCTATGGAATTAGAACTATTCTAACGTCATGGCCTTAGCGTTTTTAAACTTGGCCCAAGGACTGCTTGGGGTATTCGCGAAAGGAGCTTCATACGCCTGACGACTTTAGCTTTAGGCTTCACGATGCTGCTGTTTGTTGGAATTCAGTAAGAGCAGCAAGTGTAGTTAACGTATTTCTTTAAAAAAAAAATAAAAAAGGACATGTGACCATCAGCGCTGAGCGTAAATAATAAATGATTATATATGGTTATCCTGCATATGCAAGCAAGGATTAAGCAATCCATCGTGCGGTATAGATCACATTTTTACGCCACTCACCCGCGTGGTTTTTTCTGCTGACTTGCGCGCTGCCTTGCGGTGTTTTTCTAAAGGAATGCGGAGCTACTGTATCTCCCCGGAGGCGCCTGTACAGTAGTCACAATTTGCTAAATTTCGCGTGCTGCAAAATATTGCTAAGATATTTTCGCGCACGGTTGTGTCGCTACAAGTTATTCGCGTTACCACAGAGATTGTTTGTGAAAATCCAGGTGTTGGTTATGAACATTGATTTGATATTCGCGTTAACAGTGTTGGCGTTGAGAACGCAGTCGTGCCATTTTATTTAATACCCTGTAGCCGAGAACCGTTTTTGAACAAAACATATTTATGTAATTCCAATTCCACTGAGCCGTTAATCCTTACTTGTGAGGCCACAACGAACCTCACAAATCAGTCTGTGTTGTCATTTGTGGAGAAGTGTGCTGTCATATCAAGAAATAATCACTTATTGCAGCAACGTATCGCGTTGGTTGGGTTGGGTTGGGTTGGGTTGGGTTGGGTCGGGTCGGGTCGGGTCGGGTCGGGTCGGGTCGGGTCGGGTCGGTCGGTTGCTCGGTTCATAGGAAGGGAAAGGCGCAGTATCTGTCACACTTGCTATGTGGACACCTGAACCGCGCCGTAAGGGAAGGGAGGAAGGTGGGAGTGAAAGTGGATAGAGAGAAAGGGGAGCCGTAGTGGAGGGCTACGGAGTAATTTCGACCACCTGGGGATCTTTAACGTGCGCTGACATCGCACAGCACACGGACGCCACTTCGTTTCGCCTCCATCGAAACGCAGCCGCCGTGGTCGCGGGTTCGAACCCGGGAACTCCGGCGCAGTAGTCGGGCGACTTACCACTGCACCACCCCGGCGGGGCATATCGCGTTGCGCTTATCTCATTTTCAGAGCTGACAGTACCAAGTTTGTTTGTTTTCTGCGCTATATTATAACACTGCTGCGTGAGTGTTGTTTCGTGTTTCTTTTATGCTTAGAAAATGCAGTACCTACCAAACTGTTCCGTCTGCATGTCACCATATGATACGTCTTTTTAGATCCTGCACATATGTTTTCGACCATGCTAAAATAACAACAGCAAACAGATGATAAAACATGTTTCTGGGTAAGTTGGTACACTTGTCTTTCTCAAACGCAGCGAAACAAGAGACAACGACAATGGAAAACACTCTATGGAGCAATGTGATGTGTCCTTCCATTGTCATTTTTCAACGTTGCGCTATGTGTATGAAAAACGGATGCTGTGCCTAGCATAACGATTTAGCTTTCATACACTACATGGTGTTAACGTCCCAAAGCGAAATGGGCTACGCAATAGTGGAAGGCTCTGGAAATCCAATTTCTGCTCACAAAATTTACATTCCACTGAGAAACATTCTGACGCAGTCGAGTGAATTCTTTCTGGATTATACAAACACAGTTTGTAGCCATCGTCAATTCCAATGTTCTGCTTTGTCCAATTCTTGGCTGAGCAGTAAAACTTTCGTCTTGGTAAGCTCTAGTGCTGTAGACGTTCACGTGGGAACACTTTCTGTGGTGAACACAATACTTCGTGGAGGGAGGGAAAGAGGAGGAAAGGAAGGGCGAGGGAGGGAGAGAAATCGAGGGAGAAATGTTCAGGTGGCCGCGTGTGTACGCTCAATTTCTTCTACGCCATTATGACCCTATGCCCAAGTAGTCTGCGCGAAACGAGCACTGGCCGCGTGTCTACGCTCAATTTCTTTTACGCCATTAT
This sequence comes from Amblyomma maculatum, assembly GCF_055883805.1. Lineage (NCBI taxonomy): Eukaryota > Metazoa > Arthropoda > Arachnida > Ixodida > Ixodidae > Amblyomma > Amblyomma maculatum. The sequence goes on along the minus strand of NC_139346.1, from coordinate 165,015,311 downwards.
CACCCGATGACCATGTGCGCGAAATAGGTACCTCAGATTGTTTCAATACCTTGCAGTCTAGCGGCGCAATTTTCCCAGCATATAATTTCCGTACGCAGTCTGCGAATCTTTAGTGATAAATCTGGGATGGTGCAAAACTACCATGGCGATGGCCTCCTCTTCCAGCTCTTCAATTTCCCCGAGCTGGTCAAAAAGTACGTTGACCGTCTGCCCCTGATGCGCCACCGAAATTGTCGAGACCCCACCTACAGGACCCGCAGTCCCGGGAAAAAGGCTCCCTCCAATTTAGATCTGCCCCTATTCATTATCTTGGCCCTCACATTCTTCTTTGCTGGATGATATTCCGGGTGCATAGGTGCATATTTTTAGGATGAGACACAGTCCAAAACTTGCCTCTCTAGTATTCAGGAATGCCTTGTTTTGCTTCCGCGTTTCAAAGCAAGTACTTTTTAAGTCTTCCAGCAACTTGCACCCAGCTTTTGTTCTCGAAAATACTGAGTTGAGAGGTGGGCCTCGTTAAGCTCCTACGTGGCATTTTGCACCCCCACTGCACTAATCACTGTGTAGTTTTTTTGCAGCGACATTTCCAAAGCCTTTTTGTATGCTGGCGAGCGATTGGTAACTGAAAACGCATTGCGTCTAAACATCTTTCAGCCCACAGCACGCCGATCCGACTAACTCCAGTGTTTTCGAGTCAAATCAATACTTTCGTATTCGCATCCACAAACTCAGATGGCTAAAAAAAGCTACCGTGCATTCATTTATGTCGTGTTAAGAACAGACACAAAAATAAAATATCAATGCACCAATCTGCTTATGAGCAGTTATTTCCAGTTTCTACCTTGCTTGAATCGCGTATTACACTTTTTTGAAGGCAATCGACCAAATCTACACTCTAGCATGGTTTCTGAGCGTCCAGGAGCTGGCATGGCTGACCTCGTTCCTGACCGTGTACGTGGTGGTGGACTCCACGCGGCTCTGGAGGCGGCTTTCACTGCTGCTTCTGCTCAAGTTGCACATCACCCGCGTAAGGTCACTGTTCGTGTCGCTCATGGCGTTCGCCTTCGCGGCGTCGCTGGTGCTTCCGCCCACCTTCGTCACCTTCCTACTGGCTGCCTTCATCTGGCGTCTCGTGGACCATATGCGAGTATGCAATTCCACCTCACTTCCTGTTGAAAAACACTGAGACTAATGAGAAGGTACTACATTTAGGCTAGTTCGGGATGTTACGCAAAGCTCATACAGCTAGTCCGATCGAAATGCTGTCTCCGTACCCCAGTTTCGGCTCGAGTGTTGTCGGGAATTGTCGGAGGTGTACGGAAGGAAGCGGGAAAGATGGACCTATTCTTGATCGATAACGGCTAGGTAATGGATGGAAAGTGTGGCAGCTGATTGGTCCTTAATACCGTAGCAGGAAGTGATTGAATAATTATTGATAATCTGTAATTTTAAAAAGTAAATAATTTGATATTAGCCATTGTTCCGTAGTCACCTATATTAAAAGGACTAAAGCATTGAGTCTTAGTCCATCGCAGCTTATAAAAACAGGTGATGCAAACAGAATATCAAGAGCTGGCCTGCACCCTAATTGTCCTTACTTTGCCCTCTTCGGGGGACCAGATTGAAGCTACAGCATCGCAGTAAATACTGCTCGGTTGAATACAGTGAGTCCTGGAATTTAAATAAGAAACGCCGAAAAGCCTCCAAGCAAACAGACAGGATAAGAGGAGGAGGAAGATGAGGAGGAAAGGCAGGGAGGTTAACCGGTAAAATAAACCGGTTTGCTACCCTGCACTGGGAGAAAGGGGTGAGTTGATATAAAAGTTGTTGCACAGGATAAGACTGGCAGAGCTATCGATGTGATCAATATGTGCAATGTGTCTGACATTAGTATGTATAACATGGAGAAAATCGAGCATGCTATGAAGAATGGTGGTAGCTTTAAAGCGAAAAAGAGGAAATTAGGCATAGGCAAAAATCAGGTGTATGCGCTAAAGGATGAGGCGAGGAATGTCATCTCTAATGTGGACAAGATAATTAAAGTAGCCTAGGGGTTCTATAGCCTAAGTAGTGAGGACAGTGATACTTTTGTTTTTTATTGCGCAAGTTCGTCCTTCGGCATAAGGGTTTAAATATATTGATACAGGCCTGTGGCAGCAATGAATGCCAACAGCTCTCGCTGGTGTGGGCCATGTGTCCATACCCCTGTGTCTGGCGATCTGGTAGGGTGGTAAGAGTGGCTTCTAAGGTGTGCTTTGCGGGCCACGCGAAAGTGATACGATTGGCAGTATTAAAGGGCAATTAAACAATCCGACAGCAATGAAGGAAGAAGTGACGGTTTAGAAGTTATGGAAAAGGGGAAAGAGCTGGGGAGAATCACGTAGCTGTATATTTGTTGATTTACAAGAGGAGAAGGGGGGGGGGGGGGATCGTGCTAGAAAAACTGGCCACCCTGTATACGCAATTTCTGGTGATATTGACGGGGCCGGAATCATGAAAGAACGCTAGTATCCTAATTCATAAGAAAGGGGACTCTAAAAACTTGAAAAATTGCATACCAATCAATTTCACATCAGTTATCCGCAAGCAATTTACTGGGATAATTGCTAATATAATCAGGGCAAGCCTAGCCTTCAATCAGTCAAAGAATCAAGCAGATTTTCAGAAATGGTACTTACTGTCCATCATATCCATACTATCAACCAAGTGATAGAAAAATGCACGGAATATAACCAGCCCCTGTACATAGCATCCATTCATTACAAAAAGCATTTGACTCAATCATGCGGGCATTGCAAAATCAGGCTGTTGATAAGCCGCATGTGGAAGTACAGAAAGATATCTATAGTGGCTGCACAGCAATCGTATTCTGCATAAAGAAAGTAATAACAGTCCTGTAAAGACAGGTGTTAGGGAAGGAGACACGATCTCCTCAGTACTATTCACAATTTGCTTAGAGGAGGTATTGAGAGACTCGGAATGGTAGCAGTTAAAGATAAATTTTCATAGAGAATACCTCAGTAACCTGCAATTCGTTAATAACATTGCCTTGCTAAGTAACTTAGAGGATGAACTGCAAAGAATGATTGATGACCTAGAGAGGAAAAGCAGAAAGGTAGTCCAATATAATATGCTGAAGGCTAAGGTAATGTTCAACAGCCTCTGGAAGGAACAGCAGTTTACATTAGGTAGCGAAATACTGGAAGTAGTAGGCGAATATGTCTACTTAGGACAGGTAGTAACCGCAGATCCGGACCATGGAAGGGGAACAAACGGAGTAATAAAATAGGGATAGAGTGCATTATTCAAGTACTTGCAGATAATGACTAGCAGCTTACTGGTATCTCTATAGTTTTATCTTACCTGTACTCACCTAAGGGGATTAAAAGCAGAGGATAACGAAGATAATTCTACTCCAGCTAAGGACAACGCAGAGAGCAATAGAACGGAAAATGGTAGGTGTAACGTTAAGATGTAGCAAGTGTGCAGACTGAGTCAAAGAAGCAACACGAGTTACATGACATTCTAGTGGAAATCGACAAGAAGAAATGGGAATGGGCAGGGCATGCAGTGCGGAGAGAGAATAACCGATGGTCGATAAGGATAAGAAATTGGATTACAAAGGGAAGGAAAACACCCCGCCGCGGCCTTACAGAGGTAAGATGCCCGAATACTGTGCCGGAGTTCCCGGGTTCGATCCCGATAGCCGGCGACTGCGTTTCGATGAAGCCGAAAAGGAGAGGCGTCCATGTGCTGTGCGATGTCAGCGCACGTTAAAGATTTCCAGGTGATCAAAATTACTCCGTAGCTTCCACTACGGCTCCTCTTTCTCTTTTTTTACTTTCACTCCCACCTTCCTTCCTTCCCTTATGGCGCGGTCGGGTGTCCACAGAACAAGTGTGACAAATACTGCCCCTTTCCTTTCCTGTGAGCCAATTATTATTATCAAGGGAAGGAAAGCGTTGCAGGGGGCGGCAGGACAGATGAGGTTAAGGAGTTCTCAGGGGTCTAGTGGGTGTAGACAGCACAGGACCGCGTTGATTTCAGTGGGTATAGGCCGGCTTATTATGATGATGATGAGCCCTGGAGTTTAAATCTTGATAAAGTACTTTCTTCTCTTATAGGGCATTCTTACAGGCTTCAATTTGATCTTTTAGGAAAATCAGTAACGGTAACAGCTTAACATAGACCTGACGCGAAAGAGGTAACACAGCCAAGTACTAATTTTGGACAAGCGTATGTTTTCGACATGATGTTTTGTGGTACGGTATCTCACGGTGATGTATGTGAAAGTCAACGTCTCAAAGCTGCACATGGGCTAAAAATATAGTTGAGATAAAACAGGCGTGATCATCATTGAGCAACATGTGAGTCGAGATATATTGTTAAGATATTATGACATATTGGTAACTAATTTACCCATCTTTCAATCTGCCCTGAGTATCGCTGTATAAACGCGCACAAGCTATCTGATCGTTGTGCCTGTAAGCCAGTCGCCTTTCCGGGTCCCGCGGAGCGCTAGAACTAGCCGCAAAATGTGGGTACCGCGCTGCTTTAATTGATAGGTAATGTTCACGCAGGTACCTGATAGACTTGGCCACAAGTAAGCGGAATGCTACTATATTGCATCAGCATTGTACTCTGAATAGTTTGGCTGCAATGTTTACGCCTGCAGAACTGCTCTCACCTGAAGGTGCTCCTGCGTAAGCACTATTACCTCACTTTCGTTTGGCTGAAGTCTGCAAGAGAGGGTGGTTATATCGCGATTTCAGGTAAAATTGCCTGAATGTTTCAAATAACCGAAACGGAAGACAGGGAGGTTAGTCAGGCATCGGCAGCTTTGTATGAGGAGGAGCTCGCTTTTTTAGAACACAGACATACGTTTTGAATTATGCTCATTTCTCTTCAGTTACCACGTGCCATTTAAGCTCAGCCGAAAGCTCAACTGTACAAGCAAGTCCAAGCAGTTTTGCTTAGACGATTTTACAAATTAAATTCTGCTCCACTCAGGCTTTTTTGATGATGAGGGCAGCCCGGTGATTGCAGGCCGTCTCCGTTTAATGAGCAGGGCTCAGTAGGTGCGGCTGATCAGCTAGGTGAGCGGACCTCGCCGAAAATATTTATTTAAATATTTTATTTAAATAAAATGAGAATGTTGTGAAGAGGAAGGTGATGTCCTAGTCCGGAACTTCATTTTCGTAAGCTGCTGCCCTGGCTTCTTCCATAAGCTGGAGCTGACATCCTTCATTGGAGCTAGACAGTGCACGCTACCTCCCACCTATTTATTTGAGGTTCCCACCTATTTTATGCTATTTACAGCTTGCTTAGAGAGTGTATTCAAAGGCATGGAATCGGAGCAGTTAGGAATCAGGGTAGATGGAGAATATTTCAGTAATCTGCGATTCGCTGATGCCAACGCCTTGTTCAGCAACTGAGGCGACCAATTGCAACCAATGATAAATGATCTGGACAGGAGAAGCAGAAAGGTAGGCCTAAAGATGCATATGCGGAAGACTGACGTAATGATGAACAGCCTGGAAAAGAACGGCAGTTTAAAATAGGTAGCGAAGCATTGGAAATGGTGGGCCGCAGATCCGGACCAAGAAAGGAAAATAACTATCGGAGAATAAGATTGGAGTGGAGCGCATTTGGCAGGTACTCAAACATTATGACTAGCAATTTACCAGTATTAACTCAGGAGGAGAGTGTGTAACAGTTGCATCCTACCGGACTGGCCTATGTGGCTGAAACATGGAGGGTAACTAAAAGGGTTCTACTTAAGTTGAGGAAAACGCTGAGTGCCATGGAACGGAAAATGGTAGGTGTAACGTTAAGAGATAGGAATCGGTAATAGTGGTTTAGGGAAATAACTCAAGTTAGTGACATTGTAGTCGAAATTAAGAATAAATGACCATGAGCAAGACATGCAGTTCGAAGAGAGAATAACCAATGGCCTTTAAGAGTAACCAATTCAATTCCAAGGGGAGGTAAGCGTAGAAGAGGATGGCAGGAAATTAGGTGGGTCGATGCGATTAATAAATTGGCAGGGGTTAAGTGAATGCAGATTGCACAGGACCGGTTTAATTCGAGGAAAATGGTAGAGGCCTTCTTTCTGCAGTGATTTATCCTTCTGCCTGATGATATCCTCCCACCCCTGCCGCGTTGGCTGAGATATGATATCAACAACTTGCTTTTGTTTTCAGCAGGCCCTTACCGTGTGGCACAGGTCTGCCTTCTGCCCAGAAAATCTGTATTTGGATTCCATGGAATCCGGGTTTATTTGTGGGGCACGAATAGGGAAGTCAAGCCTGAGTCTGTAGTATACGGATGTAAATCTCATTTTTGCTAAAGTTTTTCGGTGGTTAGACACACATTTGAGGCTGCTGCTCTGGTCGATAGCTGAGGTGTTCTCTTCTGTCCCAGAATTCGCGCTCGGGCTCATCCTTATCCGCTTCGCCAGTAACGCAGGTGGCTTTCGTGCCGAAGTCAGTTCCGCGGCAAGATCACTCTACTCAGCCGCTGCGTGATCATGAATCACTGAGCTGTGCTTATATTAGTGAACGATAAGAACAGCTACATTTTAAATGGGATACCTTCTATTAAAACGTATGCAGCTGAAAAGCTTTGCTCGTGCAACTTGTCATGTTATTAAACTTGTACTTTTCGCTTCGAGGGTCCATGGCATGCTATGAAGAGGCTACGATCTTGAACGCGGCCGCAGATATTGCATGCGGCTCTCAATATCCCCGCAGGACGACATGGTGGTGGTGCAGGCACGTCTGAACCTGCGCGCAGCCGTTACGCCAAAGATGACGGGCGCAAGAAGGCATGATGTCGACTCCTGCAATCCGTCGCAGTTGCCAACACCTCTCGGGCCCAGGTATCTCTCGAGTGGCAGCACCCGCGCTGGCTCGAGGGCCAGCCAGGAGAATGTGGTGCCGGACCATCGGTTCCCTGTTTCGCTTATGCGGATCAATGAAATTTCGAGGCAGCTCACCAGGGCTTTCCGATCAGCCTGCACCGAGTCTCCCATATTGCGAGCTCTGCGCACCAAGGGGCTGTCCCGTTCTGCGGACGCTGTGGACAGCCAGATCAGGAGCGAGATGTACAGTACCGGGTCCGATACAAGGAGCATGACGTCCACACAAAAGGCAAATAATTTTTTTTTTTTGTAAACGAAAACTGCCACAGAATAAGCTTAAGAGGCGTCACCAGTACGAGTGCCGCCCATATAGGTTTGCTTTGGTTTATGGGGTTTTACGGCCCAAATCAGCTCGGGCTATAAGAGACACCTACAGCTTAGGGAATTTCGACCACCTGGTGTTCTTTAACGTGCGTTGACATCGCACAGCACGTAGGTGCCTTGCTTTTCGCCTTCATCGAAAAGCGGCTGCCTCATTTTTTTTCGTTCATATTTATTTTTATCTTGATATTTTCACATACAATAGTTAATTGTGTGTATTAGAGTGAACTTTTACATTTGTTCAAGTTAGGAAAGCACTAATGCAACGGCAAACAAGAAACGAAAGATTAAGGTACTACTCTGCTGCAATATATTTGCATATTATTATTTTGAGCCCCTTTTTTATCCTCTCATTATGCTTCCCAATTGTTTTTTGATCAATATTTCTTTGTTTCTGCGTTACACAGATAATCGCTGAGTGTCTGCGATTCATCCTTCAGCAGATTACCTGAGTCACAGCGAAAAGATTTGCGCGTTGCTAAAACTTTCTAAGTGAAGGAACGAAGTGAGAAAGATGCGCTTCGTTTGCGGGCACAGTGCACAAGCAAACCCATCAACTATTATAACCGCTTAACCATACAGCAGATTTATACGAAGCATCGTCCCAGGGCATTTCCCGCATTTACAAGCCGCTAGTGTAGACTCACAGAACGCTGACGACGAAAGCGTGTAGCTAGCTGTGGCTAGGAATCCCTAATCGCGTCGACCCTATTGTAAATCTGCCTGGCTTTGTATTCTTAAAAACGTGGCTTCTGATGAGGTCGAATTCTGCAGGAACTCTCTCACACAAAGCCAAATGGGACAAAATTTTGCTCGCATTTTCATTCCTTGTTCGCACACGCGGTAGAGCTCATACTTTCGTTTCAGGGTGGTATTTGCAATTTGGAGTTAAATATTGTCATCTATGAACACAAAAAGTTCAAATTTCATTATTCTTGGAGCTGGTGAGACCTCCTAATGAAGACAGTAAAACGGATGAGTGGAGAACTAGTTCTTTTAACTTCGCAAAACCTGTATTAACACTGTGATTTGGTTTATGTAAATATTTACAGGTTATAATATGATCCTGTACTTAAAGAAGGAGAACACGGACAGGACATTATACTTCCGAAAAATCTCATTTCTGCTCTGCCAAAAATACGCAACGTCTATGTTTTTGCGCATGATGAGCTGCATGCCGAAGGGAGCACTCACGTGAGCTAGAATGAGCAAACATATTATTTGGCTCATTTTAATGTGGTTATCATACTAACATACATAACACAATCGTGGGTTGGCTACTAGTATGTAGCGCTACGAGTACCGTCTACCATTATTGTCAATTGTAACCAGGCAGGCCACTGGTTTCACCAAGCCCCATATGCACCAATATTAACCCAAAGCTCTTGCATCTAACTTGTCAAGTGTCACTCTACCAATAGATATGGTGGCTGTGCAATGAGCTACACAGGGTGCAACGGACATAAATTATTTGAAACATTTGAGCTAAGGGTGTTTGCAATCCAGTCCTTACTACACCACCCAAAACTATACACAGGTGAGGAAAACAGTTCTTATTTTCCACAGATCTAGAGTTGAGGAGTGTCATAAAAGATCGACTACCCGGCTAAGAAGCGTAACAAACTCTTGTCATGTTACCTGTCGAAAACAAGCAGCATTGGACATATCTCGCGAAGCTAATCCGAAAGATTTTGCTTGCATTACCGTCTGTCTCCACTGAGGGACAAGAATCTCACGTAGAACCGAAACCAAGGACGATGTCTTCTGGTATCTTTTATTTGTACGTACTGTAGGTCCCAGGCGCTACAATACGTGTGGCGATATACATAATACGACACATGGTAAGCAGTTGCGTATGTATGTTCATGTATGAACACATACATAAGTGTGCATGCAAGATGCAATATAAAATGAACAAGGCATAGGTGTAAATGACATTATTGGCAGCCGAAAATTGCATAAATGAAAGTGAACGAACTGCACTGAGCAGGGAGTGCTCGTGTATCGATACGAGAACTTCTATAGGCTCTTGAGGTTGTTGGTTTCTCTACATTGATTGCTGCCCCTCGATTTTATTCATTCCTAGCGGTCTGGCGCCGAGACGTCAGCAGTGAAGCTCCATCGAGTGAAGCGGTCCTCAGCAGGGTCATACACCAAGAGGCAACGCCGTCTGTCTGCACCACCGCTGACTTCCAGTCCCGGTAGAAGCATGCAGAGCGCTGGCCCCACGTTCCCGCGCTTCATTACTCCCACTCTGAATCTTCGAACCGGTTGGTACACGCCACAAAGCAAGATCAGCACTGAGCAGCCGTCCAGGGGAAGGGCGGGCCTGCCCTTACCGAGCGTCTCGTCGGCCTCAACACCACCGAAACGGGCGAGGTCTCGAAGCCTTTTCTCAAAGGCGGAAAAGCCAGACAATTCAGGGTAATTACACTCTTTCCGTGGTTAGCAGGCCGATTAAAGCTTGCCACTGCTTTGACCAAGCCCGATTGCACATTAATCAAAATATGTTGGATCTAACTTGCCAAATTTCGCTCCACCAATCGATGAGATTAGGGCTGAAGATGAGACTGGCAAAGTTCAGCGCGCGCCTTTTCTGACTGAGGACCCGTTTCACGCATATTGAAATCAAATCAAATTTTTATTTCCACCATGCACATTCCACAGATGGAGGACGACGGAAAAAAAGCTGCGAAGAGGCGGCTTGACGAGTCTGTAGGCCTAGTCAATGAGTGGCGTTTGGGCAACAACAATGAAATACAGTCAAGCAAATCAAAAACACTTTATGAGTGCAGAACAAAAAGTAAAACAAGGGAGTCCGAGAAACAAAATCCCAGGATAAGCAAAATCATTTTTCATCTTCTGTAAACAGATCGAAGCTTCGCAGTGGAGCACATAAATAAATCAAACAGATAATGGTTTAACAGTGATGGTAAAGAATAACAAGCGTTCCATGCCAGAGCTTAAACGAGGTGTAACGACTTTCCAATATTCTGCGTGTCTGGTAACATAATATTGCTCATTCTTTTCTAAATGCTCAGAGTATCAAGGTTATGTATATTATACATGACTTCTTATTTGAACCTAGTACTCACACGATAGAGGTATAGACGGTGAGCCGTAATAACATGGGCTCTATGAAAAAAAAAAAATCCTGCAGTTGTTGCATTGTAACCAGTGTTGTACACGTGGCGCAGGTATGGTTTCTGCATAACGTAAACTTATTGTAGGTTGGAGGATGTGGTTGTACCCCAGACAAGTTGGCAATAGTTAACGTGTGAGTATAAAAGCGAATTATAGACCAATAGTTTAAGTTTTGCAAAAAGAATGTATCTGAGGCGACCAATTATTCCAGTTATTCGAGCTAGATTTGTCACTAGTAAGTTCACATGAGGTTCCCAGGACATGTGCGCAGTAAATGCAACACCAAGGCATTTGAACGAACGAGAGTTAAAATAATATCGGCATGAGGCAGGGTTGGCTTATTCTTTGCCCGAAAGATAACCGCTTTTGTTTTATTCTCGTTAACCCTCATTTAATTATATGAGGATCATTGTTCTAGCGGAACTATAGTGTCATTAAAATAAGAGATAAGGTGATCAATGTTCCTCGCCCATATCTATACGTGCGTGCCTACCCTGCGCCAAGCGACGCTGCTTTCCAAACAAAAAAAAAAAATTATTTCGAAGCATCTGCGTCTCTTGTGCTAAGAAACGTTTCTGTTTATGCCTGGAGAGAAGTTCTGTAAGTTTCCAGCCTATTCCCTAACTGTTTTTACCGGGCAGTGTTCTTATCAGCTTCCTTCTCCTTGGCAGCACCAGTGCGGCTACGGTGGTCGGTTCTACTGTGATTAAGTTAAATGAAAACTGGAAAGCGTATGGTATGAGAAATAGTAATTGCCCACACTCCTCAACTAGCGGGCCGATTGTTAGCGCATTAAAGGACGTGGGTGACGCCATGAACTATTGGAAGCATCTTTTCCATATTACGAACCTTTTGATGGGTCTTCTGCTTCTGCCAAAACCGCTCACTCTAGAGAACTTAGAAAATTATTCGGCATCTTCAGCCGTAAAGTTTCTTTCAATGAGAGGCACTCGGCCTCGTTTCTTCTTTGTATCCTCGCAGATTGCGCTGCCAATTTAAACTATTCTAATCTGTTGATGAAAAAAATAAAATATTTATAAGTCCAGGTCATTCACAGACAATGACTACATATGGACGTCCTCAAGAACGTTCTCATGTTTCATGCTTGGATTTATAGGAGAGAGGCGAAAGCGTAAATGGAAACATTATATATATATATATATATATATATATATATATATATATATATATATATATATATATATATATATATATATATATATATATATATATATATATATATATATATATATATATATATATATATATATATATATATATAAACATCTTCCGTGAACTTGCAGCGAAAATTAAGCTCACTTTTCCGAGTTTTCTTTAATAAACCTTGAAATTGTTTATTCAATCATACGTCACCTTATTGCGCTTATATTGCATTCCTCATAACCGATTTCACTTTTGGACATTAAACTACATATATCATATATGCCATAATTATACGTGGGCGTTTTTCGTCTTAGTCAGGTTCTCAATGACCTAACTTCAATAATAGAATTGAGATAATCTGAGAAAGAACACTGAGTGACTGAGATCCTAGCAACGTTTACTCCCTCTCTAGGGCCGCGATGACGGAAGGGTAACTTGTTGAAACTCGCGAAAGTGAAAACGGAGAAAAGCAGATATATCGGCAACATCGCGCTTAGCGGCTCGCCATGAGCTGGCCGCAGCTTTTCTGTCATTTCCTGTAAGAACAGAATTCCGGCAGTATAGTACAGGTGAATAGATTTTGCAAGCTTGGCCACCCTGCGTTTAAGATCACATGCACATGAAATATCATGTCTAAACTTCTGACCTTGAGATTACAACAAAACTTGCAAGAACTTCGGGCGTTAGTTTTTACGCTATTCGTCGCGTCAACGAAGAGCAACCACGACTGCTAAGAGCCTGGAACGAGTGATCAAGTTTCAATGCAGAAATGCAACGCGCATTGAAGGCGATCTGTCCTCGAAGGGTAGTGCTCTACGCCGCTGCCCTTCGCTTCCATGCCTATCCGACCGCGAGAAACATCTGAAAACAGCCTTTGTCTTCGTTATTGTGCCTCGGGGCGCTACCAGCGGCACCCCAGCTTGCCGGAATATTGATAATTGTACTCGGAAACACAGCAAGCGCCGCGAAAACCAATGCAGACGTGACCAAGGCTTTTGCATACGCCACGAAAGTCACTCCTGACGCCAGCGCCACCGCATATCCACTGAAGTCACGGGCTGACGCTTGTCCATAAGCTCCACGCAGAGCCTTAATATTCGACTCGAATAATAAAAAATACAAATTCTATGGGTTTCTTGCATTAGAGTAATAGCGCTCTTGACGTTTTAGGCTCCTTCAAGATAATATTGTCGTTCTTCCAAGCATCACAGACGATCGAGGTATTGAGGCTTTGTACACATAGGGCGGCGAGCTTCTTAAGAAAAATCTCCGCATCTTTCCGGCGGTCCATGAAAAATGCTGCAGACATCTAATCCTTGTCCGCTGCTTTTGTCCTTCGCATTGCTTCCAAGGTTTTGTTTCGATGGAGGCGAAACGGAGTGGCGCCCGTGTGCTGTGCGATGTCAGTGCACGTTAAAGAACCCCAGGTGGTCTAAATTTCTGGAGTCTTCCACTACGGCGTCTCTCATACCCTGAGTCGCTTTGGGACGTTAAACCCCACAAACCAAACCAAACCAACCACGGTTTAGTTTACTTCCGCTTTCGTTACCGGCGCGCAGCCCAATTCATCTGCTCCGCTGTCTCGTTATTAGAGTCCCTATTACTTCGGTTACTGCATAGATTAGTGTATAACACTTCGACTACTTATTTATATTAGTAATGACTTTGCCCTGCTCGTGTTGTATCACGTAATTCTCATTTATACTTATGCCGTATTTCTCTTGACAGCTTCCAAGCTGCTTCCATTCTCTTGATCACGCTCGGTTTACTGCTTATATATTCTTATGTCAATTACTCTGCGCGTATTAACTACCAGAGTTCTGTCAGTACTTCTCCAGCTATGGTGCTAGATGGCTTCATGGTTTAGCGTTTCCTAGCTTCAGACCTCTCATCTTTCGAGAGATCTTGCCGGCATTCTGTCAAGCTGTCTTACATCCTACATTAACTGTGCGCTCATAATGAAATATACGAGGTTACCGTTCGCTGCTTGAACACAAAGGCGGTCGTCCTAGGTTAAATTAGAATAGTGCCTGGTCTGTGCCATTGACCTGAACTGCTCTATACACTTTTTTGCTACTTATTCGTCGATGGGCCTTTTTTTCAAATCGTTTCCTCTGTTCCCTCTAAGTCTAGGCTTATCCGAAATCTTGCCATCTGATGGACAATATGCGTCGCACATCGGCGAGTACCTTCACATTCTGCTCGACGTCAGGATCCGAGTACGATATGAAGGCTTTTTTCATTTTGGTCTTGCCATTCGAGTGGGAGGCAGAGCTGGCCCACACGGGTCTCTCTGAGCAGCGCAGCCTGCTCACCAGGGCCCGGGAGGCAGCCCAAGCCGACGGTATCCTGGACTGAGGAAACCACCCACGCTATTCCGTTAAACAATTAAAGTTTACTCTCTCTCTCTCTCTTCTGCGCCTCCTGCAGTTTCTCGCATTTGTGGCAGAAATATTCATGATCCGTTATTTCGTTCTGCAATCGCCGCTGACTCCCCTCTGTTACTCCTAAAACCATGCCTATGTCACCCACTGCCATATTTTCCCCGTACTTTGTCCTCACCTTGGCATCGAAGTCACCGATTAGTACAGTGTAATGTGCTTTACTGTACGCATTACCGATGGAACACCCTGAGAGAAGCTTTAGTGTATTTGGTTATCTGCTGGATGTAGGTGCGTAGATTTTTACCGCCTACCCGTGCCTCTTGTTTGGCTTAATTACGATAACTTCCCCATATAATAAACGCTATAAAATGTCTCTATAGTGCAAGCTGTGCCTTCGTTTATCACACATTCCGGACTTAGTTCCGGCCTGTCCTTTAAACCACGAAGGCTTAGTATCTCCCAACCTTTAACAAATTAAAGGGATATGTTTTGTTCTTTCCCCTTAGTTCATGAAGCCTTCTGGCATCTAGTTTAATGTCGTGAAGATCCCCACACAACGCGCTAGCCTCACTGGATAAGACTGTAACTTTAGACGTTGCCTGGTTCAATTTCCAGTGGCAGCCTGCTCCTACCAAGCAATATTTAACACCTTCGGTTGCGACACACGTTTTACCACTGCCTTTTGGTCATTGCACGCAGAGCTAAGGGAGTGAGACCCCAGAGTAATAAGTAAGCGATGGCGAAACCTGGTTCTCAATGAGAGGGTCGCGATCAGGCCGCGCTTTAGGAACAGTTATTAAATTCATTCGACTTGGCGTAGATTTTTAACTCAACATTTATCCGCGTGATGCTTGTAGGACAAGCAAAGTGAAAATAACTAATAGAACTACGGGGGCGCAAAACGAAGCCTCCGCGTTTTTCTGGCATTTTTTAGTTGTTAGTTTTCCTGTTAGCGCTATAAAAGATTGACTAATGAAATAGCGCATCACAAGATGGTTTTAACTAGAATCTTTAGATTTTTAGGCATTACAGTTTAGATAAACTTGTTTATAATTTAAAAAACAGTATATTTGGACACGACATTTGAATTTCCTGCTTTTTGTTTTTAACGGGAAAATGAAGCATTGCTTTTTCCCGTCTGGTGGCTCTTCAGACTCATGAGCTTTACTCTGTTCTTTTATATTCCTTTTGGAAATATAGGGAAATATTAGTGTTGCAGGAAGTTTATAATACCCCTAACACGAACCTGCTGTTTATCACGAAAAGCTGAGGGCTGGTGAATGAAGCATAAGTGGCTGTAATAGATGTAATATTCTTTGGTGAATGTAGTGCAGCCGCTGGATCAGCAGGTCACTGCACCACACAGTGACTTCATCAGCATACAATAAAACCTAATGTCTCCGGAAGAACGTTATTTATTTTTCATGAGATAGGAATGGAGGCGATAGTAGATAAATTTGGTGTGACTGATAAATGGTGCGGCCATGGACGAATGGATACGAAGGCGCCACCACTGAGGCATTCTGGAGATGGCCTGCCTTCAAGAAAGGATTTTACAACAAAGCGCTCTTCGTTCGGAACGAAAATTGGTAGTTACCATTATTATAGCTGGGCGTGATAAAGGACAAACGAGGCAAGGACCTCACTGAAGCCTCAGAGATAAAGAAGAGGTGGCAGGAATACACAGAAGAACTGTACAAGAAGGACCCGAATGTGCAGACCCAACATAAGACGGTTGTGATCACTGATCTCGAGCCGGGCATCCTGAAGAGTGAAGTTGAATGGGCCTTAGCCAGCCTTGCTAAGAACAAAGCTAGCGGAATTGATGGCATTCCAGCTGAGTTGCTTCAAAACCTCAACCATGACGCTGTTAACATTCTGCATACATTATGTCAGAAGATTTGGACAACCCTGCAGTGGCCACAGGATTGGAGGAGGTCAGTTTACATCCCCATTCCAAAGAAAGGCAGTGCCAAAGATTGTTCCAACTACCGCACGATCGCGCTTATTTCGCATGCTAGCAAGGTGATGTGGAAAATCCTCCAAGGTAGGCTGCAGCAGTATGTGGATCGGGAGCTTCCGGACGTGCAAGCTGGGTTTCGCAAGGGCAGAGGAACTAGAGACCAAGTTGCCAACCTTCGCTGGATCATGGAAAAAGCAAGAGAGTTCCAGAAACCCATCTACTTCTGCTTTATTGATTATGCGAAAGCGTTTGACTGCGTAGATCATAGCAGATTGTGGCAAGCTCTCCAAGATATGGGAGTTCCAATTCACCTTATCTGTCTTCTCAGGAACCTGTATGAAGGGCAAGAGGCCACAGTCAGAACTGGGCATGGTCTTACTGATTGGTTTCCGATTGAGAAAGGAGTGAGGCAAGGCTGCATACTGTCGCCCTGCCTATTTAACCTATATGCAGAGTGCATCATGAGGAAGGCCGGTCTGGACGAGTCTTCAGCTGGAGTGAAGATTGCTGGAAAACGTATCAACAACCTTAGATATGCGGATGATACCACTTTAATGGCAGAAAGTGAAGTGGAACTCAAGAGACTTCTGATGCGCGTACAAGAAGAGAGTGAGAAGTTTGGACTTATACTGAACATTAAAAAGACAAAGATCATGACATCTTGCCCTATCAAGTCCTGGAGCATCAAGGAACAAGAAGTGGAAGCTGTGACAGATTTTCTCTTCTTGGGCTCCAAGATTACCTCGGAAGGAGTCTGCAGCCATGAAATTAGGAGACGACTGCTTCTTGGAAAGAGAGCAATGGTTAGCCTTGACCGCCTAGTAAAGAGCAGAAACATTAGTCTGCCAACCAAGATCCGTAGAACTCGTGCTATGGTCTTTCCAGTTGTGATGTATGGATGCGAGAGTTGGACTGTGAAAAAGGCTGACCGCCGAAGAATTGACGCGTTTGAATTGTGGTGTTGGCGATGGTTCTTGAGAGTTCTTTGGACTGCCAGAAGATCAAATCAGTCGATATTGTCGACCATAAACCCTGACTGCTCATTGGAGGGTCAAATTCTAAAGTTAAAGCTCAGCTACTTTGGTCATCTGATGAGAAGAGAGGAGTCGCTGGAGAAAGACGTGATGTTGAGAAAGGTTGAGGGTCGCCGGAGAAGGGGTAGGCAGCGAACGCGATGGTTAGATGGCATCCTTGAGGCACTGCAGATGAAGTTATGTGATTTTAGGAAGATAGTGAGAGACCGAAAAGCGTGGCGTGACATGGTCCATAGGGTCACGAAGAGTCGGACACGACTGAACGACTGAACTGAACTGAATTATTATAGACAAGGAGGGTGCAGTGTCGGTCAGGGAAAAGACTCGAATCGCTTTCTGAAGAAATCAAGTAGAAGAAATGACCACAGACAGGGCATGTTGAGCGGAGGGAGGATAACCGATGGTCGCTGAAGGTAACACTAGATTTCCAGGGAAGGCAGGCATAGCCGAGGGTTGGCAGAAAGCCAGATGGGCGGATACGATTATGAAGGTTGTGGTGGTCAAGTGGATACAGCTAGCCCAGAACCGGGTTAATTGGGGGAATATGGGGAGGCCATGCCCTGCAATTGGCATAGTCTGGCTGCTTCTGCTGTTGCTGCTGCTACTGATGATGATGATGATTGTGCTCTTCGTGCATGCCATTGTCTAAAGGCGCTAAAATATTGCAATTACAGTAGAAGACATCTGTTTACTTATTACAGGCGAACCATTTATCCTTATTGTCCTCATATGTGGTATACTGTATGCAGTGATTCGTTTAAGGCCTTTATTTACATGATACACACGAAAACTTTATCCTTCCAGTATGCGGTATACTGTAGTGCGCTTGCCGTTCAGGTCACAATCCAGCGGAAGCGATGTGTCCAGTCTTCGCTGGATATCCGCTTCTTCGAGTAAGGGGAACTCGCCCGACGTCAGTGCCACGAAGGAAGAGACAGGCCGCGAGCGGACTGTCTTCCAGGTCAAGCAGTACCCGGCAGGGGAAAGAGAAGGTATGGCAGCTGGAGTCAGGTGACAATGAAATGCCCACTTACTTTCATGTCCTCCCGTCTGTCGCACTGAACTGCCGTTGGGACATGCTCCAGTGTTTCGCTTGTTTCTCTAGATCAGAAATATTTCAGAAAGCCTTTGAACCGTCTTCTTGGTTCATTTGCGTCCGTAGCGCACGTAACTATAATGGCAGTGACTGTACCCCACGGCATGACATAATCTGATGGCACCGATAAGCAATGTGAGCCCCTAATCCGGTTGTGTGGATGGGGAATAATACCTTCGAAAAGCATATTCAGAGACGCACAATTATGGTTCACACTTGAGGTCCACCTTTAAGAGTATGACGCGATAGTGTAGACTACCACCTCACATATAAAGCCCCGCTTTAACCAAACCGTAGGGTGCCTGCGTGGCCTAGGGTAACGCGAATAAGGTGTTAAGGCAAGCTGATTTTGATGTCATCCTCCCATGTGAAGGAATAGGACTTTGTTAACAGCTCCTGCCAAATATAACGTCAGGCAAACACATCGTCCAGTCAGTGCATGGCCATGTGATCTGCCAGAGCTATGTTCGTGATCTTTTTTTTGCTGACAACGCCAGCGCCGACGCCTCGGAGAAACGTATGCTTCCAATGGGTCTGCAGTTTACAAAGAATGGTTATTTTTTCGAAAAGTTCTGAGCAATGGCGCTAACATCCCAAAACTTCGAAATATCCGGAAAAAAAAAAACAGTACGCTCTGTGTATTAGTATTGCGTACACTCGCTAAACAAGGCTACTTCAAGAATTCGCATTCTTCGGTAACTCCAGCACATGATCAATATAGCGCAGTACCGCAGTAGATAACACAAGCGATTTCACGAATTTTTAGGTTCCGCATTCTTCTCAGATTAGATTATTTGCCGACGATTGTATAGCTTGCAGGACTATGTTGAATTGCCGTGATAAGGAAATTCTGCAGGAAGATTTGAACAACAACAACCTAGTCTTGGGAGCTACAGTTGAATACTGAGAAATGTTATCATCTAACATTTTCGATAAAAAAAAAAAGGTAAATAGTTTTCGTTCGAAATTGGAAATAGTATGCTGAAACGAAAGTCCGAAATAAAATACCTAGGGGTTACTTTCTGGGATGTCCCATGCAATCAACGCGTAAATAAGAAGAATCCGTAACTTAGTAAACCGTACACTTGTAATACTCCCCATAAATTAAAACTTCCAACTTACGAGGCGCTGGTAAGGCCGCACTTGGAGTACGCTATCGTCGTATGGAATCCTAACCAACGCAAATTCATCTAAGATCGATAGCTGGTATTAAAAACATATACAAAACCGGGAAGCCAAGTTCATATCAAAGCCATATTGAAGAGACGCTAACGTCACTGAAATTAAAAACGCAATCGGGCTAGATCTATTGGTGGAAAGGCAAAAAGTAGGATAAAGCTGATGCACTCCATATATTATACAATGACAAAAATGGACAGGCAAAATAATTCAGCCCCTGCCCCCTCCCCCTACCTGTCAGCTGGCAGGGACCACGGAAATAAGATTCGCCAAATTAAGTGCAACACAAATTACATGAAATTCCTCTCTTTTTTTTTTCTGAAAACAATCACTGAACGGAATACGCTTCTGGCGCATGTGGCGAGAGCCAGTAGCAACCCTTTTGTTTCCTCACTGAACGAGATCTAGTCCCACGTACTGTAGTTGTTTGTTTCTGTATCTCTCCACAAGATCTGTTTGCATTTTTTGTTTTGCATTCCCTGATGCTGTCTGTGAAGTGTATTCCCCGTCCTTAACGCCTTGGGACTGCAGACATAGCAAATAAATAAAAAATAGAACAATTGAGCCCATCAGTCTAACGTCAAAGCCACTTAGACAGCGTAACAAGACTCATGTGAAGATTATGCTTTTGAGCCGAGTTCGCAAATAAGACCACTCGCAAGCCCGACATGTGCGCCTTTTCTGGACATAAATTCACTCTGTAGGGCCCCGCCGATGTAGTGCAACGGTTAGGGCTCTCGACTGCAGCGCCCAAGCATGCGGGAATGAATGCCACATGCAAGGCTTCCGTTTGCTGTGCGACATCAGTGCGCGCTAAACAATCCCCAGGTGGTTGAAATTTCCGGAGCCCTCCACTACGGCTTCGCTCATAGCCTGAGTCGCTTTGGGACGTTAAATCCCACAAAACAAAACAAAAAGGAATAATCTATTTTATGCGCTCAGACTTAACCTGTAAACAGTTCTACCAGGGCTCGGTGCAGGTTACCTTCCAACTCTATATTTTACATGAGTACACTTCTTTTATGCTTTTCAGGTCACACTGGTGACAAGTCAAGACATGAGCTCGGAGAAACGTACGTTTCCAAGGGGTCTGCAGTTTGCAAATAATCGTTTTTCTTCATAGTGCCTAGGTAGACAAGTAGCGTATGATATATCTGCCACAGGGCTCTGAGTATGGGTGCGAATATCCGAAAGCTTCCAATGGTGATGCAAATATCGAATGCCCGAGCGACTAAGTTACATGTACCTTCAAAATTATTCGAAATGAGTCGACTATGTACTAAGGATTTTGAATTCTTTTTCAACTCAAGAATGCTTGAAGCACATCGTAATAATATTCGTTGATGAATGTTCCAAGAACAAGA
Organism: Amblyomma maculatum; assembly: GCF_055883805.1. NCBI lineage: Eukaryota > Metazoa > Arthropoda > Arachnida > Ixodida > Ixodidae > Amblyomma > Amblyomma maculatum. Next base: position 164,994,740 of record NC_139346.1, on the reverse strand, counting down.
CCAATGACATTACGTATAATTCTGCAATGATTAGTACTGGCGATAAGAACCGATCAGCTCTTCACCACCGAGAGCATCACAAGGCCGGTGCATCGCCTTCTTTCCATGCAGCGAGCGTCATGACAACAGGATTCGCCGTGATGGGCAAATGGACCAACGAGCGCACATCTGACAAGTCACGTGGTGGTACCTCACTATGTTATTAATTCCCGTGTGCACAAACTCATTTGCATACCCATCATTGCCCCTACGGTATCGTGACGTTCGTCGCTGGGAAAGAAGGTGATGCGCCGCTTTTGTTAAGCGCTGGGGGGGTGACAATTAGCTCCGTTAAGTGATTCGTTCATGTGTCTGTGTTCATAATGCCCATGCCGGGCTTATATTGGGGCTGCATGGACAACATGGCTAGCTCAGAGAGGTCTAATCTCTTATTTTATAGCTTTTTTTTTCCACCTCCTCTTTCTCGTAAGCAGATGTTTACCATCTCATCTCCTGAGATGGGAATCTTGTTTACACTCTGTCATCATTGATGGGAAAAGTTATTTTAGTGCAAATGTACTATTTCACGAGGTCTACCCGGGCCTTCAGGATGTGCACCATAGACACAGCGCCTTTGTTTTCCCGTAAACCAATTACTAATGAAAGCATTAATAGGGTATGTAAAAATAATAAATCGTGATGATGGTAATTAACAACATGCCAATAAAATAATCATTCATGATAATTAGTGGGATAAAAGAATAAAATAAAAACTAAAATAACAAAAATAAATAAATCGCATCTTGCTGCGCGTCATGGTTGCCTGCATAGGCGCACTTCGCAATCTACGGCGCGTCAGACCACACTAGGATAAGCGTAACCAAATCGAAATTTAAAGAAAAAAAATGTAAATAGCGACCAACAGCTTAAATTCATTAAGCCGTGTTTTCCCACGTCTCACTCGGTTTAACCGTATTTGAAAGCCTAGTAATTTTTTTTCTGTGGGTTACCTTGGAGGCTCATAGTTTACATACCAAGGTTGCAGCACCTTAATAGTGATTTGTGGTGTAGATTTATCAGTGTATTTTAGAATCCCGAATGCACTGTTTTGCAATACTACTCGTTTGGGACAAATGTTCTGAAGAGTAGCGAAAGTTACGTTATTATTAGATTCAATATACAGCGAAGCTACACTATGCGCATTCGGTTCGTGGCAGAGCTACGCTATTCATATATAAATTTGGAAAGATATTAAGATATTATTCGTGATCTTGGTTGTGAGAGTTTGAGGACTTCATATTTTGTTTGGCTCAAATTTATCCTACAAATCGCCTCTCGGGCAAGCCGCTATTTTTGGTTCCGCGTGATTGTTTTTAAGCTTGATTGCAGACCAGGTTGAGAATTTACTGGCACTTTTATCGAGTTCTCATAAAATCAGCTTAGTGAGCTGACAGTGTACACATAGTGCATAATAAACTACAGATTTCCCGACTCGATCAGTGGCCATTACTGTGTTCAGATTATTGAACCTTAAGTTAGAATCACTCGATCGCATTTAAGTTTAGAGTTTATAAGTAGATTATAGATGTTTTAATACCCCCCCCCCCCCCCATATCTCTGTCCAGGGTGTACAGGCGAATACAGACTGTGCTAGTGGTAGGCGTGGCCTACACTTGTCTCGTGGCCAGCGAGTGCAGCTTCAGAAGTACAGCCAGACTCATCATCGACGACGTGTATGCCTCGTAAGACACCGCATTCAATATTTCACAATCCATGCGTGCAAACTAAATGCGCATGCACCCTCTGCGTCCTTTATTAAAGCGAGTACGCTTTTGCAGGCTAGTTGTGCCTAAGCATTCTGTTATTTTGCGCAAAAAACACGACACAAAGAAACGAGGTAGACAGGACAAGCGCTTACCTTGTCCTGTCTACCTTGTTTCTTTGTGTCGTGTTTTTTGCGCAAAATAACAGAATGCTTTATTAAAGGTTCGTCATAGTTGTCAAGAGAAGTTTGCTCCTTCCCTAAAGGCTTAATAACACTGTAAATACAGCCATGCATTGCCGATAAGGCTTGCTGTCGCTATCGGGGTGTTATCCTCCCGCCCATTTACCATCTACCCGTTCGATATAAAAGGAAGTACAGTATTGTCCATCCCGAACTCCCTGAAAACCTGCTTCAGACAGTAAACCTTCACTTCTGAAAACACTTTCTGCCGTTGGGCGCGATAACAGCAGGTATTTTAAAAAGAAAGCAACTGTGAACGAGTAACGATGGGTATTGTATAAGCAATAAATTACGAACAAACTGATAATAGATTTGTTTGACCATGACAGGAAATTAAAAATGTTAGCTATTTAATAATGCGGGTCGAGAATATATTTTACTTCAGATCATAGTTCTAGCTCCTGGCAGAATGAGACTACGGTATACCCTACAACCAAGCTTAGAGAATAATAATTGGGACAATTATTTTGGACCAAAATACTAAATATTATACCTTCTCTCGTTTATTCCTCCAATTTAATTCAGTGGAAACTTCACCTGCGGAGATGGGCCTTACAACGTTATATGCCAATTACGTATTTTAGATTTTTACTTTATTTTGAAAAGGCAAGAACTGTCTTTTATTTTGTGTGTGTGTTTTCTCTTTCCACTGTCCCACATGCAGCCAGAAGAAACCGAGCCCGCTCAACATGTCCTCGTACCTCCTCATCCTCTTCGCCGTGCCTCTGATTTCGATCGTGGTGTTTTGGGTCTTCATCTACCGTTTCTACCTCACTGACAAGTGCATTAGGAAAACCGCTGTAGCGAGTAAAAGATTTTGTAACCCTTCTGTTAAATGGCCTAGCTCCACCGTCACTTGAATTACACCATAAACAGAGAGGCTCCCTTGGTCTGAAACAAGGTACCCACTCTCCTGAGACCATATGCTGAGTTTGCGTCGAGTGTGCCGCTATATCACGTGACCTCGAGTCATCTGATTGGTGGAAACTCCGGAATATGATGTTGCCACCTCTTCCTGTTCCGTAGTAGCAACACCCGGTTCCGGCGTTTCGACCAATCAGATGACTCGAGGTCACGTGAGATAGCGACACTTCGATAACAACGCAAACTCTAAATACGAGCCTTGTGCTCGCAGAATGTTGCCTCAAATGAAGGCACGCCACTACTTTTCCCTCATGCATAGTTCGAGGATCTACTACGAAGCTTAGGCGATTCCAGATACACCCTAAAATATGTGATAGAAATGCTATAAAGTTACAGCACGTGATAAAATTTTATATGAATTTAGCATTTAAGGGGAGAGCTAGAATCTCTAAAAAGTCACCAATTTTGCAACTTTTTTCTCTCACTAGTTGAGGCTTTTATAGAAAACATTGTCACGTATTCGGTGGCTCGGAAGAGGCAATAAGAATGCAAGGAGCTTTTAAAAATGACAGGGGGCTAGCCCGAAGGAAACTGCTCGAACTTCACAGATGCGCAAGCGCGAGTTACGCTTCGTCGTCCTTTGTTCTTCAGTCATGCTAGGTGGCATTACCCCCCCTCCCCCTCCCGCTTCCGAAAAAAAAAAAGAATGAAAAAACATTAACGCGAGAATAAACAGTACAAAAATCAAGACAGGCAAAAAACAAGACATGCTCACATCGGTGGCCGCGCGCTAACAAAATAGTACGGCTTAAGCCGCACAATGTGCGCCATGTCGAAGCTGGGCTTTTGACGTTTTTGTTGTGTTGACTCCGGAGCCATCTGGAATCACTTGATAGCATGACGTCACGGACACTGCGTAACACTTTGTAGGGCTCAAAGTAACAGGGAAGAAGTTTCTCAAACAAGCCTTGGAGGCGGACTGGTGTCCACACCCAGATTTGGTCGCCCAGTTGATAGCCAAACATAGATCACAAAAAACATACGTAGGTTTCGTTTATTGTCCCACGTGATTCATTTAGTGCGAGTTAGCTTCGATAACGCTTAAGCGAGCTCTTAAACTTAAGCGAGCTCTGGGAATTAAAGAAGGGGAGCTGCAAAATAATAATACATTTGGAAGTGCAAAAACTTTGATCTTAAAGATCTTAACTTATGAATGCATGATCCAATACACGTAAATCAACCGCCTTACTAAAATGAGGACATTTTGCTCCCTCACTGTTATGCTAACTGGCACGCCGCCTATTTTCCCATTGCTTATACACGACATTCCTTTCTCAAAGCATAGCCTTATCGTTTTTATAACATATAAAAGCAATTTAATGTAACCGTTCTTAAGCACTGAAATTTTATAGTTGCTAATAATTCATCCTACGTCATTGCATCTTCTGTGAGGAGACTTCTGTATCACTGTAAACGTGTAGAGCAGCTCCGCAGCCCTAACTGCTGCCCCACCGACGCCGACAATGAACACTACATTATATTTCACTTCGTCGTCATCACTACCTACACCTTACTTGCCTTACCGGGCCTACGTGGTTGGAAAACCCCAACTAGGACCTGTAGTGATCCGTGGCCTGGCTGACAATCGATGTATTGGACGCCACTGTATTCACACTCTCAAAGAAAGTATTTTTCTCCCCCCTATTCTATGGGGAGAACGCATTAAGAGTATTTATACTTGATACGCATTATGAGTTCTCTTCTGGTATGATACTCCATTACACTAAAGACAATTGATCTTCTCGAAGAGGGAAACTGTGCGAAGCAAAAATCCCTGTTCTTTATATTGTTACGCCGCGTAGCGGCGCACTGAGAAGCAACAAAAGCAGAAAAAGAAGAAGCGGAGAAAGCGAGGCGCGCGCAGACTGATCCGGGTTTTTCTGAGCCGTGTGCGTCCATCCTTCATACGAAGTTCACCTGTATAAAACCATTTCATCCGTTACATTCCGTTAATATACACATCCGTTATTATATACACATCCCTTAATATATTACCATCCGTTAATATATTCATTGGGGTTTGTCATGTCGAGCGCACAGCAATAGTTTCGACCAAAAGCTAACAATAATAGTGTTTTTTTCATGTTTCAGAGTATTTGTACGGCTTCCCTTCCTGAATTACGAATGTAATTCAGGCGATGAAATACCAAATTTACTAAGCGAACAAGCATGACAGAGAGCAATACGGGAAGCCTTGTTGAAAATCACAATAGTGTATTCATGCATTGTATATATCTTATATTTCAGGGACGTCAGTCATACTGAAGACTACGCCTTTGCCATGCATGAGGTCATCAAGGAAAAATGGCAACAGCAACGCCCAATCACGTATGTGTTTCTGAGGAGCAGCATCCGCAGCCGGCTTCAGCACTTGTGTTGACGAATATTGTCATCCCTGATCAAACCTCAATCAACACGTTTCCGTGCGTTACAACAGTTATCAGTTTATTATGCACCCACAAAAGCGGTCGGAATACTTCAACAACATTACCACACTAAAAAGAGGCGCTTTGAAGGGTCTTGCTTCAGTAGAGTAGGGGACACGTGAAGAGAGTGGTAAATATTTGGCAGGGACCAAAGATTGAAGCGAAAGAAAACGGATCAGCTTCAGGAGTCATATAAACACATCTGAGACTCCTAGTCAAGGAAATACATTAAGCTATCCATGATGAGAATGTAATTGTAGAGGATTTAAAACATTGCGGCATTGCACATAAAATGGCGGTCTGCCGTTTTGGTCAGGAAGCCTTCGGACTTTTCCTTGGGCTTTTCTTTACCGGTATTTTTTTTTTCTAGTGTGTTTTGGTGCAACCGGAAATATATTCAATAATTAATTCTATTGCTTCAATGTTATGCTGCTTTATCATTACATCACTCACAACTATGAAGCTCGAATTACCCAGTGCCCTCTACTACGGCAACCCTCACAGTTTGACTGATATGAGGGTGTTGAACACCATAATAAAAACGAAACAAAACAAAACATCTATGCCAAAGTTTTGGCTTTAACCGAGGTAATTTCATGCTATCATCGGTCCTCTGACAGTGACCTTTGTCTATCTGTGCCTAATACAACCTTTAAAGTAACAATCAATTGCAAACTTCTAAGGCATTGCATCTGGGAGCTTTCACAGTGCTATGCCTCTAAAACATATTCACCAGTTTCAATATGAGAACATAGGAGTCAATGGGCAGCAAAGAAATTCGAGCGCAACCTCGAAGAAATAGGCGAATCACAGTCGGGAAGTGTTGCCATGAAACGCTGCAATGACTAACCCTACGTATGCTTTTATCTCGCTTATGTTATGTGCTTTAAACTCTTCTGCAGTTCAAAGGAGATCGTGGGCCTCCTGATGCTGTTTGGAATCGGCCTTTCGCTTGCAATTGATACAGGCCGTTGCTTGGGGTACGTTTGCCTTTAGAAAATGCCCATTGCCTTGGACTAATCATATATTCCAATAAATACATTATCCCTTTACATTTCCGTCGCTAAGTACTCTCGCTGAAAATAAGAATATATATATATATATATATATATATATATATATATATATATATATATATATATATATATATATATATATATATATATATATATATTTTTTTTTTTTTTTTTTTTTTTTTTCTGTTGCTCAGAAGTAACCCTGGATCTGCTTTCGGCACAGTCGTTTTAGAGCTAAACGACGGCCGCGATATATACGCGATAGCGTAGGCTAACAGTCCAGTTTCGAAGTGATAGTTAAAGGCTTATACTCTATCAGCTGTGACGAGAGGTTAGCACGAGTAAACAGATCACTTCCTTCACCCTGCTCAATTCTCGGAGAAAATTTTCGTTTCGATGCTCAAAACAGTCGTCGAAGCAGCTAATCTTCCTTCTAAGACGTAGCAAATGTTTATAGTAAAACTTATGCTTAGGCTTGCAGTGCTCCGGCTATGAAAAAAAGAAGACTTCGAAACAGAAGCGCTGCATCTCATCCCTGTTTTCTTCCTTTTTTATAGTTTTCCTACTGCACGCCACTCGTCCTTGTGTGTTGGCCTGATGATTCAGAGTTGACTAAAACTGATGATGTGAATATTACAAGGCTCCCTAAATACGGGTCATTACTAACGTATTGGATGTTATTGTGCCTGGGAGAGAATAAATAGGCTGCATGAGTAAAGTTAACATACAAAAAGCGAGAAAAGTGTGTCAAGGAAAAAATGCAAGTTAATGGTATTGTAGTCGTATTTGCGAAGAAGAAATGGACAGATTCTGTAATGGGAAGGCAAGACATTTTTGTGCGCTATGGTTAACTGGATTCTAAGAAGATGCATGCGTAGCAGGGGCGGATGAAAATTATTTTGTGGGGGAAGTTATCGGCGGTGAAATGTATGCAGCTGGCATTGGGCCGGGTTATTTGGAGGGACACGAGAGAGACCTTTGCCCTGCTGTGGGTGTTGTCAGGCTGGTGATATGGTGTTAAGATCCTTGGAAAGCGCCCCAACATCACTGGACGCTTAGTAGAAAGTTAAGTTGGGCCAATTGGTAGCGATTCATAATACAAACGCGTCAAAGACAATCGACAAGAGAAATGAAAACAACGGACAAGCGCTAACTCACTGCTAAGGGTTTCATTCGCTGAAACCTTTATATATACACGCAAAGGAACGAGAGCAAATGTACCATAAAAAGACATAAAAGCCAGACAGACATGCGCACAACCCTCGAGCATTCTTGAGAAAAGGAATCTCCCTATCGCGCAGTAAAACAGTTGGTTTGCTGATACAATTCGTTTCTATGATACAATTCTATCGAAAGCCTTAACCCCTTCCCATGTCGTCTGACCTTTGTGGGTGTTTAGTATTCGTGTGTGATTGAATACTGCAGTGCAGTGCAGTGAAAGATTGACTACAGCATGTATCAGCCAAGTTTGACCTGACAAGCTGTTTGAACTTAAACGATCTAGAGGTGACGGTGTGGCTGTATAGCTTAACCATGTATGCCGCCTATAGTGCACCACCACTTGACCTTTGATCTTCATCTTTCATCTTTCATCTTTAACCTTGAGCTTTGACGGCGGATACAGCACCACATGTTCCCCCTTGTAGTAGAAGGCGTCTTCGACTCGAAACTTTCTGCAATTTATTCGCTTTAAAACCATGTCTGGCTTTGTATATACCTAAGCCTAACCGAATCAAAACCAGGTAAAACGACACTTTCGCTTTGCCAGGCTGGGTTTAACAGGGTAAAATCTCAACCATGTTTCATTTGCCCGAGAAGAAATGTATTCAAAGGAGCAAGCGGAAGGCAATCAATGTAAAAACGAAATGCACAATCAATACTGCGTGGCAACGCAGGTGTGTATCACACCATTGTATATTTGCGGGTGATTTTCTTTTCGTATCCGGGAGACGTGCTCCTAATAAGAATCTGAAAAATCTAGTGATCGTCATCTGAAAATCAAATTACGTTAGTGAGTACTTGGGTTCACGGGAGGAACTCGGCAACAGTAGCGCGTCGGAACGCGAAGAAGGCACGTCGGAATGAGGCCCTGAAAAGGCGGCGTGCCGAAGAGACCGATGAAGAACATGCTTTACGTTTAGAGAAACGCACTGTTTGAAATCCTCCACGGCATTCTTGTGCGTGGTCTTTTATGTGCTCATTCTTGAAAAGCATAGCAATGCAACTAACATAACAGCATGCGGTCTCACAGCGTCGACTCGACCACAATGTCCTCGTTGTGTGCTATGGTGGCGGTTGGCTTCCCGCGGGAGTTGGGCAATCCCATGCTGACCGACAGCGCCATCAGCTGGCGGCTGGTTCTGCGCTGCTTGCCCTGGGACCTGGTACTGGTGCGGCTAGGAGGAAGCGCCCTGCAGCTGATAGCCAAGGTGCGCACATTATTACAGTATACCTTCGCTGTTCGCTCCTACTACGCGATTAATATGGTATAGGCAAGCACAGCTACAGGACATAAAGCTCCATGTTTCATTCATATGGTTGTCCTCACTTGATAATGGCCTCACCTTCGATGTGCAGATATGTCCATAACTATTGCACGCACCTCTATCAAGGCCAATGATTCAACCTGAAAGGAAACCTAACTAAAATTGAAAGATGACAATATTTCATTTAAGAGAGCACTTCAAACTCTGAATAAAACAGGCACTCAGTTCAGCGATGGGAGCTGAGTTTTTCAGCTAAATCGACGACCGACAGCCAGGCATTTCAGGAGAGCGAGTGCAGCGAACAGAAACAAAGAAGTGTAGAGGGCGGATATACACGAGAAGAGACAGTGCAAAACAAAGATAGTGGAGCCATGGTAAAAATGGCTATCGCTCGAATCGATATACTTCGAGTTAAATAAAATATAAAAATCTGTTTTGCTAGTAGAGGCTGGAACCTGGCCTACAGAAGCAATGTGGCCCGTCACAAACTGGTTAAAGCGCGCCTTGCAGGTGATGTGCAGATTTTGTTTGGCTCGTCACTTTAGATTATGTAATTAACAGGTGCAACAGCAAATACTCTGCGTATGCGAAGACAGCCTGTCCGGTACAGAGGCTGGGCTAAAACGGGAGAGCCGGATAAAGAATTGCATTCGCCGTGTGCAGCCGAGAAATAAAACTCATTTTACGCGTCGTGTGCGCGCCAGGAGAAACAGTAGATTTTAAGAGGGACGCATGTAACAGACGTGGACAGGTATTAGGCAGTACTGGTTGACCGCGCGTACTGAGCTGCTTGTTTAGCGCGCATAAATGTTTCTCTGAAAAGTCATCTGCTCGTATAACCGAAAAAGAGAGCCCTATGGTGGTAGCACGTGTCTGAGGCCAAACCTTTTAGAGCTTAAATCCGGGATTGCTTGCTCTTACTTACGGTAAACAAGGAACGTGATCGTAGACAGGCATTACACGTACTCCCAGAACAATTTTTCAGCGTAATGGAGACATTTTTGCCATAGAGTACGGTAATTTGTTGTTGTTAGAAAGGCAGCAAAGAAATGTTTTCTCCTGACGGCTGTTTCGGGCTTGGTAAGGACTATCTTTGAGCAATAGCTCTACTCCACCGGGTACATACCTGAGGACCGCTTGGTTCCGTCGTTGTGACTTTGAAGCTAAGCCAAGGTAAAAGTGGCGCTTAGTCTATCTAGCGACAAGTCTCGCCCTGTGTTGTGGCGTGACGACAGCTTGTGCATGACCTCGAGACTAACTACTTCACCATCATTAATAAAGTTTGACCTAGAAAGGTGAAAGATTTTCAGTAAAGGGAGCGATGATGGGATAGGCGCGTTATGGTCTCAGCAGAACAAGTAGTATCAGCAAAACAAAGAGAGGTATCCCTCGTCAAACTTGCTTTAACCCCTTTTAACCATTGCTAACCGCTTGTTTTGGCTGGCAAAAGTCCGCCAATCAATTTTTAGTGAATAACAAACCAACGTTGTGTGTCATATACCGAAAAAAATACCAATATGTATTAATCACTAAACTGCAAGTGAATGCCTTCGCTCGAGGCCTTTGTGTGCGTACAAAAACTGTGAACTGTGATACGTCATCGTACGTTGACGTATGTTGACGTATGTTATTACGCAGCATTCCGGTGCTTCATCGTGGCTTCTGGAGACTGCGCTGGCGGACAGTATCAGGCCCGAATTGCGGCCTGAATGGTGCCTCATTGCGCTGCTCGCTACCACAGCGGTGGTCGCTGAACTAGACACTACGGACATCGACCCAAAACTCGTCAGGAGCCTGGTTTTTTTGGTGAGAAAGGACACACAAAAAATGACTATAATGGCAATTGTGCTGCCATGATATTCTTTGGCAACAGATTAGCTGCCTGCAGAAATTCATGTTGTTTTGTTCTGCTCCCGCGATATTACGGCAGTGTTGTAACATTATCATCTGCAGTAATCATCAAACCACTCATTCCTCTGTGAGGTATTGCACTACATGTATTGCACTATAGTTTTCAAAACACCTTGAATGTGTTCGCTTAAGGTAAACATAATATCTTTGTGTCGTCTCTGCTGTATAATATTTCTTGTTTGTGAACCTTTGACGCTGATTCATTATCTCGCTTACCACGGGCGAATTTCACCCATCTCCGTCACGGCGCAGTTGAATGTTTGCGGACAGTGTGATGGTAAGTGAGAGAATATCTTAAAAATCTGAAACAGCTACATGCGCTAAAGATTACGGGGAATAATCAGCATCGGTGTTCATGTAATAGCGTAATTTGTTTCAGCGGGCAGCTTTTGTTTATTATTTCCAAGCGGAGCGCAGACCACGTGAGTGGGCCAGCTCGTGCGTTGTTTTGCTGTCTTGAATGGATCGACAATCCAGACAGTACGCTTAAGCCGTAAGTCTCTGCAACTGGGTTTCAATTTTGTAACGAGCAATGTAGATTCAAAACATAACATAGAAAAGAATGCAATCGCAGTAATTCATCTTGTTCTCGTCTTCTATGCGTAGTGTTTTGAAGCTACATGTGATCTCGAGTTAAAGTATTGCTCGCAGTGCAGGTCGCGCTATGGAGACGCCCTCATGAACAAATAGTAGCCGTTTCAAGCGAGCTAACGTCATGTATATGCATCGAAATCAAAGGTCTTTGGCATGTGTGCTCATAGTAGAGCGAGAAAAACGACTGACGAGAAAGAGGCAATATCCTTGTGCCGGTACTGCCTCTGGCGGCCGCACGGTACATAACAGTTTGGCGGCTCCTCGTAGGTCGGTTAGATGACCTCTATATCACCGTTGTCTGTATCCTTACTTCGATTGAAATAATGAAACCACAATTTTGCCAAGCGCGTCTCCAACGGCTCAGGCCTAAGAGATCAATTGCCGCAAAAAGACTGCGTTTGTTCGTGGTCGCAAACGCCCCTGCATCTCACAAGCACAGTGCCATCACTCGGGAAAATTGTGCACACAAAGCCTTTGACAATTTTTTAAAGTTTGAACCCTGTAGTTAACTTCCCGTAACATCTACACTTTGATTTTAGCCAAAAGGCCGAGAAGCGATCCCCGTAACATCTATGGAAATCGTTTGATTATGACGGGGAAGGAACAGTTCTTGTTACCCTTTTAGAGCTACGTTCAAAACACTAAAGGCGCATAACAAGCTATACGACGGGGAGCTGAAATGAACTAAAGTCTTAGAAAATGCTGTGCGTTTTGCAAAAGGAACGGGGATTATTTTAGCGGTGAGGCGCACCTTTTGTGAGCGCTCACGCTTCTTGCTCGTATTCGCAGGCGGAGAAGTTCGAACGCCACCCTCTGTACTTCGCGCTGCCCGTCGTGATGCAGTCCCGCTACGTGCTGCTCATGCCTTACACGCGGCCATCGCTTATCTTCCTGCGTCTGCACGGCAATGTACGCAGCGCGCAACTCGTAAGTTTGCATCCGTTTCACGCGTTTCTTAATGATAAGCACTAGTAGGGCCACCTTGTGGTGCTTTAGCGCAATAGCGGGAAAGCTGTCTTTTTGAGGAAAATTAGTGGTGTTGGCGATGTGAGCGAAGAGCCACGAGCATTGCTGTGGCATACAAACGGTATACATGCCGGTTGGCATGACAGGCCACTGACCGGTCAGTGAGCTTTGTACGTCACGAGAACACGTGACCTTTCTGAGTTGGCGGAAGCTGCTAACTGCGGCAGCTTCTTTGAGACGGGTAGGTAAGATGTAAGTTTCACACTTGACCCCTGGATCCCAGGCCATAGCACCAGTGCACCACTAACACGGTGTCAATATTGGGTCAATGTGGAGTGGGCTTTCAGGAATCGGTGCCCGGCCATGTCGTTAGCCTACCGCCACCTGCCAAAGTCATGACCCGTAATAATTCGCTCACAACGTCGAACAATGCCGGCTCTTGTGCAGAATGGGGCCTTTAAAGTTGTTGCGTTAAAACCTGATTAAATTTAGCGCTGCTTTCCCGCCACGCTTTTAGGTAGGTGATGACAAATAAAAGATTGCGCACGAAAGATTAGCCGGTATCGCCCCAAAAGAAGGAAGGCAATGAGGGAACGGAGAGGCTATCACAAGCTCGAAAATATATATATTTTCGAGCTTGTGATAGCCTCTCCGTTCCCCCATTGCATTCTTTCTTGAGTCCTCATGATATATATATATATATATATATATATATATATATATATATATATATATATATATATATATATGAGTCCTCATGATATATATGTTCCTCTCGTCTATCGTTCGGTTTGTTTTTTGCAACACCTGGTGGTCATACACATACATGGGATTGATCCAAAATACATCTGGGGTTGCCATAAATGCTCATTTTCATCTGTCATCCTCAGAGAAAGTGCCGGGGTGTGTATACGCGACGATCCGAGGCAGGGAGAATTGGAAGCCGTTTGGGGAAGGCAACAGGCTACGAGCAGCAGCCGAAGGCGACGCAGGGAAATGAAAACAGAACCGTGCACATCCTGTTGACAACAAAGGCTCTTGGATAAATGAAATTGGAACCATGCTGTGACCGCTAGCCTGGGTAGCTTTTTGCCCATCTTCACTTATGAGGAAGGCGAGTGCGTAGGAGGCTTAGATATAAGAGATTGCGTCGGCTATTAAGAGCACCGCAGTAGGAAACTGATGGAGTCCGTGTGTCCGTATGTTTCCATCAGGTGAATGACATATCCAATTTCTGCGGGTCTTTTTGTGCGCCAAAATCTCTTTGCAAGACGCCACCTATATTTGCGTCAAAAACTATGTCTATTCGCTTAGTTCTTACTTCCTGTCTTTCTTTTTTTTTCCCACAGCTCATGATTGGAATCCTGATCAAGGTCGCTACCTTCGTCTGCTCCGTGGTTGCAGCCAACACAATGCTCCACGTGTAGCTGCTACAGACCTAGAGCTCTGTTCATTGCTGTGTTTTTCATTTCTCATTTTTTTCTGGGAAGCTACTTGTTCATCAGTATATCTCTTTTGATCTTAGCCATCACGGTGGTGATCTCGTGAGACTTTATCGTCATATGCATTGGCGCTTATTATATTACCTGGCTGTCCATGATACAGTTTAAAGACATTAATCAAGCTATCTTTATAAGGATAAAACTGTGTGGCAGCTCGTCGTTTTCCCGAAAAGTACTTTAGATAAGTTTATCGAATTCTTACTTTCCCCTTTAGCTTTTCCTCAAAATCTATGGCGTCCAATACGATTTCAATGACTGCGCTAGAATAGCGGCCGCTATTACGTTTACAAGAAATCGGTGTATTATAAAATAATTTCCGTTGAGAATATTTCATTCTCGTACGGTCCGCGGGAAAAAAACGTTTTATATGTCTCAGCGCAGCATGAGAACTCCTTCAGTGTTGAGGAGTAGTAAGATGATGAACAACCAGCGACGACCTCAACGTACTTCCCCTGTGAATTCCTAACTTATTGTGAACGATCATATATACGTGTATGTGATTCACTCGCGGTATCGCCTGAGCTAGAACGACTTCAAATTTGCTTTAATAAGTAACATAGTAGGGGATGTCCGCCGACAATAAAAATTATAAATAAATCGTCCTGACATTCTTTAAATATTTTCGAGATTTTTTTTTGTTTTTTTTTAGTAAAGCGATCGCACATATCTGAGGCGTATTATAATGCAAGTCGAATAATGTTTTTTTGTGCTTTCTTAATTTCGTGCGCGGAATACAGGCGAGGTGGAGGACGAGGAAAAACATTTATTATATAAACTTCCTTTTCTTCCTGAGTGGAGCCCTCAGTCCAGGGCACCATGTGCCGCCTCAATCCTGCAGGCCCGCCAGAACAGCTGTCGCTGGTCTTGCGGGTTGTTGCGAATAAAACGGTCTCAGAAAGAATAAATACAAATCAGCCCATGGGCCACGGCAATCCTCTCGGCCCGCTCGATTAGCCGGCGTTGTTCGGTCAGCTCCGTGCGGGACAAGGCATCTTCCCAAGATGAGAGGGTGGGGTGAGGTACAGGTGGAATGCCTCCGGGTGGCTTTGGGCAGGCCCAAACAGAATGATATAGTGTAGGTCGGTGTTGCTGGCAGGTGGGGCATTTTTCTGGGTAGCGGGTGGGGAAGAACAAATGTTTGTGGTACAAATTTGTATACGTGTGAGTCTGCAGTTGTCGCTATGCCACAGCTTCGGCCTTGGTGAGTGTTGGGTGTGGCGGTGGCAGAGTTCTTCTCTGTGTGCGGTAATATATTGTAATGTGGGAGTAAGACTGTAGAACTGTGTTGGCGTCCTCTGTGTCTACTTCCCCCTCCGCTTCCGTCGACAGCGCCCGGAAGGTTGCTGCTCGGGCGAGCGCGTGCGCACTCTCGTTGCCAGGAAGGGAGGAGTGACCAGGAGTCCAAACAATTTTAACAATGGGAAAGGTATCATAGTTCATAGGTGAGAGCACGCGTGAAGCTTCGAAAGATAATGTATTCTTCACGAAGGCGCGACACGCAGCTTGTGAATCTGTGATTATTGTGTATGTCGGACTGGTGTGATGTTAGTCACGTGTGTCCATGTAGTGTATGAAGGCGAGTGCTACCGCTATGGCAGTCTCCTCAGCCGTCGTGCTCGAGTTCCTACCACGAACGGAGTCCGTAATCTTAATTGAGCCGTTGGCGTCCGTAACAGCTAGTGCCATAGCGTCTGTGCCCGATGGATATCTCGCCGCGTCGACATATAAAACAGTTTGGACACCTCTGTACTGGCGCAGGCCATCATATTAGCCAAGTTTTTTCAAAGCCTTTTTTTGAACATTAGAATTGTATTCGTTCCACTGTAGATCAGAGGTTATTGTTAATTTCAAGCACTTGTAGCTGTTCACGACGAACAGAGGGCGACCATTAAAGGGACACTAAAGACATTCAAACTTGCTATCAAAATCGAATAAAAGGCTTTTGTGACACTGTCGCCGCATATATGGCAGCAAAAAATCGAATTATTGCTGATATATTGCGATAAGAAATTGAGTTTTTTTTTGTTCCCGCCGGTCGAATTAAACTGTTTTCTCCTACTACGTAGTAGGGTAGGATGACGCACAGTATGACGCAAATGGAGAGTCCGTGATTGCTGGCGCGCAGGGAGCGGAGAATACTTCGCAGATGCGTGCCGAGTCAAGTCATGATCTTCATTCGATACGCATTTAGGGTAGGTGCATCTGCAGCTCCGAGCTCGTATTTTAGGCGCCGCAAGCCCAAACCAAACTATCTGAGCACGCACCAAGTGCCTGAGCCGGAACATAACCGAAACGGAAGTGGACGCCTGTAGCGCTGTGATAGCTTAGGGTGCCTCGATGCGCGCGCCTCCCTCTGCGCGCATCGAGGCACCCTAAGTTAGCTGAGAGACTAGCGGTATCTACCGACAAGCGCACGAAATGAGTAGATTTTTATATTCGCCTTGCAACATTTACGTTGTCTTTTCGTCTTTTCGCCATCGTTTACGTGTGATAAAAGCATGTTATCATATTCGAGACAAAACCGACCTACGCATTCCAACGGTCAACGTAATTCACATTTATCAGCCTCCGGGATCCCTTGCGCGTCACGTGATTTGTAGTTGCGAGCCTCGGACGTTTCGGCTGTGGCGGCGATACCTGTATTTCTGTTCTTCCTCTTTGCTACCTTATAACAGCTCTGTTCTCAGTAAGAGTGGCTTTTTTGTGACCAGAAACTAGCACTCTATCGATGCAAGCCCACTTCATTTTTCTCTTTTTAATAGTACAGGAAAACCTTAATGGCTGCAGCTTCCGGGTTATAGACATTTAAAGAGTTTCTTCGGTATAAATACACATCTGCCACGTTGAGCAGCAATCAAGTTTCAGCTAAGGCATAACTTTAAAAAAGCGCTGGCCACAAGGAGTTCATATTTTATGAGTACACAGTCGTCGGCAAACAGCTTGATTTTGGCAGGAATCTAACAATGTAATTTATAAATTTAAAAGCACAGTGGCCCAAGCACTAATTCTTGCGAGATACCGGAGCTTACCAAAGCTGGGCTCGAACACGCATTGTCGATTATTATTGATTGAGATCAAAACGATAAGTACGCCTGTAGCGACCCCCCCCCCCCCCTCTACAGTAAATCGTTTTTAAAGATATTCTTCAGTTTGAACAACAACATTGTGCGTGAGATACGGTCAAGTGCTCTTTCAAAATCTAAAAAAACATAACATCAATTTGACACCGGTTATCAATGGCAGCGGCAAAGTACTGAATCGCCTCCAGAAGTTGGGTCACTGTAGATAAGTCCTTGAGAAAACCTTGTTGCCGGTTGTCAATTACGTTATTAGCTTCCAGAAAAGCTTATATGTGCCGTTACTGTTCTTAATTTACATCAATGATCTGCCTTCTAACATCAAATTTATATTGAGATCGTTCGCCGAAGAGTGCGTCGCATACCGCGCCACATGATATATATAGATTTCAGTAAGGCGTTTGATACACATAATCATAATACCCTCTTTGCTAAACTCGAGCATTGTGGTATACGTGGCCAGGCCCTCAGCCTTCCGAAGTCATATATATGTGCTCGCGATCCCAATATGTTATTATCAATAATTGTCTTTCCAATGTGCTACAAATTTCGAATGGCGTGCCACAGGGCAGTCTTCTGGTTCCTATAATCTTTAACCTATACTTTAATAATATTGTTAATATAAGCAGTGAGGTAAAATTTATTATTTACGCTGACGACAGTAGCTTTTTCTGCTCCTCTACTGATATTAATCAACTAACGAATTCTGCGAACAAAGTACTCACTTCTCTGAAGGAATGGTCGTTTTTAAATTAATTGACGATAAACAAAGAAAAAACAAAGGCAATAATATATCATGCTAAGGGCAAGCTAGCAGGGAATGCACTACCTATATTTTTCGGCGGTTCAAGAGTCTAGTATGTCTAATCATTCATATCACTTTGGCATAGATTTTACACCCACAATGTCATGAGATACTCGGACAAGGTCTGCACTAAGCTTTCTAAATTCACAGGTAAAATCTCTCGTAATATTGTCAGGCATGCGAACAGAAGAAAACAAGGAAGTGCAAAAAGAGGCTCTCCGGAATAGAAGTGGAAGAAGAGGAAGCTCACTATATCTTGGTTAGCACATCAGGCTAAGGGGCAGAACCATTTTGTAAATAAACCTTAACAGTGTGGTGGAAGGTGCTGCAAGATCACCACGGATTCCTCTCTACCTCGTTCGAGCCGACGACTCGCTGGGCTCCCCCCTTTGACACCCACAATGATTCAAGACGGCTATGCACGGCAGCCAGGTCCAGCGGCACCCGCATGGCAGCATTACCGTGAGCCGCGGACCTTTTCTGGCAAGGCTGGCGAAGACGTGGACGACTGGCTCACCAATTACCAGCGGGTGAGCAAGTACAATCGCTACTTGATTGTACTTAACTACTTGATAATGGCCCTGAAACCAAAACACTGACACCAATGGCACTCCGTATCTTAAGGAATGGAGATCACTTGCTATATTTCTTATCTGAACTACTTAATAATGACCCTAAAATGAAACTGAAAGTGCTTAATATGGCCTTCCTATTCTTGATAACTTTGTATTCACTGTCTTCTGATGTTTTACCTCAAAAGCCATTTCAACTTCAATGAGCTGTTCTATAGTAGCACTTTGGATCAGGGATACACTGATTATAAAATTAAATAATGTTCTAGGTTACACTTGATGGTTAAATTCAACATGCTCATGACTTAATGTCACATGGAATGTGTGCAAACAATGAAGCAGTTAGTGCAGATTGCCTGTAGGTAATCTGCGCTGACGTCCTAGTGGCTAGTATACTGGATAATTCTGAGGAGCACAGACAAAGGCTACAGTTCATTCAAAACACGTGCGACATTCTCCGACATTCCCGCGGCATTCTCCGACCTGAGCAGAGCAAGCTGAGAGGACCAATATTATGGCACCCGTGCCGTTATGCGCCACTTGTCGACAGGTCGCTCGTGCGTTACTCTCGGGCTACGCGTTTGCTACGAAGGTAAGAAACAGTATAGAAACAACTATGTAATGTTTATTCTCAGAATCCGTAATTCTATTCCCTCCAGTTATTACTATCGTGTCTGCGCCAAAGGACCCTGGCACCGTGGCGCAATTGGCGAGCCATACTTCGTTCTTTCAGGACATCTTAGCATAAGAGGCCTCGTACAGCCAGTGTAACACAGCGTTCATCTTCTCTGCGTCGTCCAGGGGTACGTCCAGGTGACTTAAGGAGCACGACTGAAACGAAGATGTGAAGGAAGAGCAGACGACGTGATTGATACAATGTCGAAGCCAAATATAGTTACTATCACTATGCGGCGCATTCGAATACCCGAAAAAAAAATGGCAAAGCTTAGATATCTACGTTCCTTCTTGCTCTACTTCTGACCCACTTATTTATTTCCCCTATTTCATATTAAATTCTGGGGCATGCTAAGGCAAGACACCTTTGTTTACCGGCTGTTGCAGAAGGTGGTTATGACTGAGTTCTCGTTCCGTATGACGAAGTCGACTACATGCAGCCATTAGTGATCTCTGTTTCACGCAACATCACTTTACGAGTGACTACTAAATCCTATCATGGTACGCATATAACATCCGCAGCCTTTATATGTGCCTAATGTTGCTATTCCCTTTTTCATATACGCACACCAACGCTAAGAACATCTACGGTGCCATATATTATGCTGCAATTCAGTCGATGTACCTTGCATGATAAGCACACGCTCGCGTATTGTTCAACTGTTTTCTACCATAAACTGTTTGCTACAGAAAACCATGCGAACATTTCCCTTTTTTCTTTTAGAACAACGCTACTGTGCTATATTGTAATACCTAACCAAAGCAGGCAATTTCAAAGCAATCAGACGGGCGAAGCAGCGTCTCTTACATCTGAAATTATTGCCTACTCTTAGGAGCAAAGATTAGCAAGGTGTGCACACTTACTATTAGCAGAGCAGTCACTGCGTCGTTGTCGAACGATTTACTTCGTACCCGCTGTGGCTGCGATTAAAGACAGCGAGATCAATTGACAGTAAGTGCATGCCGGGGTGATAAAGTACAAGAACACCACGTCAATACATCTACTATGGTGAGGCAGGCCAAAAGTAAAGAAAAATAAAGTGCCTCTGCCCGTGCCACTAAGTATACCGGGCTTAACCACGGCAATACAGTAATCACAATACTCCCAAGAACTAGGCAAATCAAGTTACGTAAGAAGAGCCAAAGGCTCGAAAGAAACAATAAAGGCCCGCACTGCTGTACTGCTTTAACTATTTTGCTTTAGATTGTCTCTATGGCAGCGCTCGAGAGGGAGCGGCGGGTAGCCAAGCATGTTATACAAGTGCATAGTTGTGCAACGCGAATTCCGCACAGCTCAGTTTCTCTTCCGCCCCAGTGTGCTCCCCAACTTCCTTGTGCTACAAGGACGACATTTTCTAAAATGTAACGACTGATATGGATATTATTTAAGGTAGGCACAAAACATTAAATAGATTAAGACCATATTATGAATAGTTAGAAAGGTAACTACAGAAGTAACTTTAGTTCACTAGCAGGCTAGTTAATGACACTTCTTGTGCAATCTGCATACTAGAAATACCAAATAGCTCTCCACGACACATCCACCAGCTTTATCGCAACAGCTAAGGAGCCTGTTTCACTGCTTTTCGGCTGACCGTTAGCATCGCAAAGGGACGCGTAATTCCGATCTCTCAACGGTAGGGTCCCGGAACTTCTTCTTCCTCTCAGGTTGTATATGTAAGCTAGTTAAACGATTATTGCGGTGCAGAAGTGTGTCTAAACACCACCTAAATGTAATACACACCCACTGAAGGTAAGAAATAAGCACCCAAATAATTGCAGAATTACGTAGTGTGAGCGGTGCCATACCATGTTGCCTCCCAGATCGTAGACAGCTGGTTTTACTTTCACAGCAACTTAAAAGTAAAAGCCTAAAATAACTCAACCTAAACGGGAACACACCCCATTGAAATATGTTGGTGATTTATTTTATTGTTGTCAATGGTGAACACGAGTGCAGAAAAAAGTATAAAGTGATTTGGGGCACTGTTTTGTGTTCGAAAACGCAGCGCTAATCCATTGCGCCACAGAAGTCATGAGAATTGCAGGCTTTAATTGCGCTCTTAGTTTAAAGAATATTTCTGCCATTTGTGGCCAAGTGACGCTTCTCAGAAGACCCTACCGTTGAGAACACGGAATCGCGCCACCGGTACGGGGTTATCATTATTTAGCAAAACGAAGATCGGACTCACATGAGATGTGTGCGTGTGTAAAGAAATTATTAGTGACTACTTTGCGGCAAACATGGCAATGACAAAACATTTGTTTTATAGCAGTATTAGAACAAGCAGGAGGGTGGGCGGGTTCCAGGCATCCGGGAGGGTCATAACAGTCCTGAGCTTCAAGAACGAAGGATGTCTCGTGAAACTCGGCTGTGTGGGTACATAGGAGACCATGCTACAAGGATGAGATGTGCTTGTGGTGTTCGATGCAGTGATTGCATGAGCTGACTGTCATGGAGTGAGGTATTAAAAACATGATGTTGTGAAGGCAAAGACACGAAATGTGGTGGCGAGGACGGAAAGAAAGTAGTATGGGAATTTCATGGAGGAGATGATAAAGTAGTATAAATAGCTTGAACAAATGAGCCAAGTCAAATGACTCTGACCAGAAGAGCCAATGTTATTGTAAGCTTGTTATTCTAAACTCTTACCATGTTCTCTGTGATGTGCTGCACGAAGCACTGCTCAGCGGCTCTGAGCGCTTCCTGTGTCTGCAAATGAAAGAAGCCAGATACACAGTGATCATATTTTAGGTATGGTGGTCAGTTCACTCGAATAACAGCGCTTGGAGATTTTTTAAAAATTCCGTTGTCAGCCATCAGCAAAAATACAAAACAAAATACTGTCATCACGTCTTTTCGTAACAATGAGACATGGCTATACGCGATATAAAAATTGGTAGGGGTTACCTCGGTTAAACCGACTATAGTTCGAAAGCGAAAGCTTTTATGTTGTTTTAACTCAATGTAATTGCGGTTTTTTATACGATACTTACCTGATACAAACTTTTTGTGTCTATGAGCCTGGTGCCCTGCAAGTTCAGCTGTACATTGGCGCCATCTGGGAGCCACTCCGTCAAATATCTCCGCAACAGAGCCAGTATGAATAATTTGGAGGTGTGATTGGTACCTTGATTCAATGAGCAAATAGCTGCCGACGTTGCGCTCTGCCGCCCTCTGCTCTATTTACGTTTCTTTTCTATCTACCACCACTGTATAGCTCGCATGTAGAGGGAATATAATCTTGGATATCGTATGTTTTATTGACGTTACCGCAGGGAATTCGGGGAAATTACGAGGTTTTTTAAGCTTGCTGGTAGTCGTAAGGAGCGAGCGAAGTGACTTACGTAAGGCAACCCTTGTCTCGCTTGAGTTTTTTGGGCAGTCCTGACTCGAGCACGCCCCATCGTCACCCGGTCAGTGCAGTTTATCCCGTCTAGCGAGCGGAGCAATGATTACACAGTATGCTATGGGACCCTCAGAAACGAAATAATTCATTAACCTGTTTCCCTGAATGCCGTCGCGTATTCTCGCTTCTCAGCTGCCCTTAGCGCTGCAGTTATGCTTCGCACATTCATTACGGGATAAGTTGTGTGTTCAAGCACTTTAGCCGTTTTGCCGACCACTTACTGCGTAGTCTGATGTAGGAGGCGAAGTCGCGTTCAGACTCTGCGCGCTCTAACTAAATGTGGTATGTGGAAATGGGAACGTCACTTATGGAGGCCGGCAACACAGAGAGCACAAATGCAGAAGCCTGCAGCGATTGCCGTTGGAAAGTAGGAAGTGGTCGCCACCTAAATTGTGTGATCAGTACGAGGTGATATCAGCAGTCTGGAATAACCCCTCTGTGCAGTGCTTTTGTTCTCAGAGACGATAGTAAAGCTGGCGGTACCAGAACCTGCTGCTCAAGTGTAACTTGAAGTGTAACTCCACAATATATTCTTGAATTGCTTGATAATTACTTTTACCATGCCGGTAATATATGACGAATGCCTTTCTTTGTTCATGGGTAGAGTGGACGGAAGTATCGGCAAAAGCGTCAGCCAACAATGTGGATGGGGCGTGTCCTACCCTGAAGAAGGACGGTCCACCATCCGTAACTGTTGTTAGAATAAAACATGATAATCGGGAAAGGTTGTGTGACATCCTGTTTGAATTTCCTGGCCCATTAAACGAACGCAAACTATGTATATATATAGTATGTATATACGTACATACATACGCAAACTATGTATGTGTGTGTGTGTATATATATATATATATATATATACAAGTGAACAATTGCTTCTTACTGTCTCCAAGTTTATTTGGAGCCGACGTTTCGGCAGCAGCCATGCCTTTCTCAAGACTGAGGGTACATGATTCTTGTCCGCCTTCTTATAGTGTTGGCAAGAGGTGATACAAACAGAATATGGGCCTATACAGGTGCGTGCCCAGCTGGTTCACCTGTATGTGCCCATATTATGTTTGTATCACCTCTTGTCAACGCTATAAGAAGACGAACAAGAATCATGTACCCTTGAGAAAAGCAGGGCTCCTGCCGAAACGTCGACTCCAAATAAACTTGGAAACAGTATGAAGCAATTTTTCACTTGTATGTAACCTCTAGCAACCAAGTACGGCTATTTACTTGTGTGTGTGTGTGTGTGTGTGTGTGTGTGTGTGTGTGTGTGTGTGTGTGTGTGTGTGTGTGTGTGTGTGTGTGTGTGTGTGTGTGTGTGTGTGTGTGTGTGTGTGTGTGTGTGTGTGTGTGTGTGTGTGTGTGTGTGTGTGTGTGTGTGTGTGTGTGTGTGTGTGTGTGTGTGTGTGTGTGTGTGTGTGTGTGTGTGTGTGTGTGTGTGTGTGTGTGTGTGTGTGTGTGTGTGTGTGTGTGTGTGTGTGTGTGAAGGAAAGAAGCCAACAGTCGGCGAGGCCAAGGAAAGCATTAGAGATTGAAACTTGTGTTTCTTTTTTTAATTTTTATTTCTATAATCGCATAAATTGGTACTGTAATCTGTTCAGGGGGAAGATAATTAAACGCAAAGTACAAGAAAAACAACGTGCCGATGGTGGGATCCGAACCCACGACCTCCGAATATTGCGTCCGGTGCTCTTCAACTGAGCTACATCGACCGCTGTCCCCCTTGCTACTTTCTTGGGTATTAATGTTGTCTGTATACGAACCTTGCGAGTGTTCACCAGCGCCACCCTCAACCATAGCGGCGGACGTGGAACATCCTGTGTTACCGCCAGCGTCACGTAGAACGTGATCAAGAGCGAGGGCGAAAGCTGTGCTAGAACCCTCTGACGCTACCTATGGCTTCAAGACTGCCAGACTACCAGACTGCCAGACTGCCAGGGGGGACAGCGGTCGATGTAGCTCAGTTGGAAGAGCACCGGACGCGATATTCGGAGGTCGTGGGTTCGGATCCCACCATCGGCACGTTGTTTTTTTCTTCTACTTTGCGTTTAATTATCTTTCCCATGAACAGATTACAGTACCAATTTATGCGATTATGGAAATAAAAATTTAAAAAAAAAACATAAATTACAATCTCTAATGCTTGCCTTGGCCTCGCCGACTGTTGGCTTCTTTCCTTCATGTATTATAACGAAACGAACACCCTCACTTCCCCTATATATATATATATATATATATATATATATATATATATATATATATATATATATATATATATATATATATATATATCGGGTTGTTCTTTTTCCTCCCCCCTCTTCCCTTTTTTTTCCCCCCGCTTCTTTGATACCCTCCACATCCCACTTCTCGTAAAAACCTTCTTCATGCTTGGCGCTCACATCTTTTAGCGAAAACCTCAAAATATTTCACCATTCTACTGTCCCACATATTTTTTTTCTTCTTTTCTTTCTTTTAGGTTCGTCTCTCGTCGCGAGTTGCTCGAACTTTACTCGCCGCTGTCTGGTTCTTCTAACCAGCAATGTCCATCTGGTTGTGGTGCCTTTTTTTTTTTTTTTTTTTTTTTTCATCACGCTTGGCGCTCCCATCTTTTAGTGAGAACACGAAAAATAATTTTCTCACCATCTGCAGCAAACACGTTCCCCCACCTGTTTTTTTTTTTTTTTTTTTCAAGGTGTTTCCGCGGCTGCCTGTATTGTGTATTGTATACAGATGACTCCCGGCGGCCGGTGCCTTGGGTGGATGACCCTTTGGGCCTAGCCTGCTCTCCGCACCTGTGTGTGTATGTGTGTGTTGTGCGTGTCGAGCTGGTTCACCCGTATGTGCCCATATTCTGTTTGTATCACCTCTTGCCAACGCTATAAGAAGACGAACAAGAATCATGTACCCTCAGTCTTGAGAAAGGCAGGGCCCCTGCCGAAACGTCGACTCCAAATAAACTTGGAAACAGTATGAAGCAATTTTTCACTTGTATATATATATATATATATATATATATATATATATATATATATATATATATATATATATATATATATATATATATATATATATATATATATATATATAAGCGCATTGTAGCTACTGACAATGAAAGTGATATCAGGGATACTAGAAAAATAAAAATAGCGGTTGATGATAATTACTGATAGTCACTGACTGCATAGGCAATACCATAGTTAGCGATAGTGTAGTAGTGATACTTGGTGATAGTGTAAGTGTCAGTGGCGATGCCGATGGTGGCGATGACGATGAAGATGTAGTCAGTCATAGGGATGATAATGATGATATTTGGTATAGTGATAATGATGATAATATTGATCACGTAGCGTCCTGGTTTGAGCGGAAAGAGGAAAGCGCTCGCATCTCCGCTCTTAGGCAGACTTAAGCGCTAAACTGTAATTTTTACGTCCCCAAGGCCGAGCGCAGAGTCGCATCGAATGAATAAATTAATCACGTTGAGAAACTGAGCAAATTCAACACACTCGCATGCTGTCTGGCACTAACTCTTGACGCAAACAGCAGAAAGGCGCAGTTATTCTCACCCGATTGGTGCGGTAGTGCTGCGCGCAGAGAGCGTGATATTTGCAGATGCCTCGCACCAGCTGAAAAAGAAGCGAAATCGCACTTAATGACCTTTCGAACATTTGTGTGACTGAACAAGGGCAAGTAAACTATTACTTGATAATTCGCTCAGAAAGCACTGGCATTCGAAATCAGTTTAAGTGCTATCTCGATCAATTTTTGAATTATGCTACTTCAATCAGGGATTGGACAACACCGAGCCAGGACGACGCTCGGGCCCAACCCACGCTGCTAGCCCTCTGGCAGTTTGCACGTGAGGCAAGCATTGACGCCAAAATGTGACCGCCCTAACCCAGGTACTCATCTTCCAGGCCTTCGTGCCAGCTGTATTTATTATTAGCGATTACTCATCCACTCGCAACTTGAAACAAGCTGTAATGTTCTTCAAACCTTCTCTGCATACACTTTCCATAACCCATTTTTGTTAAAACTGATAGAAGGGCACTGCTATGCTGTTATTTTTTACTGCTCTCAGGGGAAGAGGTTGGACTACTGGGCACCGGTCCCACGGACTCAGCCTCTTGCGGCTGTGTTCACTCCCTAGCACACTTAATAGATAGCTGAATAGCTAACATCGCTGTGGTACTGGCTGTAAGTGAGTAGGTGCTACGTAAATTTGTAAGATGTTTTCAGAATATGCCGTAACATTGGAAAGAATGCGAAACTGGAACTTATAAAAAAAGCTTCCGAGCAGCAGGAATACTAATGATATACAGAGGAAGTTATCGAACGTATATTATGTAGTTTGGAGGGTAAACATAGGTCATTTTTTACTTACATTCATAACAAATTTCGAACGGACCTTGTATCGAATTATGACATCTGAGGTGCAGTCGACGAGCATCTTCGACATCGGTCGCAGCACCAATGCCATGTCAGCGGAGGCTGCAATGCGAATTACAGATTATATAATTTGAAGATGGTGTACGCTGTTCCATCCATTTGAGTGAAATAAACGGGCCCTTCGTAAGAAATATACTATTTGATGAAAAGGCACTTAATTTTAGCAATAAAGAGTGGTATTAGCAAAAACAAAACAATTTTATTTAAGATGCAGTGAGAAGTATTAGGTTGCATAATCTGCACATCGCAGCATACCTACTATCGCGGCACCGACGCTTGCATTTATTGAGGTTAGAGTCACTTAAAATAGGTTCAAAGTAGAATTATTGTAATGACGTTTTTTTTTTTTTTCTAACAGCAGTCAAGAAGCAGCCCCGAGTCCGTGAATACGCATTGAATATATAAAAGCGGGGGAAGGGGGGACATATTTATATGTTCAAGTAAAGCCAGCGCGATTCAAAATAGACGTATTAACAATGGCGCAGCTACTTTTCGCCATTATGAACAAGGTTACCTCCCTTTAAAAAGTGAGGTCGTGAACACGCGGTGAGTCAAGATACATTAACGAAGGCGGGAAAAGGTCGTTAGGATCTGCCTTCTGTATTCCAACTTCTAGTTGCTTCAGCGATTATAAGTATTATATATATATATATATATATATATATATATGCAAGCTATGCACGAAAGCTGTCCAATAGTTCCAGATTTCGATAAAACAAAACGCTCCAGAGTCAAGAAAGAGCATTCTGTAAACTCTAATACCGGATTTTTTAAGAAAATAAACGAAGAGAAAAAATAGAATATGGCGAGAGTCAGCACAGGCCTACAAGGACGAATTTTAGTTTTCATTTCATTGCTCAGAAGATGGCTTGGGTCGGTTGAATTATAGCAGTTAAGTTCAGAGAAGCTTCTGCTTGCAAGAGACGTTGTCTAAAGCGTGCACAAGAATCACCTGCGTGGTCAGATGTCTAGATAAGCATTTACAAGTATCGCACATTCATGTTTCATAAAGTTAGCCTCACACGTGATGGGACGTGAGCTAGACCCTGATGACAGCATCCCACTGGAAGTAGGCTCATAGGATGTTGCCGAGGAAATATGAGTTTACAAATTTCATCTGGTTCAATGCCTGCGCAACGGTGAAGGATATTGCTTGTATCACTCATATTGTAGGCTCAGTCTAAGCGTCTGGCCGACGTTCCTTGCAATTGTAATTTGCTTCTTTAACTGCAGTTAAGATATTCACGATCCTGCTGCGTCCTCCGTAAACGACTCTGAGAGTGCCTCACGAAAGTGATTTCAGAACTTCGCAGTGCGCCGAGTTCAAGAGTTGACCAACGTGGCCACCGAGCAGGATCATCAGGAGAGTTTTTTGCAACAATGTACTCCTTCGGAAACAAGCATCTTAACCCAATTTTTACGAATACATTCCACCAACGGTCAGAATGGTGATGAAGTTGAGAAAGTGATGAAATCCCGTTTTGCCATGGGGGGTTCACAGTCTTCAAAATCCACGCACCATTGCGACAAAGTGGCTATATAGCATTGTGCCCCTTATCCCCAAGTTGGTGACTGACTCTTGGCCGCGATGACAGCATATGTATTAAGTCTGACTGCGAGAAGACCTACGCATGCATATCTCGGGGCACTGTAAATACTGTTGCAAAGTGAAGTTAAGGCTCTATAATGGAGCGCGGTCCCTGCTCTATGCGTTAACAGTCAAACATTTCACATGTTTCTGCAAAGATCGAACCTATCTTGTTGCGGTTTTGTGAGAAACGTTTTAATAATGTCCATCTTTCTCCCTCTCCCTCACACACACGCGTGCACAAACACACGCACACGCACACACATGCACTCTAAATAAATGTTGCCTGGCCGGCATTTCGTTTCGTTTTAGAAGGTTTAACGTCCCATGCTACTAAGGCTATGTAAGATGTCGTAGGGAAGGGTTCAGGAAATATCGACCACGTGGTGTTCTTTAACGTACACTGACATCGCATAGCACATGGACGCCTTGCTTTTCGCCTCCATCGAAATGGACCTCCACGGCTGGGATTCGAACCGGCATCATTCTGGCACGACGTTTGACTGAATGCTTAATCCTAAATAATTACCCTGTCACCAGCTCTAATATTGCTGCGCTAATTTGTATTAATCGCGGCCTGAAAAAAATTTGGTCAAGGTAACAAACAGTATTTTTTTCAAGAGTACATTACAACTTCTGCGCTGTAGGGCGAAAAAAAAAATCCCCGCACATAAATTTGTTTTATTTGAAATGATGCTTCAAAGCTATGCCTTATTCCAGAATTTTTTTTAATCTCATAGAAGTTCCTGCACATCCGCGTTATAACATTGTCACGAAGACAAGGATTTATGGCAATCGCCAACAGGGGCAGAGACACACAGTCAAGACAGGGGTTCACGGGAAACGGTAACACAGAGACACAAGCTCAAGAGTCCACAGTGCTAGCTAGCCGAAGCACGCGAGAGTCTACAACTTCTTCATCTTTCAAGCGCTACCTCATACCGTTAGGTGGCATTATTCCACCCCTCGAAAAAAAAAACGCAAGCTCACAGAAAAAACTGCTCCGGATGGCAAATACAACTTTCAGCGGGTAAAATACGGCTTCATGCGAAGCGCATGCACTAGGTCAGACGAGCACTGACGACTAGAACTCGGTACAGTTCCGTCTGGAATAACCTCGTACGTAACTTCTGAGAGGCAACGCAACAATCTGTAGGGTCCAAAGTAACGATTGAGAAGTTTTTCTGACAGGCCTGGGCGCCGGACAGGTGTCCACACCCAGATTTTGTCACTAGGCTGGAACACGACATAGCGATGTCGGTCGTTATATCAGCGTGCATCTTTTGCTTGCTGTTTTATAATGTGATTACGGGCGAGTTTGCGAGCGTCCTCAGCGCAGTTGGTGAATTCTTCTGCGTCAGCGGTAAGCAGCTGGTCGTCAGCCGCACATGGCAGCATAGCGTCGAGCATGGTCTGTACACCGCGTCCGTATACTAGGCAAAACGGAGTGACTCGAGTTGTTTCTTGGACGGCCGTGTTATATGCAAATGTGACATAAGGCAATATCTCGTCCCATGTTTTATGCCGCACATCCACGTACATGGCGAGCATGTCCGCTATTGTTTTGTTTAGTCGCTCAGTAAGGCCATTAGACTGAGGGTGGTAAGCAGTAGTCCTTCAGTGATGTGTCTGGCTTAGTTGGAAAACGTCTTAAAGAAAACGCGCTGTAAATGCCTTGCCACGATCAGTGATGATTTATGAAGGGGCGCCATGGCGGAGGACAATCTGCGTCATGAAAAATTGTGCCACTTCGGAGGATGTTGCACGTGGCACCGCCATAGTTTCCGCGTAACGTGTCAGATAATCTGTAGCCACAATAGTCCACGTATTGCCAGCTGACGATAGAGGAAACGGGCCGAGAAAGTCCACGCCAATTTGGTCGAATGGTACTAGCCGTGGGGGAATAGGCTGCAGGAAACCCGGTGGCTTCAATGGCGGTATCTTGCGTCGCTGGCACTCGCGGCAACCTCTAACATATCGATGAACGGTGGCGGCAAGTTTGGGCCAGTAGTAGGCCTGGCGCACTCTGGTAAGAGTGCGTGCAAAGCCCAAGTGTCCAGCGGTAGGTTCACCATGGCAAGCATGAAGGATTTCATCGCGGAGATCTGCAGGGATGACTAGAAGATAGGCTCGGTCACTGTTGCCGGCGCTTTTCTTGTAGAGAATTCCGTTGCGCGTACAGAAGGATGACAAGTTCTTAGCAAACAGTCGAGATACTGTAGAATCAAAACACTCCAGATGATCGATCACAGTTTTGAGGTCTGGATCAGCCCGTTGCCGGGCCTTTAAATCAGAGGAACTGATTATGACAAGAAAAAATGGGCGTCTTCGTCCGTACTGTCATGGGCCAACTCCACGGGTGATCGAGACAGTGTGTCAGCATCTTTATGTTTACGTCCGGATTTATAAACGATAGAGTAATCAAATTCTTGCATACGAAGACTCCACCGTGCAAGACGTCCTGATGGGTCTCGGAGACTAGCCAGCCAACACAAAGCATGATGGTCTGTCACAACTTTAAATTTACAGCCGTAGAGGTAAGGTCGGAATTTCATTGTGGCCCAAACGACGGTGAGACACTCCTTTTCAGAAGTTGAATAGTTTGATTCTGCCCGAGAAAGGGTGTGGCTGGCATAAGCGATCACTTTTTCCTCGCCTTGCTGGTGCTGGACCAGAACAGCACCCAGACCGACGTTGCTGGCGTCGGTGTGAATTTCGGTGGCAGCGTCCTCATCGAAGTGTGCAAGAATGGGAGGGTTGTGCAGCCGTTGGCGCAGCTCGGCGAATGCCTCCTGCTGCTCGGAAGACCAGACGTACGGGACGTCATCACGTGTCAGGCGCGTCAAAGGTTCTGCAATCTTGGCAAAATCGGCAATGAAACGGCGATAGTACGCGCATAGGCCCAAGAAACGTCGGACTGCTTTCTTCGTGATAGGGATGGGAAAGTTGGCTACAGCGACTGTTTTGTCAGGATCAGGCCGGACTTCTTCGTCTTTCAAGCGCTACCTCAAACCGTCAGGTGGCAGTACATTGTAACGCGAAAGGCCACGCCATTCCGATCTCAATCTACACTGAGTTTTTCTTACTCTTAGCAGCAAGTTTTTGTTACTGAATGGACGTTTTATCAGCTGTCTGGTATACGACTGATGCCAATCAGCTGTCTGGTTATCGCCAGCAACTGCTGTGGATATCAATGACCTCAAAACAGCATCATGTATGTGTTGCAAAGCAATGTTACTGCACGAATGTCATGACCATCCATACAGTACAAAAGACGTCAGGAAAATGAGTCATATACAATTAACACTTCATTGACATATTCTTGGAGATAGTATTTCGTTGAGAGAATCTAATAGTGTTGTCCGCCTTCAAGCTTCGACAAGGCTTCATAAAATGCACTACATTACCCTCAAACACATATAATTAAGCCACTAGTCCCTTTCTCGATCTCGCTTGCTATTTGGTACACATATGAATATTCTGAACACACTTCTTTTGTCTCAACGGCATTATCAAAAGAAAGAACACCTTTCAGTACCTTGTTTCGCGTTGGTATTGTACAGAGGGAAACAACTGTTTACCTGGCGCCTTGTTACAAATATCCAGAGGGGCTTGGTTGTGAGCACAGAGCGCCACTGCTGCTAAGATCGCGGGGTATGCTTCCGCTCGCATCGCTCTGAGTGAAGGATGTTTGGCTGAAGAGACCAGAGGTAGTGTGCATGGCGCATCACCTCATTTATTTACGCAGCGTGCGCTTTTCGTGACACTTTTGGAGATCGATTGATCGCCGAGTTGCGCAAGTACTAAAACGATAGCGAAATCGGGGCTAAAAAGATTGAGCACGCGTCCCTCCCACGTACAAATAATAGACGCTCGTGCGTCTATTATTTGCTTGTCCTATGGAGAGGTGAGACATAGAGGCGCCTATGTGCCCGCATCGCTCGCAGAAAATGATGCAATAAAAGGCCATCTGTTTTGTAACAATAGCTGTGAAGGCAATTTTGTTTTACGTAGACAACGTTTTAGTCATCGCAGGCTGCCTTTGTGGTTATCGATAACTTCTTGTACCTCCTGATCGTTAGGGGGGGGGGGGGGGGGGGGGAAGCCAGGTAGGATGTGACAATAAAATTTTTATTCAATTCCCCATTCTTTTTTTATATATGGGCCTGACTACACCTCCTGGTTCTCCAGGAGGAGTTCAGATGCGGATATGTTCTATCAGATGTTTTGAGAATCGGGCACTGAAGATGCCGGCGTAGTTCGACCCTTTGCTCAGTAAACGACAACAGTGCAACAGGGCCACATAATAAGGAACAGTGCTTTTAAAGGCATATACGATAACAGTCACGTGAGCGCGTATGGAGCTCTGTAACATTGCTATTGCACCTGATAGACGGTTGGCCATGACGGATTCTTGCGCGTATGAGCCCCTCACCTCCCCCACTCCTCCGTACCCCCTTTCATGATAAGAGTCTTTCATACGCCAGGCTATGTGAAGGCCGAACGCGGGGGCTGTGCCTCACCAGAGGCGCACCCCAGCTGTGCCTCAGGCAATGCAACTGTTTCCGCTGACAAAATATGGATACACTGATCTCTTCACATATCACAGGCACGCTGCGACTCAAGTTCAGCAGATTTATTAGAGCATAAAACCAGAACACCGCCCGTGACCGGCAGGCTCGAAACGAATTAGTGCACATTCACGAGGTATATTAGAGAAGACTAACTTTCCTCAGGACACCACTTCACAAGCTCACTGAGCAAGTGCACACAAGCACCCATTGGAAACCCTGGGTTTGCTCCTGGAGGAGCTCGCGCTGGACGTCTTCCTTTCGGCTTTAGCCTGCATTTCTAACATTCAAGTAGGGTTTTAACAGAGACATTCTCGTACCCAAATTCCCGGCCTCGGCGGCAGCTTTTCGATGGAGGCGAAAAGCAAGGCGCCCGTGTGCTGTGCGATGTCAGTGCACGTTAAAGAACCCCAGGTGGTCGAAATTTCCGGAGTCCTCCACTACGGCGTCTCTCATAGCCTGAGTCGCTTTGGGACGTTAAACTCCACAAACCAACCAACCAACCAAATTTAGCTTCAAGAAAATTCCTACCTGACTTTCTTTTTTTTTTTTCTTGGGAATGTGCGTGACGTTCCTATGCACGCGAAAAGAAAGTCCTCCGCTCTGTGCGGAAGAGACTTTGAACTCTTGCTTCGCTTGTCTTTAAAACAATTTCAGTAACGACTGTTTTATAGGTCAAACTGCGCGCTTTGATACGCCATTAAAGTGAGGATGATAAGACGGAGTCCTGACGCGCTTTGCACCGATCGTGACAAGAAATCGGAGAACCCTTGAGCGTGGAATTGTGGGCCAGTTTCTGCAACTACCTCGACGGGGACACTACGTTGATGGATGTCCTTGGTGTTTCGCCAGTCTTTTGAACACTTTTGGAAGTTATTAGTTCCACATGCAGTCAATGTTTTGTTTATTCCGGACACTCATTTTGTGCAGCATTCACTGCGCGGCAGTACGTTCAGACATTTTGTTCGACTGCTCAGTAAGGTAAACTTTTAAATTAGACGCATTTTCAATGTGGCGCACCTGTGTGACCTGCCTTCGGCCTACGCTCTCGCAGCATCTTAATATACGATGATATAAACATCCGACTGCTAAGCCGAAGGGACCGAGGTGCCACCTCGACCGCGGCAGCCGCATTTCGATTCAGGTGAGACAGAGGGCGCCCGTCTGCTGTCGGATATCAGTGCACTTAAAAGAATACCCTCTTTTAGAAATTGTCGTAGAACTCTTTTATGGCATTCTTCATAGCCAATGTAGATTTGAAAAGTTAAACCCTATAAAAACCTAAAAAACAGGCGATGACAATTGCTCTCAACACTTTTGTTGAGGTAGGATGTAATGGCTTGCAAAGCAAAATATAAGCCTAAATTCAAGTCAGGCAGTTATGATACCGTAAAACAGCATTAGGAAAACTTTGTTTTTTCACTGTTTCATTCGCTGAAAAAAAAATGTTTCTTCAAAGTAGGTTTTTTTCCTGCCACCACACCGATAATACGGAACTTACAACCACGATCTTCACTTGTGAAGCATCTACCACGCTACAGCAGTTAGCCAAGCTTAATTGGGACACTAGCTATACAATATAATCATGACCAGGGACATTCACGACACAACCACGACTTGACATTTGACCTATACCATGCATTGTTTTTTTATCTTAACCTTGCCAGAGTGAAATTGACTTTAATGGTAGGGTCGACCCCGAGGCTGCGGCAAGTCCTGAAGTATATATATATATATATATATATATGCACTGCAATGGCGCAGCTGGGGTGACGTCATCAGCTCGTATATGAGCGGCAGACGGAACAAGTTCGTTCTTGCTCGCCACAGAAATAAACTCTGCTCCGGAATCCGTCTGGTTAAAGCGCTGCAGAATTACAGCCAGCTTCCACAGCGCTTTTGAAGACGAGGACGTAGACGCAAAGTTGACGATCCCGCGGTTTAGCGTGACATGCATTTCTCCGTAAAATTATAATTACTGACAGATGTCTACTTTCAGCCGACAACACAAAGCTAGGTGTGAAAACAGCAAAACCTATGCTGCGCTCACGATATTTGAATTTAAGCCAAACGTATGACCCATTCTTCTGGGTTCTACACAGGATGCGTAATTGAGGTACGGCAAGATGAGAAAGTGGAGCTGGAAAGTATGTCACAGCCTAGCCTAAATCACTTACAATTACTACGAACACACCGTTCGTATGGAGCATTTGTGTACTTATTGCTAGCCATCGCTTGTGAGCTGACACTACATGAAGGGCATGCGTTGCTCATTGCGGTTTTATGAATTATTACTCATTGTGTGTCACTGCAGACTTTAAGCTTCATCTCCATGTAGAATGCAAACATGTATGCGCAGGTTTATTTATTTCCGGTTAAGCACTATAAGCAACAGCTGCGTACTGCCATTCCCCGAAAACTCCAGCAAGCGAAGCGCCGGGTGCGTCACTAAAAATTAAAACACAAAACAAAGTCAATAAAGCCATGTTTTGTTCAGTATACAATGCAGTACACAAACTAAAATGCATCTGTCTCGCCGTCTTTAGTATATTATCAAAGCGAGTAACAGTGCATTTAAAGCTCGCAATACTGGTTGCTTCTGTGGCGCAATGAATTATCACTACTTGTCTGAGCACTGAAACATGTGTTCGAAACCGGTGAGTGTAATTTTTTTCAAAACATTCAAATAAATTACTAACATCTTTCCTGTGTAGTGTTCCCCATTCGGTTGTTTTATGGGATGTTTTTGATTCTTAATAGCCGCAAAACCAGCCATGAACATAGCCAGGAGGTGGCAATATAACAACAATTACACTATGCAATTACCTTCATTGAAATCAATTCCAACTTTCAGTGAGTATATGTCATCATTAAACTGCATTCAGACACACCTTTCAGCAACAATCGCTGTTTTAATTCATTGTGAGACAACCAGTGAATAAGTTGCGGGACCCTATTGTCGAGAAAATGAAATTATGCCGCGCCAACATCTAAGTTAACTTGTTCAATTAAGGTAGCAAAGATGGCGCGACCTATTAAGTTCTCTGCTGTAAGTAAATTTAATCCAGAAAACAATTTTATTATTACTGCATTTTAGTTTGTGTACTGCGCTGTATGCTCAAACAAAGCGTAAGGCTTTTATCGACTTGCTTTTTGTTGTGTTTTATTTTTTAGTGGCGTACCCGGCACCTCCTTTGCTGCAGTTTTCAGGGAACAGCAATCTGTCAATAAATGTCTGGGAACCAAAAATAAAAAAAAAAAAACGAAATCTGTGGTACTCGCGATTGTAGACTCGACGGAAATGCTCCAGCAGGGGTTATTGTGCTTAAATTCGACTTAGATATTTTGGAGCGATTGTTTTTATGGGGCCCGTTTGGCTGTTGAGCTGCTTTTACGTTGGTGTCGTTGACGGCGGTAAGCGAGAGTCGAGAACCACAAAAGCACGAGCCAAAGACAATTTCTCAGAAGAATAGCGACACATGCGAGTTTTTTTTTTAACGCTGTTTAATGCCTCAAGCCATAAAGAGGGTTGGGAAAAAAAAGCAGGAGTTGTTAAATAAATGATAAAAGGTTAGCCCCTCGAATGAAGTCGAGGAGGGAGCGGTGATGAGGCCCTTGCGTTCAGGCAGTATATTAGGATGGGTTGCTCGGCGGGAGACCCGCTGCTACCATGTGCGGACTAATTCTTGTTGGCTTTAGTCCCAGGCAAACCC
The DNA here is from genome assembly GCF_055883805.1 of Amblyomma maculatum. Classification (NCBI taxonomy): domain Eukaryota; kingdom Metazoa; phylum Arthropoda; class Arachnida; order Ixodida; family Ixodidae; genus Amblyomma; species Amblyomma maculatum. Next base: position 164,958,083 of record NC_139346.1, on the reverse strand, counting down.
ACAAGTGGCGAATATCTGCCCCGCGGTTTTCGCAGACAGGAGCCACGGCATTGCAGGGTGGCTTAGTGTGCCTTATGCATGTACAGACACACCGGGTGCTGCGCCGCTCGCCTCCCCCCCCCCCCCCCCCCTCCTTATGGTTCTTCTTTCTCTTTTTATTCTCTTTGTCGCGTGATAAAAAATAAAGCGCCTTGTAACTGCACATGCATGCATGCAAATATCGCTCAAATTATTTGCTTTAAAATATCGTAACAGCGCTTAAACTGCTGCGCTCCAATTTCGCATTAAGGGGTATTGTATCCTTTAGAATATTTTATTCTTTAGATGGTTCAGACAGTTCTGTGGCAACTATCACACTGCAGCGGACCTTGCGCATTCATTTTAGCCTTGGGCAGTTTCGTCGCGTGGCTTTATTTAACGCAGAAAAAAAAAACCACTTGATATATACCTTGTAAAAAACAATTTATTCAGAAGTTTTTGAAGGTGCCTACAAATTATCTTGTCACACTCAGGAGTCTTCAACCAATACCTAAATACTTCAGCAATTACTAGTATGCTAAGGGGAAAATGGCCTGAGTAACTCTAGGCTTTAGTGCCAACATTGTCTCCGGTTCCACTCGTATCCGAAGTGCATTTTCATTTTAAATTATTCGCTTAATTTACCTGAGACAACCTGTACATATATATTTATCATCTGCAGCTGTTTGTTCTTAACAGAAAGCGTTTTTTGCCCACCACCAGCCGGAAGAATGCTTTTTTCTACAGATCTACTATTTTAGCTTCTACTTCACTTATGCTGCTCTCAGAGAGGGTCAGTGGACTGCATTGCAGGTCATTTGTAATCAGGCGCACCAGACAGCTACCCGTTAAGAGCGCGAGAAGTGCTTGTTATTTTTGCTGGACTATTGCTGGCCCACTTTATTGAGCACCCTAAAAAATCGGGTTACAGCTTCCAACTGCGACAATGTTTGTTGAAAATTCGACGCTTTATACTCATGTTAACAACACATGTCAAGTCAGTTTAACATTTTTTAATTAGCATGCCAAAAATAGCATGACCTGGAAATATTAACGACACTAAGAAAAACAACTAAAGTTCTTTTTATTTTTTTTTGTCAGATAACTATGGAAAGTAATAGAATATACATATGTTAAACATCTTACAAAGCACAGCACGCATTTCAACCGCAGGGCCAGAATGCATGGTTTCCACAGAACTACAGCTAATAACCTCAAGGACCGCTCTCTGGTAGAAAAGGCGTTTTAACCTTCTTTGGAATCGCATTATGGGCAGCAAAAGAACTGAGAATCGATCGCGTACTACTTTTTTTTTACGCTTCTCCATTCGTTATTTTCAAACATGTCCTTTTATATTTAATTTGTCGTTGTTGCTGTACATGTGCTTTTAACCATGCTTTCCGTTGATATGTTGCCAGTTGCTGGCATTTTTTTCTGACAGTTCCTCGCCATGAATGGCCTGGAGTACTGCACTACGCTCCTAATAAAAAAAAAAACGAAATCACTATAACTAGCCGCTGTGTACTAACTGGTATTCCATATCAACAAGACTCTATATAACAGATGCAGTCCTGCAACAATGGGCCTAATCACCACATACACACAAAGATATGAACTGGCTTCAAATGTAACGTAAATATAATGAACTTGTCATCACTTCTCGCATCACTTGCTTTACGGTAACGCATGATCTGCCATTCCAATGCATCTTAGAATGCATATCAATGAGGTCCGTTGTCACATGTTTAAAACATTCTAGGTGCCGGTTTTGCAGAGTTTACATTCGATTAATAAATGAATCATTACAGAAGCGAAAATACTTTGTGAAATTCAGCGAGTGCAATAAACCGCATCGAACTACTGTACCAGTAAGCGACTTAACGAAGCATCAGTATAACTTCCATAAAAGCCTATTCCGTATAGTGTTCTCCATTATTGTCGAGGATCATTGAATGGTCCTTCGTAATCCCCACTGTGGTTTGATGATGTGCCGACACGCACACGAGGGCCCCGCAAGCATCATAATAAGGTGAATATATGAGTCCGTCAGAGGAAAGTAGATGTGCGTCGAGAACCTGGTCGCTAGACGAACATCACGATGTTGGCCGCGATCACAAATGCCACGCAGATGAAGACCTTGAGCAACAGTCCGAGCCAGAGCTGTGGAAAACAAGGAACTGTTTAACTAATGTGTTTTATACGATGAATATGAATTACTTTTCATTTTCATTTTGTCTTATTATTTTCCTTCCTGTCTGGTAGAGTGCGTGTGAATCCCCAATGCTGTCATTCGCGATATCACTGTCAGCCTTGTCAGCGTGGAGCATTGCCATGTAGCGTTTCAGTAGCGCCTCGCATGACTTCACCGAATATTGACCAAGCCACGACGTTAAGATTACTCCAAGTCATATAACGAGAAAACTTCTCGCTATGAAAAACAGACCGTAACATATTGACTTATGAAATCCATGATTCGACGCTAACCTGTCTGATCGGGTATTATCACGACGGGAAGGCTTCAAGCGTTATCGACTCTTTGAATATTGAAACTCAGGCAGACTAAAAGCTGAAGAAAGGCCGCTACAACTTCTCTAAAGAGTACAATTAAAATGACACCCCATGCAGCCATGGGGCTATTTCCGAAATGGAGCAGACGGAGTACGCATGAGACGATACCCAACAACGATTACCTCTTGCCGTTATCTCCTCACAACGTGTGAGAAGCAGTACAGCAGGTGCCAAAGCTGTTGTTGTTTTTTGTTTTGTTTTTTTGCGGCGATCGAAAACAAAAATACACATTTTCAGGCAACAACTCTCTCAATGTTACCGCAAAGTGAAAAATTACGTCACCATGCCGTGACATGAAATTGTGTTCAGGCTACCAGCCTCATGTATATGTGCAGCGACGTCGCATGCAATGCTTGTCTTCAGTCATGTGACATGTAAATGTGTGACAAAACTGGCTGGTGCAGTGCGACAACGCGAAAGTCGAAAATGTTTACGAGTTCCTCCTTTATCGAAGGATACCAGTCGTGCCCAGATTACGACAAAGTTTTTGCAGAAGCGCAGAGAGATGAAGAAAGATTCTGACCAGTTCTGCGCCGCGCACGTTTCCGTACAGGTGCAGGAAGATGAGCGGCGTGTTCGTGTAAGGCAGAAGCAGCACGCAGCGGGACTGCATGGCCACGGGCAGCGCGAAGTACAGCTGGTTCATCTGGAACCGCTCCGCCTGCGCAGTGGTGCGTCATCAAATTAACGCCTCTGAGTTCACACAAGTACATCAAGGGTATAAGCCTTGACAGAGCCTCACGTAAAAACCGCAACATTCGGCTTGACTGCTCACAGTTGCAAAAATCGGCACGTTGAAACTCTGCGGCATTCTAAAACAAGCTAAAGTGAAAAACGCCCTGGGTGCAGACACTGCCCTGACATTGTCGTTCATTTAGAGAATGCATACTCGTTGTAAATTACACAGTGCGCCGATTTTGATTGTGAACGAAGAGTATCTCTGAAAGCACGATAAGACGCATTCCAATACTCTTCATGTCTTTCCGATCTCTCGCATTTCAAGAGCAGCCTTTGCCTTGCACTCAGCTTTTTCGAGGACGCAATGTGTGTGAAAGCTGCGCTTAAGTGGTATGCCCAACAGCATCACTTAATGCGCACGGACCAAATTCATTCATGGCTAGTGGTGCTGTGTCATGCTAATCAACTCTTCTTTTCTTATGGCAGAGGGGAAGGGAAATTAATCTTTAAGTTCCCGATGACGCTTCATGGGCCAGCAGCGCTTCCAACAGCAGGTCGCAGCATCCTCACAGAGATTGTGTTAATGTGAACAGTTGGGCGAGTCGGTATTTTCTGGAAAAAGTACAAATTTGAGAATGACACGAGCAGACGACAGGTGGTACCCGCAACCAAATTTTTATGAAGGGGCTTCGAATATATGTACAGAGAAATACAAACAGCAAGCGAGTACATCCGTTATTAAAATATAACAGCATAAAATCTTCTCCAAGGAGAAAAAATTTGTTGCCTACTAAGAAACTAATTTCCTCATTCCTGGGAAGAACCTAGTAGGAACTATTAGGATAACCATTGTCTGGCTTTTAACGCGTAGTGCCTGAATATTTATTAAATTGATCAGAATGCACGAAAATAACTATGACGTAACTAGAAATTGGCACACAAGGGCAATGATTCTTCTTTCCTTCTTGCGATGCATAGAAATATTAAAAGGTGCCAATCGCAGTTCAGAGCATTCATATGCTCTCTGAGCCAAACATTCCAGAATTCTAGAGCCTACTAAGCAATTAGGCTACATCATCAGAGGTAGTCATATATGCGCCTACCGTGTCCGTTTTATGTTGAGTTTAAAATCTCTGATACGCCGTTTTGTAAAGAAGGCCTTTCTAGATGATGAGCGTGGGCGTGTGCCACCCTGAAAGGCATGCATGCCCGATTGGGGTAGTGCCTACATGCGTGCAGAACAGATTTATAAGCGAGATTATCACTCCTTCTCCATCCTTGTAGTCTCCCCTGCATGCCGCTGACCCTAAATTGCTCTAAAAATATCTCGAATGCCTAGGCGGCGCCGGATGAAGTCCACCTCATGCTTAAAAAATACCGCTGGCACTCGTTTAGGTCGCGAGAAACTGACATCCAATCCTGAACCATTAGAGACGCTTGTTCGCCTATATTCCTTGCATAGGTGGCATTTACGTATACTAGCTAACTGACGCACGCAGAGTCACTTGTGACTTCGGCATAGCCGGGACCATAAGGAGCAGGAAATCGTCCTAACAAATAACAACAGGCCCATCTAGAGATTTTTCAACTATATCGAGGTTGTACCTGCGTGACAGAGCTGCAATCTACACGTCAGACTATATCACAAACTTCTTATAAGCTATTCCTTCATCCTTAGCCTCGTTCTCAAACCCCCACCCACAGTGCCCTTTTTTCGTCTGCAGAAGTAACACATGACAATTGTATGTATTGCGCCTACAGGCAAATGTTTGTCTCGTTGTCACAATTATCGATTTTAGAGCAGCTTGCCTATTCAACTGTATCATTCGTTTAACCGATCTTATCTAAAAATAGCCTTTGCGGCCAGAGTCATGTTTCAAAATTATACCCAGCAGCCTCGCCATGCTGCACAAGCCAGCCAGGCTTGTGCAGTATAATGGAAACCAGGTCTTTCTAAAGTATTTTTAATGTTTTTTTGGCGTAAAAGGAGTGAAATAATAATGTGCCCTAGGGTTGGCACGCGAGCAGCTATTTTCAAAACACCCTGCGGCGCGTCTACAATTAATTTTAGTTGATTTCTTATTCATCCCTGCAAGAAACGGATATACATAGTTCCTAAACTAGGGTACTCGTTTGCGTGCATGCTTAAGTTCAAGGACCGCGGGCGCTGGCAGGGAAGTTTTTGTGGTGCGATCTTAAGCAGCAAGACTGCTGCTACACAACATACACATTCACATGCCCAACATGTACAATACAACATGCACATTCAACATTTTGAATTCGCTTCATAGCCAGTGCAGCCATCAGGTGGGCAGTCTGGAGAAGCAAAGAGCCAAGTTGACTTTCTGGTAGCACACCTGTGGATAAGGGGCAACCTGGAAAGCTCCATGGTTGCTTATGCACTGGCCACTTACCAAGTGCGTCATTCTGCCGACGTTATCACTGCTGACGGCGGTGCTGTCCATCTCGGAGACCAGCGCTGTCGCGGCCATCAGCGCCACTAGGCACCAGGCAGGGTGCACTTGTGGACCCATGTGGGATATCAGCCTAGTCAGCACCCACGTCGACGCTCTAGAACGCTGCACATGTTACGCTCCTTATAGAGTACGCGTATTTATTCAAGTGTCCATTGCATTTTTCGCCTGTAATGGCATTGCGTGGTGTTTCACATTGTGTTTAGCAGCAAGTGATTAGCAGGTCAAGCTGGATAGATGAAGTGGATGCCTGCGTATAAAAGGGACGACTCAATAAGATTTCTGAAATTCGTGGCTTGTGCAGTATGTGGTCCAGGCTACATTGAGAGAAATGTGACCAAGAGGAACAAATCTGCAAACACTGAACAGGTATATTTAAATGGCTTAACTATGCAGGTGCCAGTCGGGTTTTTGTGCTGAAGAACTAGCTGAAGAGGCGTAGTCACTGTGCATTGCTACGGATACAGTGCCAGTTCCTCTAAACGCTGCTAGGGTCTACTTCGAAGAATGCTAAAAATAATAGCTTGAAGGAAATCGTAGTATACAGTCGCTTTAGTTCAACAGGGTGAACCAAATGCAAGCTTTTGAAGGCCTCCACACATACCATAATGGAAACCAGGTCTTTCTAAAGTATTTTTAATGTTTTCTTTGCGTAAAAGGAGTGAAATAATAATGTGCCCTAGGGTTGGCACGCGAGCAGCTATTTTCAAAACACCCTGCGGCGCGTCTACAATTAATTTTTGTTGATTTCTTATTCATCCCTGCATGCTGGTTAGTCCTACTGGCTTTCATATCTGAAATTATGTGCTCAAGAAGAGCAACAAAATTCACTTACGGGCATATATCCCATTTTTCACTAGCGCTATGGCCAGGGTTCTAGTCAAGGTTATTGCGGCTCCTCCAGCACCTTAAAACAGGAGCCGAACAGGTGCCGGCGAGCTGCGGTCATCGAAAGCTTCATTGTGCCCGCATTCCAATTCATCCGGACGCAAACTTCTCGCCTAACGCCCCTTGACAAGCGGCAAGCCCTGGTGCTGCGCCGCAAGACAGCTACGCCGTGCAGAGAAGCCTCATCCAGCAGTCAACCTGTCTGACCGTGCTTCAGACTGAGTCCCGGTGACGGGTACCCTCCTCTCCCCCCTCGTGCCGTTATAAAACCTCGTGAGCCGCCGCCAACTACTGCCTCCTTATTAGGCAGATCAAGTGGCAGCGGTTTTCTGGCCTGTACAAGCAGGAGCGCTGCTGCTTGGAGACTAGACCGTCCAGAGGGCCCATCCAGTGCTGTGCTGCTTGACTAGGGGAAAAGTGGCGGAATTTTTCAGCCCTTCGCTGTGCGAAGACAGCTTTCGCCATCCGTGACGATGCTGTTCTGTTTATTACGGTGACTGTAAATATTGTATTAAGCCACTTTTCGCTAACCTCATCTCGTGGGCTCGAAGCTTTGATACCCGGACCCGAATTGCGACACTAGCTTCTTTAAAGTGTAACAAAAAAAAATTACAAACGAAACACGATTTAGGTCAAACATGAAAAATCAACATTTTACTTGTACAACAGCTATCATATACATTAAATGAATAAAGTCCTGCTTCCGTGGACATTTTTTAACGGTGATGTGACTGTGGAATGTTTGTTCTACCATACTTTGATGAATTTATTGATAGTATCTTATCTTGGAATATACAATGAATGTTATTTTAATGTTTATCCTGCGCTCACATAGAGGCATAAACATGTATTGTGAGCATATATTGTTTGGAATGTCAATAGATTGAAATATTCTGATCATAGCAAAATCTTGCTTCAGATGTTTTTCTTATGTTCGCACCTCCCTTTTGGTGTTTTCCTGGAAAACCAATGAACCTAGTTCTTGAAAATGAAAAGCAGAAAAGTACAGGTGTCTTGAGGGTGGATTCGTGGACATATTGTTACGTCGAAACTCGAATATAGATAATTATGGCGGTGTTATACGATACCCAAAAAAGGTATGCTAATAATGAATTTCTTGTTAAAGATTGCAATAGTGTTGAATTCGGATGTATATGTAGTGTCCAGATATATATTATATAGATCCAAATGTTGTTAAAACGCTCTTTTCAAAACTATTGTGCTAAATTTGAGTAAAGGCATGCTAAATGCTGGAATTCATGATTAAGCGCTGGCATATTGCTTCTAACCATGAGATCCATATAGACTCTGCAGTCCGCTATTTTTCGTTTTACTGCCCAATTCATTTTAATCTTTACGATACCAGATTCTGACTTTATGTCTTATTACATATTTCTTCGAAATCTCAGTGAATCTCTTTATATTTGTGGCTATACATTAAAAAGTGCGTCTCAGTTAACACAGAAGAGGCGGACTCCTCCCGGCTGCGGGAGTATATCAGCTGCGCTAAAACAAATATGGCTGTCGTGACGGCGCGGCTTCGGCGGTTACAATGCTTTCCCAATTCCAGTAGTTTATTACAGGCCAGAACGTGACGCCATCACAAGATGTACCACATGCTCCTCTTCGCATTTCGTTTTTGGTGTTTCCCAGTTCAAAAAAAGCTTCGGTTCCACGAGGACGATCCCTGTGATTACAAAGTGGTCCTCTACAATGCAGGCCAGCTTTTGTATCTCCTCAGCGTCCGTTTGAAAAGTTTTCCTCTAGTTTGGGAACGTATGGACGTAAATCTGAGAGCTGCGGGGGTTTCATAAGCTTCCGGCTAGGCGGCTCAAAGGCAAACCTTCTAGTCTGAACTTTGATGACCGAGGCTGAAAACCTGCCTCCTCCTGTATGCGCCTACCTCAGCCACCAGCTGCAGGGCGCTTCCTCCAAGTCGGACCAGCACCAGGTCCCAGGGCAGGCAGCGCAGCACCAGTCGCCATCTCATGCCGTCGTGGGCGAGTATGGGCAAGCCCAAGTCTCGCACGAGAGCTGTCAGAGCCAGAGCGCACAAGCAGGACGCCGTGGTCGAAACGCCTCTGCGAAAGGGAGCGAGATCGAACTCTCACCGGTGGCACATAGCACCCAATAATGTTCTCGTGTTATAAAGGCTGCGCGAAAGGCGAGCAAATTCAAAGAACTATATCACACCGATGAGTCGTACAGCTGTAGCATTTGCTCTTAGAAACGTCCAAAAGCGTTCCACTTCCAGAATTACATTACTTGTCCCCTTTTTAAGGTTTAGGTCTGCCCTTGCTAAAATGTTTAGTTTCTGCTGCCCATGAGTCAGTGTGCACTGAAGTTCGCCTTAAAACTCCAGAAGATATTCCTGATAACGTTTCATGGCTGTGTACCTCAGCACGTTGCTGCTGCTGATGCTGCTGCTGATGCTGCTGCTGATGCTGCTGCTGATGCTGCTGCTGCAGCAGCTGCAGAATCGCGCACAGTTCAATTTCTGCCGTCTATATGCATTATCAAGAGCATGAAACTAGACTCACCCGCTGAGTATGTCATGTTCCATCGCAAGTGATAGGCCGATTAGAAGAAGCGATGCGATGGCAATGACTTCCTTAATCCTGCATAAATGTTAGTAAATAATTGGCATGTAAAGAAGCAAACAAACTTTGTTTTGAAATAAAAGCTTCTACCACAAACTATATATACATACGCAGGGTGTCCAAGCTAAATTTAGCCAAGGGTTTAAAAATAAAACAATTCAGGCAGGACAGAGAAACCACTTCTATACAGCTTTCAGCCATCTGGCACACCGCAAGCAATTTCTTCTTTTGCCATTAACTGCTTAATAATTAATATAAGTTTTCTAATTCACTACCTATACACTTTAGGTAATAAATGGGATTTGCAAAGATGGAGACCACCTTCTGAAATCCACATTCCATTGATTTCCGATAAGAACAGCCTCACGTGCATCTTTTTTCTAAGCTTTTCAAAAAGACCGTGAAGTACAAAAATATCACGTGACTAGTGCATTCCTGCGCCACGATTGTGCTGCTCTTGTGCTGCACGATTGTGCGTCCTAACACCCGATTCCAAATGGTTACGCTTATTTTGTCGAATGAGTGGCCGGGAATGCGGACGTGTTTGGAAAGCGGAAGTTTGGGGAGAGATGTGTAATGAGCCTTATGGTTGTTGAAGCGGAAACGGAAGGAAGTTTCAGTTTGCCCTATGTAATGCTTATCGCACCCTGAGCACTCCAACAGATAGATTACGTTTTAAGTATCGCAACAGAAGGTACCATTTAATTTATTCTGATACTTAGAGGCGGTGCTAGTCGCTGTTACTGATGTGGTCATCTGTGCACAGATTTTACCCCTTGGCTTATTACACGGGCGGCAGCCTTCCGAGGTGTGTGTGAAAGTTTAGAACAAGTCAGCATGTCACGTAATTTTTTTTACCGCCTTTAGACTACCCTGGGCGGATCAGGGGATATCACTTTAAGTCGTTCGCTTTGTTCGATGATGTTGTGATGCTTGCGAAGGATGCCAGTCACATTAGGAATAGAAGCTGAATGCGTCAGTATCAAGTTTGTTTTTCGGAATGAGTTAGAGCGATGTGATGTGTCCAAGAGTGCTCTTCGGTCAAGCTGAACCACGCGTTCAAACGCATCGTCAATTAGTGAAGCGGGGTACTTTTGTTCAATTAGTGCCTCTTTCAGGGTCAAACAGTTACGGCTGAAATCAGACTGATCGGAGCAGATTCGTTTGTAGCGGAGTGCTTCGCCGTAGGGAATACTCGTCTTGCAATGTTTTACGTGGCTGCTATGGAAGTGAAGGTACCGGTGTCTATTTGTGGGTTTCCTGTAAAGCGTCGTAACTAGCTTACCATCTTGTAAGCGCACAGTCCCGTCCAGAAAGTTAATACGATCAGTTGAGTAAGCATGCGAAAACGATACGGACCTGTGTTCGTTATTAAAAGCAGTAATGAAAGAGAGAAGTTCAGCCTCACCATGCTCCCATATGAAGAATATGTCGTCATTATAACGTTTATAATAAAAAGGCTTGAGTGAGTGACTGGTACAAGAATTTGTTTTCTAATACCCCCATGAAGATGTTTACATAGTTAGGTCCGATTTTTGTGCCCATCGACGTACCGCTGATTTGAACCTAATGGTCGTTATTAAATTGAAAATTGTTCAGCTCAAGAATTAATATCAGCAAAGCAGCAAGGGTTTAGGCATCGACACGATCGTGAGCGCATGACGATTCATAGATATGATATACGGATTGAATACCATCTTCGTGGGGTATGTTTGTGTATAGCGAACACACGTCTAAAGTAACGAGGAAAGAGCCACAAGGGATGTGAAGATCAGCAATGTCGCGCTGTCTTGCTGTCTTTTATGTAAGCGGAAAAAGTGAAAAGAATATGGCTGATCAGAGAATCGACAAAGCGAGAAAGATTCTCTGTTACAGTTCCTATGCCTGCGACAATTGGTCGTCCAGGGACGCCAGGCTTGTGCACCTTCGGCAACAGATAAAATCTGCCTGGAATCGGGCTTAGTGGAAAAATAGAGTACTTGTCGTTATTAGTGATTCTATTTTCTTTGTACAGTTTGTCAGTGGCTTACTTGATTATCGAATAGAACTGTTCAGTGGAATCATTTGTCACTTTCTTATAGAACAAGGAATCGGCCAAACTGCCTGTGAGCCTCCGTGATGTAGTCAATCGTGTTCATGACGACTATCGCACCATCTTTATAGGCAGGCTTGATGACTGTGTCGCTGTTGTTCGCCAATTTCTTAATCGCGTTGCTTTCTTTAGCTGAAATATTGTGCTTAAACCGACGCTGCCTATTATAGGTGTCAAGGATGTCATTTTGAACTGCCTTAATGTAACGATCAAGGCAACCGTCACGTTGGCTTGGAGGTTTTTACCCTTTCGTTGATCATGAACGGCTAATCGCGGCTAATCATACTTAACAGGAAGGAAAGGAAACCAACAGGTAGCCTGCTAAGTAAAACCCACCGAGACAGGAACTGTTGATTTCACGGGATCAGAAGAACTGCCAGGACATATCCCGAGTATGGAAACAGCTTGCACCTTTGCTTTACGCAAGAAAGGGGCTGCTTCCATGCCTTCCACTCAACGAAACGTAGCCTTTATTACTGCGGCATGTTACCATAAGACACACAAATTTCTTCTGTATTTCTAACTACAATATCTTATTCCTTTATATTTGTTTATGGGTGCATGTTTGTGAGCAGGGCGGCAGAAATATATTTTTTAAGTATTTTATTAATATATTGCCCCATACGGGGTAAAATAGCGACACTAATGAATCGGGCTCATTTTCTTCTGGTTGTGCTAGGAGGCGCAGACATCGATTCGATTTGCCTCCTTTTCAACCAGAAAAATATTGTTTTTAAATATTAATTACTTCCTCGCATGTAATAGAATGGAAGAGCCGGGATACTAAGTGGAGAAATGGATAACATACAGCAATTTCAGGCGTTCATTGAACATAGTGCGGAAAGTCTGGTCGTTACCGTTAGTTTCTTGTGCGTTTGTTTGTCTGCTTGTTAGTTTTTGTGTGTGTGTTTACAAGGTTTAACGTCTCAAAGCGACTTCGACTATGAGAGACGCCTTAGTGGAGGGCAAAGGAAATTGCCACCACCTGGGGTTCTTAACGTACACTGATTAGTTTCTTGTTTGTTTGTTGGTTTGTATGCGCGTGCGCGCGCGCGTGTGTGTGTGTGTGTGTGTGTGTGTGTGTGTGTGTGTGTGTGTGTGTGTGTGTGTGTGTGTGTGTGTGTGTGTGTGTGTGTGTGTGTGTGTGTGTGTGTGTGTGTGTGTGTGTGTGTGTGTGTGTGTGTGTGTGTGTGTGTGTGTGTGTGTGTGTGTGTGTGTGTGTGTGTGTGTGTGTGTGTGTGTGTGTGTGTGTGTGTGTGTGTGTGTGTGTGTGTGTGTGTGTGTGTGTGTGTGTGTGTGTGTGTGTGTGTGTGTGTGTGTGTGTGTGTGTGTGTGTGTGTGTGTGTGTGTGTGTGTGTGTGTGTGTGTGTGTGTGTGTGTGTGTGTGTGTGTGTGTGTGTGTGTGTGTGTGTGTGTGTGTGTGTGTGTGTGTGTGTGTGTGTGTGTGTGTGTGTGTGTGTGTGTGTGTGTGTGTGTGTGTGTGTGTGTGTGTGTGTGTGTGTGTGTGTGTGTGTGTGTGTGTGTGTGTGTGTGTGTGTGTGTGTGTGTGTGTGTGTGTGTGTGTGTGTGTGTGTGTGTGTGTGTGTGTGTGTGTGTGTGTGTGTGTGTGTGTGTGTGTGTGTGTGTGTGTGTGTGTGTGTGTGTGTGTGTGTGTGTGTGTGTGTGTGTGTGTGTGTGTGTGTGTGTGTGTGTGTGTGTGTGTGTGTGTGTGTGTGTGTGTGTGTGTGTGTGTGTGTGTGTGTGTGTGTGTGTGTGTGTGTGTGTGTGTGTGTGTGTGTGTGTGTGTGTGTGTGTAAGGTTTAACGTCTCAAAGCGACTTCGACTATGAGAGACGCCGTAGTGGAGGGCAAAGGAAATTGCCACCGCCCGGGGGTTCTTAACGTACACTGACGTCGCACAGCCCACGGACGCATAGCTTTTAGTCGCAATGGGAGAGTGGCCGCCGAGGCTAGGATTCCATCCCGGAACCTTTGACACAGTATTCAAGCGCCCCAACCACTGGGCCACACCATCAGAGCCAATTAATTGCATTGTTTTTCTTTAATACGTTGTACTTCCATTCATGTGTCTACTGTTTCATGTATTGTGCCATTTTAGACATTATTATATTTAATTTTGTTGTTTTGCAATGTTGATGGTTACTGTTAGTCCCACCCTGTCAGTGATCTTACCTTGGGGATAGCAGTTTCGTAAATAAAGTAATAAATAACTAGATAAATAAGGTATAAAACTGGCAGTCAGTACCCAATTTGAAATACACACAGTACCGGATGTACCATGTGTATTTCAATACAGACAATTAGGCCTATAGGAAGTAGGTAGTTCGAAAATTCAAAGGAAATGGAGGTCCACAGGAAAAAGAGGACACATACAAATTACCGCTCACCAATGAGTATCCTTGGATTTGGCTGCAACGTGCTTATTTTGAACACGAAGACTGCTTCGAAATGCGACCTGGTTCGCTGCAATGCACAGGGAGCCATTTTAAAAATACCGGTATACCCACAGTAGCACGACTCACGATATTCTGTCTTCTTGCTGCCACTTTTCCCTGATGATCTCTTGAATAGCGGTGCGATACTCCACGCTGTGGCCTATGTTCCTGAAAACACACATTTGCTTAGGGTACAGCGCTGTGAGAATATTTGGAGTAGTTAGCAAGTAAAAAGAGCAGTCTACGAAGATGAATCTATCGCAGCAACTTCGGCTACGGAATGGCGATACATACTAAGGTATTTTTATAGATCTATCAACGAAGGACGCGTCGCCTTCCTGTCGCACCACTAAGGCAAATCTAACCGTAAGACGGGGAACGATTTTATACTGCTAACCAGGAGAATCATTTACTGGAAAGAAAGTCACAAATTGATTTTGTTTTGTAAGTATGCTGTGTTGAGCGCACAGGTACTCATAGTGATGCCGCTATGTGGTCGTATGATTGGCGATATCCCCTACGGGTACTCATATTCTGTAAGTTTCGGTTAACTTACACGTCCTTGAGGTAGAAGTGGTAGATGAAGATCAAGAAGAGCAGGATCGAGATCAGGGAGACAGGGATCATACAGGACACGAAGATGACCATGTTCAACGGGCTGGGTTTCTTCTGCCTGCACGCAGAGAGAAGTCAGAAGCAGGCTCGCGTGAGGGTCTATTCGGAAATTTTTGTGCGTGCGCCCATAGGCGCCTTATACGTGCACGGGGGCGGTCGGATTCTTGTCCACCAGCCCTCGCTGTACCAGCGCTAGGACACAGGTATTAAAACGGTACTCTGCATGTAGTGATCGCCGCATGTTGAGCGGCTCGACTGTCGGTCAGACTGCTCCTTGGAAGGTGGCACTATTTAAACGACAGCTCTAAAGGCCCAAATTACGGAACTGGTGAATAAACGAACAGCAGAGTGCTTGTACGTGACCGAATATCTGCAATGGGACCACAGAAGGAAGCCAATAACGCTATCTCGTCATGCCGTTAAGGATGGAGCCTAAGCGTTCCCCACCTTTGTATTAGTTACCTGGATTGAGCGTTACGAATCAAACGCCCACCTCAGCAAATGCATGGCCTGTATTGATTTCTTGTGTCGGAGCTACGCAATTTGTACCAAGGAAAGTTAAATATGAGCAACCGGCACGCCCGTGCGCTTCTTCTAGCTCCCACTTGTGATAGCTTTGGACCGAAGCCTCGAGAACTAAGCATATTATTCGTGAACTCTTGTTACGGCTCGGTCGCAACAAGAATTGTTACGATCCAGGCTGTGTGCTAGAGACCGAATGCCAGAGCGAAGGGTGGTACGTTTAGCTCGACAGTGCGGCAAAGTGTTTATGCAGTCACAGTAGCCACTTAGAAACGATAGAAAAATATAGGACTCAAACGTGCCTCTCTATATGCAAATGAATTAAAGAATTGCTACTGGCAAGAAACCTTATTCCAGTTATTCACGTTATGGCTGCGTCCTTGCGCGCTCTAGCTAACTGCAGTGCGTTGGCGCTTGTTCACTTTAAAAAAGAGGTTCAAGAAACGTTTCGGTAGCCCCGAACGCGTTTTGCGCAGATGGCGAGTCATTTGCGTCGTTCCACAAACATTAGATTGTTCTGCCGTGTTTAAGATGCTTTAGAACTTCGGAATATAGTCGCCACTATAGCAGTGCGACTTCGGATTATAATACTGCATGTGATTGTGTAAAACTAACGGCAAGAAAAAAGAGCTTTAGTCGCGACGAAATTTAAGCTGTCAAGGAACGGGTCTCCAATCTGTGAGGCAGCACTGACTTACGAGGTGTAGTAGGCGTTGATCACAACCCTGGCCTGGCTCTTGAGACCGCACTCTCCGGCCACAATGGAGGTGTAGGCGACGCCCACTATGAGCACTTTCTGAATCCGCTTGTACACGCTACATACGAGATGCAAATACATGTCAGAAAGGAGTCTGTAAGGACAACGACGTGCTATGCTCAGCGCGTGACACGGCCGCAATAAGGTGAGCCTAACCGAACGCCTTGGTATAGCAAGCTGCAAGGTGATCAGTTGTGACACCAAGAACCAAAACGGAGAGCCCTGTAATGACCCCGGAATTCACTGGAGTGCTCTATAGAGATATCATGTGCTCTATATAAATGTTAAAAAATTGAGATAAGAGGAGCTGTTGGCAGTCGCGTGGACTAACTGCAGTGTTTTCTCTGCTCTAAAATCACTAATTAGTAAAGACTACATAGCTCTACTTGATTATTGGTTCGAGTAACGAAATGTCCATTCAGATGTTTTAGACTTTCTCAAAAAGCAGTTGGCTGCATTGATGGGACCAAAATACAAATACGCAGGTTTATTTTTGAATTGTTTGACTAAGTGGTGGCCCCTCGTAGACCAAACGAAAAGCCTCATGGGGGAGAGCGCCATGAGATGTGTATTTGGACAATCGAGTAGCACCGCTGTAACATGTAAGTTTTTTTTTTTTAATAATACGATAGTTATCTGAATATTGATAGGAAAAAAACTAACTACTCTACGCAAATGGTAGCTCGCTCCAACGATATCCGTCCGCTGTTTTTCAATACGGTCTAAAACTAGTCAATTGAGTATTTGTTCCCTAAATCAATAATTAGAAAGTTCGCTAATCGGATAAAGACCCAGCAATAATGTTTTTGAAATATACTATGGGCTACACCACGCGACTCTGAGCAGCCTGTACCTGTTTTCATTAAACTAGAACACTCCTTTTTTTTTTTCAAAAGCTAAGATACGTTTTGCTGGGCCACCCGATATGTATTACGCTATCGTGGCTGATGTATACTCCTGGATGCTACGCATCGGTTCATCGGTTTTTTAACAATTGTTCGCCGTTTTTTATGTGATTAGGAGAATCCCCCAGGCTGGAGTACAATTTGTAATCAGGAAGCAAATACTCATTAGCTTCAAACCAAGCGGAGCCGTACAGAAATAAAAGAAAGCTAAAGAGCTTACAAAGAAGTAACTGACAAGACAGAATAGCTGCTTTCGAACCGTATCGCACAGGCTGCAATTACTTACGTTTCAGAGAGATCAATCCTAGACTCGGACCCTGTAATATCTGTGAAAACACACAGGCAAAGAGCAAAATAACTCCGAAAGTGATAATGCTGGAAAACATGCACCTCGCGTCTTTGGCGTCTGTCATGCTTTTTTTTTTTTGTTTGCGAACCCTACTCAAAAACCAAAAGCTCTACATGGCAATAACCTCATAAAATCTCATATAATCGCATAGACTCTCATACGGTTCACATCACTGTCATAAAATATCGTACATAATTTATGATAATGTACAAGAAGCTATGAGACCTTATACAATTATATGCGACTTGCATGTGATTACTTATGTGAATTGAGTGAGATTGTACGAGAAAATGTGAGGTTATTTATTGCCTCATACAATTTTTTCAGTAGGGAAGCACCTAAGTATAGCTAGCCAAGCACGTCGTTACAGATTCTGGAAAGCGAGTGTAAATATGTACAGTTTTGGTAAAACGTCGTCGAGTCAAAATATTTTCATCTAAGAGGCAAAATGGAGCCATCAGGGCAGCATTAGAGGTCAAAGGCATTTAGAATGAAGGGAACGGAGATGATCTCTTATCACAGCAGGAAACTGTCCCAGAATTGCACGACCCTGTAGTCTTTATTGATCACGTGACGGAGTCATTTTTGGGCTAAGACGAAAATTCTTTGGCTTCAGGACTTCTTACCAAGTCTGTGCCTCCAAAAATGAGAAATAAAATAAAAGAAGGTCAAAGTGTTCTTGACATTATCCAGAATATTTATTTCACTGCGCGGCGACACCTAACGGTGCCAGCTTGCCCCGCGGGACTAGAATGCAATGTAAGCATTTTCCTTTCACAGACACTGGTTCATGATATCAAAGTAAACGTCGGGCAGCACTCGTGTCAGCGATCAAGTTACTCGGGATCCCGAAGTTACACCGAATGCGACGGCTTAAATGAATTAGAGGTAAATCTGTTGCGTCCTCCGTTTTAACGAAATAGCAATAAAGGGCTTGCTACGCAGAACATCCGGCGTCACTTCCGGTGTTGGTATTGTGAGCGAAAAGACACGGACATGATGCTGGCTGTTGTTAGCAGCTGACATGGCCGAGCACTAATTCTATGGTTTCTGTTACTTAACGAGACGACGTGATGTCAGAGGATGTGAGGAGCTGCCAACCAAGGTTAATCATTTGAGGTGGGAAGATGGAATAAATATCAGCCTTCTAGTTCAATTCGGGCTTTATATATCGTGTGGCCGATAGCCTACCCTATCGCATCATACCTTAAAGGCGAAGCTTAATCGTCCCCCATATTTTTTTCTTCCCTTCCAACATTCTGTAAATGACAGCGTCCCTCAATCACCCCCCCCCCCCCCCCCCCCCCCCCCATCTTCCCTCCTTCCTCTAATCCCCGCTCTTCTATGTTCTGTTATCTTTTATTCTTGGCTGTCATGACCTGTGACTTTGGACGTGCAGTGCAACGTTTTCACCCGGGATGGGCATAGTTTCTCGCAGGTACTTGAATATTTGCTTTTCCAGACGTATATTCAGGATTTATGCTGGATGCATGCCAGAGTTAATTCTGTGCCGTTTTTACACTCAAGTCCTGTGCGTTGTTCTTGAACAGCGCAAATATGCAAATGTCCGCAGTGTATTAACACATTGCTTGTCCGTATTTTTACTGCTGCCAAGCTTTTTGGACCATGAAACACTTAGCCTACACAAAACAAGTTAACCGCTACGGACTATAGGCTTTAGTGGACATGTTTCCGGGTACGGAGCTTGAAGTGTCAACATAAACTTGGTGTCGCGCTTACATGCCGACCTAACAACCTCCCTTACCATGTCTTGCATGCGGGAAAGGCAGGTTGAACGGCTCGCGTGTGCTCCCAGAACGATGGCCTTTTTCGGGAGAGTCCGATCCAACGGAGCGAAGAGAACCCCAGTGGTCAGGAAATGGCCTCTCCAACTCGCTGGCGTATGACCTGCGGGAGCCGAACCGAACATATTTTTTAAATATGGAGTAGATGGAATTTAACAGACAAAAAGTACAGGGAAACCGAAAGGAAGTTTCCACGTGCCTGTGAAGTCACTAGCGACCAATCCGTGACGTCCTGGATATGGTTACATAGCTGCCCTGGTGACTAAGTTACAGTTGGAGCCACAATCTGTGAAATGGCCGAAAGGACGCTCCACTATTTGTCCTGCCGCAAACGCAGAGCAAATATAGACGGCCATGCGTCCAATGACGTCACGCAATCAAGGTTGAGGGTAGAAACCTTGGTGCTGACGAGAATCGCTGCGGGCGACTCAACTATAGAAAAGAAAAATTGTAAATATCGTAGTTCAACGTCTCTAAACATTGGCTATGTCGGGTGCCACGGCGATGGGTGCCGGATAATTAGACCGGATAGTGTTCCTTAAAGTGTTCTTACATCTTACAACACACGGGTGCTTTTTCTGTTTCATCTCACTCTTTACGCATGGCGCGAAACCAGGTGCATCCGGCTTAGTAACCAAGCGAGCGAATCATTGAGCCAACGAGGAACAAAATGCTTCTTTGCGGAGGACTGCCATGTGTTGTGCAAAGCGAGTGCATGTTCTTCTGCATCACTTCCTTAGGGCTAGCTTCTCTCTTTCGCCTTTCACACTCACCTCGCCCCTTCCTTCGGCTACTGAAAGCGAGACAATGCTTCCCCACTCTCCTTGCACCGCCTGGTAATATTTGCCTAAGTATTTAGAAGATCCAGTTCTTATTCCAGCCTCATTCGGGGTCAAGAAGCTCCGCAAAATTATTGGATTGGGAGCGGTCATAAGAGGCTCGATTTTTTGTGCTAGCCACAAAAAGAAATATTAGGAGGACGCTTAGGTTTCCCTGGAAATATATGCGATAGCGCCTTTAACAAAGTCCTTTTCATTCTATCGATTTTCGACAATTGGAGACAAGCACAGGTCTTGGGAAAGTGTTGAAACATACTTACGTAAAAAGCTGACACACCAGCCGTTTCGCGGCCAAGCGAAGCATCTGAACACCCGCGAGGCGGCGCAGCGATGTGCGCTTCCACTTCACTTCAAAGGTAAACAAGTTATTATACATACACCGGGTTGCAGCTAAGCGTCCAATTTTCATATTAACATTGATGCTACGCCGGTCATGTGCCATCGGGTGCCCCCACGTCCACCTCACCGCGCTTTTCAAAAACGCACCGCCTTGTTTTGTCGCTAACTTCTTTCCTTTTGTATGCAGAATTATTGTGGTATTTCTTTAGCTAGGAGCGCTGTTAGCAAATCGTTTGTTGCGCTGCTTGGACGCATTTTGCGCGTGTAGCATAGAATATCAGCCATGACGATATTTTACCATGCAGTCACTGTTTATTTATGGGTCGTCCTTTTCTGCAGAACATGTGCATTGTTTTCAATGGGTAACTTTCTAAAAGTCACACACAGCATTTATCGGTGGCTCACCCGCATAATAACACAAGCTTTTATTTGGCACGCCATCAACAGTGTATGGAAAATTTGGGATCGCGGTGTTTACCTCACTCTATGGGCACAGTGCACGCGCTTTTACCGGTTTGTAAATACTATTTTTACATTCCGCGTTCCTTGTCATGGCCAGGACATTCTCGTTGCGGTGGGAAAAGCGCTGTTCCTTGTTCGTGGCCTGGATTTTTGAGGACAGCTACTGGTGTTAGTCAAGTACACCAGGCTCCCTGTAATATCTTTGTTTTAAAGGCAGCCGGCAATTTTGATCCATGAGTATAAGCATACTATTTTGATACTATTATGTATTCAGTGTGTTGTGTTTAAATTTCTGAGCAGCCTATTGCTGAAGTGTGATGTATAAAATTCAGCGTGGGCTGTATGGGAATTGTTTTTCTATTCACTTCTGTCTAACCGTTCACAGCTTCTTTTGTGTTGTTCTCACGGGTCATGTTCCAGACGAAAAACATTCAGCGAGCATGCGCAATCTTTCGTTTCTTTTCATCGTACCCCTGTGTCACTTGCTTTACCATACCTTTTTTTTTCGTTACTCTTTATAACATGATGCTTTTTGTAAAGTATGTGATCCAGACTATTTTCTGTGCAATTCGAAATGTAAAGAATGAAAAAAAATTTTTTGTATGAGACCACTTCATTTTATCGTGTGTCACTGAGAAAAGAGGCTCAATAACGGCAAAAAATTTGAGTAACTACAGCTTCGATCACATTATTCTAACCTGTATGAACTACGTAAGCCGCGCTTCGGTTCTGCGATAAGGTTGGCAGTATATTTGGTAAAAGATTTCGATCCGCGGCTTTACTATATATATATATATATATATATATATATATATATATATATATATATATATATATATATATATATATATATATATATATATATATATATATATATGGCTTGGTTTCGTTTGTGGGGTTTAACGTCCCAAAGCGACTCAAGCTATGAGAGACGCCGTAGTCGAGGGCTCCGGAAATCTCAACCACCTGGGGTGCTTTAACGTGCACTGACATCGCACAGCACACAGGCGCCTTGCTTTTCTCCTCGATGGAAAAGTTGCCGCTGAGGCCATATATATATATATATATATATATATATATATATATATATATATATATATATATATATATATATATATATATATATATATATTACGTCTGTTTGTGTGGCATACTTAAAAAGCACTGTTACACTCCTTGCGCCTCATTATAGAAGATGTTTATACATAATTTATTGCCCAAAGGTAATTCAGAATCGAAAGCATTGCTATCGAAACCGAAACCGAAGCTGAGTTTAAAATCTCGGAGGACGTATTTAGCGGTTTGGTGAACAGCTAAGGGCGCTGACGGCAGAGTATAGTAACTCGACCGCAGGGCCCTACGGGAGTTCCCGCTCTTTAAGTAAGTGGGGTTCTCTATACTTAAGCGTATTTAGTTTGCCTGGTTTGGGGAGAAAGGTCCACTTCTAGGTGGACGCTTGCACTCATAATTAACGCCATATAATTATAAGTACACATGTTGTCGGTTAGAGTCAGTATCGGAAACTAGCCTCCAACCAGACCAGGAAATGGATGCTAAATGCAAAACTTAATTGTACGAACACTACACAAAGAGTGCGTCACAATTCTGATAAACATCAAGTGCACTTCTCCTTTGACCCATCTCTCAATTTCGGGTTGCAGCATAGCAGACTCCTTTTTGACCGAACAGGCCACATCAGCTTTAGCGTAAAAAACACGAATTAGAAGTTCATGAATCTGGTCCAAGGATATCTCATGGTTAATTTCACTCGCCTCAATGCAAACTATACTCATAATATCGCTAGTTACAGCTCCATAGACTCAAAATATTGAACAAGATCTTGAAAGCAGGTGTTTTGCCCGACTGCCTTAAGGTTGTAAAAATATTCCCCATTTTCAAGAGAGGTGACAGCACTTGTATGAATAATTACCATCCTATCGGCATTTTTCCTTTTTTCAGAAGTCATCGAGAAGCTTTTTTACAAGCGGCTAATGAATTACCTAAGTACATTTAACCATTTAGCTCCTCAGCGATTTGGATTCTAACCAGGCTATTACCGAACTACAGAATTAGCACTCATAAATTTTATTGAAAGTGTTAAGCAGGCCATTGACAGCGACCCAGTTGTTGGACCCCTTTCTATTTACCTAACAAAAACTTTCGATACATTTAACCATCACATACTTGTTCATAAACTGGAATCATTCGGAATCTCTGGTCCGCCCCTCGAGTTTATCCTCAGTTCATTTTAGTAATCGATCTCGCGGTGTTTTTGTAAATAATACTTTTCTACCACTCAGCCTGTAAACGCAGGTGTTCCACAAGGATTGATATTAGGGCCTCTACTCTTTTTAATGTTCATTTATGATCTGCCCGTTGCACTAAACCATACAAAGTGTATGTCATATGCGGACGATACAACCCTTATGCTTCTCACAGATCCACCGCCACACTTCAGCATATGCTTCACACAGACCTTAATATCATTACCAAGGGGTGCAAAAATAACAAGCTGCCAATAAATTTAAAAAAAAAACGACTTTCATGCTATTTCACTCTCCTTTCACTTTCATAAGTGTTCTGCCAACGCTGACGATTGATAACAATGCGCTGCCTACCAGAAAAGTCCAAGTTTCTGGGCGTAATCCTCGACAAGTACTCAAAATATCATCACCATGCTCATTAACTCATGCATAAAGTTTCGTTCCGCATTCACATCTTAATAAAACTCGTGAATGCTTTCAACCTCGCATAATACGTTCATTATATTATGCCTACATCCTTAGCCACCTTAACTACTGTTTGTCTTACTGGGGAAATACATATTACACGCATATTGAAAGACTTCAACGCCTACAGAATCAAGCCATCAGGCTCATATCACTCAGTTCATTTCAACCACAAGCTTTTCCACTGTACAGCAACTTGAAGATACTTCCACTTCAACAATTATTCATCCTGAAATTATCCATGAATATATAAAACACAAAAATCATCATGCTTATATTGATGGCATTACCAGCCAACTTGTATATACTAATCCCATAATGTTTAAACAGCGCAATAATCTCCTTTTGCTAAAAGTCAGGACTATTTACGGAAAATATACCTTGTTTGCAGGCATATTCTGCTGGACTTCTTTACCTCCAGAAATTAAAGCATCACATACTACTCACTTATTCAATTTCCGCGTGAAAGTATAATTAATGGACACTTTACATAGTTAATTTGCTTCTCACAGTTATAGTTGACTGTTTATTTGGCTATTTTGCCTTTTCTATGCACTCAAGTTGATGATCTGTATATTTATCTTCTTTAGTTTCATTCGTGTATTTTTCCTAACGTTGTTTGTTTTGTAGGTTGTACGTTTATACCAATTACTTGCTACACTGCTTCCCGTTCACTCACATTTCTACCTCATTTGCTTTGTTCTGGGTGGTGCCCCCCACAGTCTTGTACTACGGCACCTCCTCCTATAGAACTTTTACTGCATTCCATTTTTTGTATGTATGAAATACACTTGAAACTATATACTGCTCTTTCCAACTGTCTTAAAACTTTAACACGGTGATTATAAAAAGAATGGTGCTGACCTCGACGTTTCCAGCCTGGGCGACGCGACAGACGGGGGCGGCACCGGCAGCCAGCTGCCCACAGCACTTGACGTCTTGTTTTTGGCCGAGGACGTGCCCGCCAGCACCGAGCCTGGAGAAGACCTCTTGGACACTTGTCTGGAGCTGGTTTTATCAAACGGGGGGGGGGAACATTGGTATGTTATCTCTTCGCACCGCGGTCAAGCGGTAGTAAAATGTATTGACAACATGTCCGAAACATTAAATGCAAGCTTATCCTAACCTTCAATAAACTTATTGATTGACATAAATTTGCAATTGCCCCTATAATTGTCAAGTATTCTGACAGTTCAGGGGTCACCAAAAGAGCACACACTTCCAGTCAACACTTTTAAATGAGCAGAAGGTGACAAGTGCAATGATAAGCCTTAATTACGAGCCAATGCCACTAATGCGTATAACTTAATTATTCGATCATTTTAAGTGCAATACGGCAGGCCTATTGCACGACCAGCTATTGTGCTGAGCAGTAGTAGTAGTACTAGTATAAAACATTATTCCGCTTAATGAAAAGGGATCCAGGGATTGGGGTCTTGAGCTGCAGGTGGTGTTCACAAGTTTACGGCATTATCCGATAAAGAGTAACGTTTTTCTAATGCAATCATAGCGCGTTGCTGCGGCCTGTTACAAAATTATTTGAGGGGACGAATGTAATTACTGCACAACCAATGTAGACAAGGACATAACGATTGATGTAAGCTTGTAATGTTCTTACATACACATGATTCGAATATTGCGTCAATATTTCGAGGAATACCTTAGCAAAAGCCTAGCTTAAGTCTTAAACCAATGTTTGGGATGTAACATAAGCAGTATTTGTTAACCTTTAAACATTAGCGTAACGTTTCGATTTATACCATGCGCCGCTATTTAAACTTGCACAACGTGTGTACAACATTGCTTTGATATCTGGCGCTACCTGGGATCTTGGCTGCACTGTGGCGAGGATGTGCCCGCGAGTGATTTGGAACTCGTCTCCAGTGGGAGCTGCTTGGCAGCAGCCGCACCTGGTGAGGAACGCGTCTCACGAGATTTCGTGGACGGTCTTTCGACACTGCTCCTGCTCAGGCTTCCGTGAGGCGTGTACGACACTCTCGGCGACTTGGAACGTGAGTGCTCCTCCCCAAATCGGGGAACAGCATCCTTCTGCGATTCCACGAAGAGAGGAGAGGTGCTTTCGGTCGCCGGCGCGATGCTGTTTCCTCCAAGAATGCCTTGGCACGTAGGTGAGTCAGCTACTATCTTTAATGGAATAGTACAATGTGACTCGTACTGACGAGAACCAGCAGCCCTCGTGGGAGACCCAACGCGAGAGGAACGGATCTTCGATGGCTGTAGAGTTCCACCACCTCTGGCACAGTTTACATGGGACGTGGTTAATCCCGATGATGATGACTTGGTACTTTCTTGCCCACGGGTAGACTGCGGAGATGCGGCCTCTCCAGGTCTCAGGTGAGGTGTGCAACCTTTGTATGTCGGTATGTTCTCTAATCCCTGACTACGGTTGGTTGGTATTTGGCTGGTCGACAACGGTGCCTGAGGCTTGGCATTACCTGGTGACGTAGCTGCACGCTGGCCTTCTACGAGCGGAGACACGCGGGAGCGTCTGCGGGCAGCCAGCGCCTCTAAAGGATACCGTGCTATTTTTAGTGCACGGGACGGCGTAGATGCTTTTGTACTACAGGGCTGTAAAGAAAGGTAATAAACGAATTAGGTATTAATTACCCATTCTAAAGAGTGTGCATCCACTCAAGCTAACTGTTGTAGAGACAAGCACTCATTCCGGGCAATACCGAGCTACGGCTGCATAGACAGGCCCAAGAAGGTGATTTCCCCCTTTTTTTTTTCAGTCACTTTATTAAAAAAAAACGATTTTACATATAAAAACACTGTTGGGACCGATAGCTCATACGTCTAGTGACCCCGCCGGGGTGGCGCAGTGGTTACGGCGCTCGACTACTGTTCCAAGGACACGGGATCGAATCCCGGCCTCGGCGGCATCTTTTCGATGGAGGCGAAAAGCAAGGCGCCCGTGTGCTGTGCGATGTCAGTGCACGTTAAAGAACCCCAGGTGGTCGAAATTTCCGGAGTCCTCCACTACGGCGTCTTTGGGACGTTAAACCCCACAAACCAAACCAAACCATAAGTCTAGTAGCCGGTTCAAATACAGGGATTTCTTTCAACCGTGCAGGATGAAGCTTTCAGAAGAATTATTGATGGTGTACGCTCAACATTTTTACTGTAGTAGTACGCATTTGCGAAAATGCATAACAAAGTGCAAGTGTAGTAGAAAACGCTCATGATTATGCAGATAGAAAACAAAATATTAAACATAAGTAAAATACCCTAGGGCAAAATTGAACAAAACGCACAATTAAATAAAAAGGCCAGAAAAAAAAATTCGTTACAAAATACACTAAACAAAATGGTACCAAAATATAGGAAGCTCACAAAATTAGGTATGCTGCCTCAAACAAATAATAGTCCATGTGGAATTATACTGTAAATAAAGTTGCAAAGCAAGATGTCAAATGACAGGTTCACTAGGCAAGAGATTTGGGCAGAATTTGATAATACTTCTAATACAATTTGCATGTCAGTTAAAAATTCCTAGCTGCTCTTACCTCTATGGGCAGTTCATTTCATATTTTAACTCCATTGAACGCTATCAGGCGTTCACCGTATACATTTCTACAATTGAGAAGGTTGCAATTCGATGCTTGCATAGTGTTTCGTGAAAGTTCGACGAAGAGACACAACGAAATAGGGGAATTAGTGATGATTATATTGATGATAACAAGTAAAACGCTATAGTGGCGCAAGGAGAGTAGCGGTAATACTTTATTGGCATCACAATGTTGCTGCTAAAAATATCATAATTACTAGTAGTTATTGTGTTCAATGACCATTTTTGATGACGATGCAAAGCAGATTAAATATGTTTTATATGTTCTACCCCATAATTAGCAGCAGTAAGTGATATATATGGGAACAAAAATAACTAGAAGTATAAGGATTGTAGTATATCGAAATGGAGATGCTGGCCTTAATGAGCACGTGTCAGAAAAAAAGTTAATTTTTTGCCTACGTTGCTAATTTTGTTCTTTTGAAGAGAAATCCTTTCCCTGAAGAAAACATGATTCATCGGCAAAAAGTAAATTCGTATGGCGAAAGATTCATGCCGTAATTTCAGGGCAGCTCCCTAGAGAAATGATATACACGAGCAGAAATCACCGAACTGTGCAAAGTGTCCCAAGAAGCTCCAAGTATACATCGGAGAATATTGCGTGTGACAGACTGATACTGAAATGTTGAGGGCAGCTGACGCATTGCACGCTTGTGAATTGCATTATTAAAAACCCAAAGAATTCGGCCGAAAGCTTTTCTTCTAATCATGAAGGGTCACGTGACCGCAGCTCCACCTGCCATAATTATTGCTCCGGTTCAACAATGCGCGGAACTGCCAATGAGTTTCTCAAGAACACCTAATCAGTCCAATGTGCTTTAGCCGACATCCAGATGTGCTGTTGATTGCAAATAACAAAGTAAATTATGCACTCTCAGACGAACTAGCTCATGCTATTGGGTAATTCTACGCTCTTACATCTAGGCGAAGTTTGGTATGGTTTATGCATAGTGTTTAACGTCCCAAAGTGACTTGGGCATGAGGGACGTCTTAGTGGAGGGCTCTCGATAACATTCACTGCCTTGGGTTCTTTAACGTGCACTGGCATCGGGTACCCACGCGCGTTTTGCGTGACTCTCAGCTTTTCTCGCTGCGTAGATGTAAAGAAATCTTTAATCTAGCCTAAGCAGCGAGCTCACCTCTGGCAGTGTGATTTTGGTCACCTTGACATCCACCGGTTGAAGCACGGTCGATTCGGTTGAGGTCGGAATATCGGCGACAGAGCCGCCGTGTCCGGAGCGCCTCCTGGAGCGCAAAAGCCTCAACCTGGGAGAATCGGTGCATGCCGATCGGAGCGCTGCCACCAGCTGCTTGGAAACGTCGTCGATACGGACAAGCGCTGCTGTTTGTTCCACGTCGGGTGCAACCGCGTCCTGTGCCGCTGTGTATAGTACCTCGGCTTTAGGCTTCCACTGGCGGGCCGTCGAAGGTCGCTGCTGGGGACGCCTTCCACGCAGCAGAACACTTCGCTTCCTTGCAGGAAACCACGGCGTGTGGCCTGTGCGCAGTTCCATGCGCGACTGCAGCGTCGCCACGTCATCCTGCGCGCATGCGCAGAAAGGCGTTTAGTGGCTGTTAAGTGGGAATGGTACCCCGAGATAGTTTGAAAATATTGACTGCAGATTAAAATAAATTCAAGGTGGAGCAGGACGTCCAAAATGCCACCATTCACGGGACAAGCTGCCTGAAGTAGCCCGAAGTCGGTCCCTAGCTTGCTTTTTCTTTGAGCATTTCACAACCTGACCTTCACGATAGGCGCGGCTTGGTCTCGGGAAGCAAAACCTACTTTCTTTTTGTACCCTACATTTTTTTAACCTTGTGCTTAGTGCATCATAGTCTGAGTTGCTTACGCGCCATAAAACACAACATGGCAAGACATATTTTTATACCTAGGTTATATAACCCATCACTTCACTCTCGCCTCACAGCGATTTTACAGCGATAACCTTTAGACGCCCTTTTCCCGATTTCTGTCTAGTTGTAGTAGTATCCGAAGTGGTAATGCGTACGCCAGACCGAAGGGTCGCTACTACGTGAACCATCCGGATGGTTGTCGTGACGCCATGACGAAAGCGCTAGAATGCATGTTGGGAAGATAGCAAAGCGACCGCTGTTTACGCATGGTTGTCGTGGTAGTATTTAGTGATAGTATTGGCAATAGCAGTGACATCAGTAGCTGTGGCATTAGCAACAGCAGTTACTAGCAGTCTTAAGTAGTGCTAACGACAGACATAGTAGAAGTGACATTAGTAGGTATTGGTAGTTATCGAAACAAGTCAGAGAAGTAGTAATCGTCGTCATAAATACTCTTTAGTTAGTAAGCATAGCAGCAGTCATAAGTACTTAGTATATAGTAGTAGCGGTTTTAGTCGTAAGACTTTGTAGTTAGTATAGAGACACAGTAGCAGTAAGCTAAATTAAAGGGAGTGCTGTAGTAGAGTTTAATCATGAATATATCTATGTCGGTCTCAAATTCTTTACCTCATTATATAGTTAAATTGAAGTATTCCCAAAGATGCAGCGGTGGCGTAGCGGCAGAACATCCGCCTCGCATGCAAGAGGACCGGGGGTCAAATCCCGGTGCCGCGCAATTTTCCACCGGATGAAAAAAAAAAGAAAAAAAAAAACCCCGCCTGTCGATGGAATTGCATAAACAGGCTCGGAGTGCGACCTGATGCCGGTGAACACTTCCGGCAACGCACTCCCTCACCAGAACAGGAGTTGGCCACCCTGGTGCAGTAATTGGCCGCAACCTCCTATGATAAGCTCCATAAAACCCCGGCCCTCAGTCACCAGCGGCTGCGGAACAACTGACCACAGCGGCGGTCAGACCTGTGACGCAGCAGGGGGTGCTAAGAAAGCCTGGCTCGGCTGGACAGGCAGTCCATTGGAAACTGACCCTGGCAACGTTTAATGCTAGAACCCAAGCTAGTGAAGCTAGTATAGCAGTGCTGTTAGAGGAACTAGAGGGCATGAAATAGGATGTCACAGGGCTTAGTGAGGTTAGGAGGCCGAATGAGGCATATACTGTGCTGAAGGACGGGCATGTACTGCGTTATCGAGGCTTACCAGAGAGGCGACAACTAGGAGTAGGTTTCCTTGTCAATAAGTATATAGCGGGTAATATAGATGAATTCTATAGTATTCATGAGAGGGTTGCAGGCATCGTATTTAGGCTTAATAAGCGGTATAAACTGAAGGTTGTACAGGCCTATGCACCTACATGTATTTATGATGACCAGGCAGTTGAAAGCTTCTATGAAGATGTAGAATCGGCAATGCGAAAAGTAAAGACGCAGTATACTGTACTAATGGACGACTTCATGCCAAGGTAGGGAAAAAACAGGCAGGAGACAAGGCAGTAGGTGACTATGGCATTGGTTCAAGGAATAGCAGGGGGGAGTTACTAGTTGAGTTTACAGAGCGCAATAACTTACGAATCATGAATACCTTCTTCAGCAAACGGAAGAACCGGAAATGGACATGAAAATGTCCTAACGGAGAGACTAAAAATGAAATCGACTTCATAATGTGTTCAACCCCCGCCATTATGCAAGATGTAGAGGTAATCGGGAAAGTGCGATGCAGTGACCACACCTCACAGGATGGTGAGGTCCCAAATTGGCCTAAATCTGAAGAAGGAACGCAACAGATTTGTAAGAAAGAAATCCACCAACGAATTAGCGGTGAAGGGGAGGGCAGAAGAGTTCAGGATCTCGCTACAGAATAGGTTTTCAGCTCTAACTGAGGATGGCGACATTACCCTAGAGGCAAGGAACAATAATTTCAGAGATATCATTACTGAGTGCGCGGTAGAAGTAGGCGGTAGGATAGTTAGAGAAGATACCGGCAAGCTGTCTAAGGAGACGAAAGATTTGATTAAGAAATGCCAGAGCATGAAAGCTTCCAATCCAACAGACCAGATCGAATTGGCCGAGATATCAAAGCTAATCAATAAGCGCAAGGTGGCCGATATAAGCAAGTATAACATGGAGAAAATTGAGCATACTGTAAAGAACGGGGGAAGCCTTAAAGCAGTAAAGAAGAAATTGGGCATAGGCAAAAACCAGATGTATGCGATAAGCGACAAGGCGGGCAATATCATCACTAATATGTACAAGATAGTCAAAATAGCCGAGGAGTTCTATACAGATCTCTACAGTAGCCAAAGCAGCCAGGACCGTAATGAGATTGGCGGTAAGGAAAAACAGTCAGACGTTCCACCAGTGACGAAGGACGAGGTCAAGAAAGCACTAGAAACTATGAAAAGGGAAAAATCAGCTGGAGAGGATCAGATAACTGCAGATTTGCTGAAAGACGGGGGGGATATCGTGCTAGAAAAGCTGGCCACCCTGTATACGCAGTGCCTGGTGTCATCGACGGTACCGGAACCATGGAAGAATGCAACCATTATCCTCATTCACAAGAAAGGGGACTCTAAGGACCTTAAAAATTACAGACCAATCAGCTTACTGTCTGTTACGTATAAGGTATTTACTAAGGTAATCGCTAATAGAATCAAGACAACCTTAGACTGCAATCAAGCAAAGGATCAAGCAGGGTTTCGGAAACGGTACTCTACTATCGATCATATCCATACCACCAATCAGGTGATAGAAAAATGCTCGGAATATAACCAGCCCTTATACATAGCATTCATTGATTACGAAAAAGCATTTGACTCAGTTAAAACCTCGGCGGTGATGCAGGCATAGCGAAATCAGGGGGTAGACGAGCCGAACGTGAAAGTGCTGGAAGACATATATAGTGGCTGCACAGCAACCATAGTTCTGCATAAAGAAAGTAACAAAATTCCCATAAAGAAAGGTGTTAGGCAAGGAGACACAATCTCCCCTGTACAATTCACAGCTTGTTTAGAGGAATTATTCAGAGACTTGGAATGGGAGCAGTTAGGGATACGGGTAGATGGAGAATACCTCAGTAATCTGCGATTTGCTGATCACATTGCCTTGCTAAGCAACTCGGGGGATGAACTGCAAATAATGATTGATGACCTAGACAGGAAAAGTAAAAAGGTAGGCTTGAAAATCAATATGCAGAAGACTAAGGTAATGTTCAACAGCCTCGGGAAGGAACAGCAGTTTACATTAGGTAGCGAAATACTGGAAGTAGTAGGTGAATATGTCTACTTAGGACAGGTAGTAACCGCAGATCCGGACCACGAAAAGGAAATAACAAGAAGAATACGATTGGGATGGAGCGCATTTGGCAAGCACTCGCAGATTATGACTAGCAGCTTACCGGTATCGCTCAAGAGGAAAGTATACAACAGTTGCATCTTGCCTGTACTCACCTATGGGTCTGAAACGTGGAGGCTAACCAAAAGAGTTCTACTTAAGTTGAGGACAACCCAGAGGGCTATGGAACGAGAAATGGTAGGGGTAACATTAAGAGATAGAAAGCGTGCAGAGTGGGTCAGAGAAATAACTCAAGTTACCGACATTCTAGTAGAAATTGAGAAGAAGAAATGGACATGGGCAGGACATGTAGTGCGGAGAGAGGATAACCGATGGTCGCTGAGGGTAACAAACTGGATTCCAAGGGAAAGAAAGCGTAGCAGGGGGCGGCAGAAAGTTAGGTGGGCGGATGAGATTAAGATGTTCGCAGGGGTCAAGTGGATGCAGCTAGCACAGTACCGGGTTAAGTGGAGAAATATGGGAGAGGCCTTCGCCCTGCAGTGGGCATAATCAGGCTGATGATGATGATGATTCCCAAATTTGAGAAGCTGCGTTCACAGGTGGCACACGCTTAAGCTTTAGAAATTAGGGACCTACGCGCGGCACACTTCGTCATCAACTTTCAGTGGCACCCCATAATTAAAAGAAGCAATCTTCATCAGCTTAATTTTTGACGGCCACATAAAACGTTAGAAGTAGTAGACCTATATACGTGTTTTGGCACTACTGCAGTCCTACGGGAGTTTCATTGGCAGTCTCACGACAGGGGCCGAATCACGCTCCAGTCACTTTACAAACACTGTCACAAACCTGTCACATAACGATCGGCTAGCCGCGCTCCTATTGGTCGATTCTGACCTGCGGACCTGTCCACGAATAGTAATGGCGGCTGACTGATATGTTTGTGACAGTTTTTGCAATGCGATCGGACCGTAATTCGGTCCCTGGTTTTAATCGACGGCTCAGGCGAAGAGTCCCTCCGTCTGACACATGTCAAGGTCCCATAGCCCTCCTGGAGCTCCAGAGTTCGGTGCAAGGAACAGAATTTGCGTGCCCTTAAGTTCTCAACGTGGCGGCAGATGAAGGCGACTAGCAGAAGAGTGACGAAGGTGGCCGGCAGCACCAGTGACGCCAGGAAGGCGACCAGCATGAGCAATGCGAACGTGGGAGCCACGCTGGCTCCCTTCCACTGCAAGAGCAGCGCCGACAGCCTCGTCCACAGCCGTGTAGAGTCCACCAGCACGTACGCTATCAGGAAGCTGGCCAGGGACACCAGCTCCTGCACGCACGACTTTGCATGACTCGGGGCCTCAATCGTAAAAAAAAAAAAATGATTAATGATTTTCAGCGACTGATCCGAGGCTTAAGCAAGGGAACCACACAACACTTTGGGACAAAAGGGAAATGAAAGCCACTTTGTCTTCTCTCATACAGCCAGGCGTTCATGTTAGATTGGTTCGGTTAATGGCGAAGCAAATAGTCAGGCTGTGAGGAAAGAAGAGCGCGTTTAAGGCGAAAGCCTTTCTAGGCTCATGGAACGAAATCTCGGGTGCGAGAGTTGTTCATGAGATTTATGCGCGAGATCTGTACCCGAGATCTGTCATATTCAGCGAGAAATCGCGAGATGTGTTCTTCTCTAGTATTTCTGTTATTGGAATCTAACACTTGCACGCACCCCAAGGAACGCCACGCGACAGAAGCGGTGGTGTAAAATCAAAACACTTTACACAAGCCGGAGAAAGTGTGACAGATACTGTACATTTCCTTTACTGTAAACCAGTTACACACACACACACACACACACACACACACACACACATATATATATATATATATATATATATATATGTTTGGAGTCCCTTTTGTTTGGAGTCACGAGCAAGAAGCTGCTTTTACCGAGTAGCGTCTCCGTCTCCAATCGCCGCCTATTCTAGCCCATTTCAATGAGCACGGTGAGACAGAAATCCACACTGACGCCAGTAACATTGGCCTTGGGGCGGTTCTCGTGCAACGTCAAGAGGGTGTGGAACGAGTCGTCGCCTATGCCAGCCGTGCTTTATCCCGCGCGCCGAGATGAACTATTCCACTACTGAGAAGGAATGCCTCGCCATTATTTGGGCTGCTGCAAAATTTCGCCCCTACCTTTATCGTCGCCCATTTAAAGTGGTCACTGACCACCATTCCTTGTGTTGGCTGGCCAACCTGCGTGACCCATGCGGCCGCCTGACGCGGTGGAGCCTTCGCCTACAAGAGTTTGACCTCACTATAGTCTATAAGTCCGGACATAAGCATGCAGATGCTGACGCGCTCTCTCGTGCGCCCGTCGAGCTCGCTTCACCACACACGGGTGACTCTGGCAGTTTTCTCGGAGCTGTTGATGCTTCAGATATGTCTCATCACCAGCGTGCGGATCCAGAGTTACGAGCCCTGATCGATTATTTAGAAGGTCAGCCAGCCACAATACTTAAGTGCTTTTCTCGGAGCCTCTCAACTTTCTGCCTGAGAAGTGGTGTACTCTATAAGCACAGTTCTAGATCCGATTCGAGAACCTACCTCCTTGTGGTACCCGCAGCTCTGCGAGAGGAAATCCTTTCCGCGTGCCACGATGAACCAACTTCTGGCCACTTCGGCTATACTCGCACACTTGCTAGAATACGAAAGACATTCTACTGGCCCAACCTTGCCGCTGTCGTTAAGCGCTATGTTAAAAGCTGTCGGCAATGTCAGCATCGGAAGGTTCCGCAATCAAAGCCTGCAGGCCTTCTCGTGCCCATAATACCACCACGCGCACCGTTTGATCAAGTCGGCATGGACCTTCTCGGTCCTTTCCCTCGATCCTCCGCGGGCAACCGCTGGATAATCATCGCCACAGACTACCTGACTCGATATACCGAGACGAAAGCGTTACCTAGTGGTACAGCATCGGAGGTTGCCCATTTCTTTGTACACCAGATCATGCTGCGGCACGGTGCTCCGACCTGTATTATTACTGACAGAGGGACTGCCTTTACTTCACAAATGATGACCGAAATTTTTCATCTCAGCGGTACGGCGCATTGGAAAGCTACTGCTTACCATCCACAGAGCAACGGGCTGACGGAAAGGCTTAATAAGACCATTGCGGACATGCTGGCGATGTATGTCGACGCCCAGCACAAGACTTGGGATGCTATCCTACCATATGTGACATTCGCGTACAATACGGCACGCTTCACGCCGTTTCGTCTAGTTTACGGCAGGGAGGTTCGGACGATGCTGGACGCAATGCTCCCTTGCGAAACAGATACCGAGCTTTCTACCGACGCCGAACACTTTGCCCAAGATGCTGAGCAAGCACGCCAACTAGCACTAGCACGCCTCCACATCGCCCAGCAACAGGACAAGGATTCACGCCGGTACAACCTCCGCCACAAACAAGCTTCCTACAACACCGGGGACCAGGTGTGGGTGTGGACTCCTGTTCGACGCCGTGGCCTATCAGAAAAACTGATTTGCCGTTACTTCGGACCATATAAAGTCTTGCGGCGCCTCAGCGCCGTTAACTATGAGGTCCTCCCAGATGGCCCAGAGCAGAGAGGCGGTCGGCTACCTCGTCCAGAGACAGTTCATGTCCTAAGCATGAAGCCGTATTTTACCTAGTAACTGAAAGACGGCATCTGCAAACTTTTTTTTTTCTCGTTTGCTTTTGTCCACCCGTGTGCACGTGTGCCGTGTGCGTCACGCTTAAGGAGGGAGGAATGCCAGGGGGCGCTCGGAGCGAAAGACGTTGAAGTGGCGTTCGGAGAAAAAAGACGAAGGGAATCGGCTCCGGACTAGAAGGACGTACCTAAAGCTCGGACCTTGTAATTCCACCTGCACCGGCTCTGATAACCTAGCCCTAGTCGCCAATATCGTGACAATATATATATATATATATATATATATATATATATATATATATATATATATATATATAGAGAGAGAGAGAGAGAGAGAGAGCCCTGTAACGAACGCCGATAAGTGTAACATGATGAGAGCCTTTGCTTTCTCCTCTTAAGAGACAACTAAGAAACCGAGCTTGGCGAACAACAGAACTATTTAAAAAAAAGTCTTAATGATGAAAAAGATTCTTTTCTCCCTCTATTGCGGCAATAAAGTTACTTGCGCATACGAATTTTATGGCCAGAGCTTGGATAACGGCTCTAAAAAACATTACCTTCATAAACTTCAAAAGATTTTCTGAATGCACATGAAATTTACTACATTCTGCAGAACCATATCACTGTGCTCTGTTTCATTGCCTTACTATAATATTATCTATCTGCTTCGCTGCTAATACCTCCATCTCAGTATTGGCTACTCTTTGTTGCTTTGTTGTTCAGTGAAAGATGATTTCTATTAAGTGTTTTAATTTTCATTGAATCGAAGGTTGTAGCCTTTGATATGGGCTACTAATTTCCGTTTGGCTGCTTGTAACGTTCTGAAATAGAATTTTATGTGGCGTATATATGCTCCACGCAATACAATATGCACCTTCTGTTAGGACCATCAGGCATATGGAATTATGCATTACACAAATAAGGATACTCCATAGTCACCTGCCACTGTTGGACTGATGCTCAAATATTATGGTAGCGTCAGTATTGTAGAGTTCTTTTGTAGACTGCAATGTACGTCGACATTTGCGCAGAGTGTGTCAAAGAGATCTGATGCCACAATTAGTCTACACTGTCCTACAACACATTATTCTACGTCAGACTCTGGAAAAATTTAATGAGCCTAACTCCACCAAACTACATGCTTATTACGCTCATTGTGCTGACGTGGCGTGATTACTGAATCTGTTTGACTTTGTCCCTGAAGTGGGTAAACTGCAAGAAAGCTTAACTCCAAACAACATATTAACTGCTGCACATTTTTTTAAAAAGATACGGAAAAAAGTAAAGCCCATAGGGCTGCTAGAAGTTGCCATCAGGACATTCGAACATAACAAAGACCAAAAAAAAAAAATGTGGACATCAATATTATTTTCGCAGTTCTTCAGGTTATGTGTCTGAAACGCCTGCCCATTAAGAACAAATTTTATAAGCACGTCCAAAATCAGTGAAATCGTTAGACGAAAGACTCTTCCAGCTTATACCGGGGCGCTCTGCCTGAAGGTGTCGTCGAAGCCGGATGAAGAGGTGCCCTGCAGGCCCGTGGCCACCCATGGGACCAGAGACACGACGGTCAAGGGCAGCGTCTCGAAGACCGTGGACAACGCCACAAGAAGCACTGCATACGACAGTGACTGCAAGCAGCAAAAAATTGTGGAGGTTTATGCATGGCATGAACCAGGTGATAGAACGAAAGATGTGAGTGTTGTAGCGATAACACCCGCTTTTCAATGCGCGGTTTTGCATAATTTTTATTTAAGTCAGGTTTTGGGAAAGGAAAGCGGCTTATACCCTTGAGTGGACGCCACAAAATTGTGGACTTACACACCTAACCAGGTCCACAACCGACTGAAATAAAGACCAGCACAAATAGCACTGCTCCAGCGCGCACCTTCTAGTTCATAGCCTTCGCCGCTAGGGAAAGAACACTACGGGCAGCCTGGCGCTACTGTAAACCTGTTGATAAGAAGGGTCTATTAGTTCTGCCATTTTTCTTCGTCGTTATCTGTCCGCGCTGTAACACACAAGCACCTGTTCTGCGCGTGCGCAGCAGGTAACTCCAGTACCGTCGCACGAAGCGGAATCGTGGTATATCCTCTGGCGAAATAAAAACATTATAAATATAAACCCCCACCGCTAAAATACAGAAAGTCAAATGTTTTATTAGTTATAACTCGGGCAAAGATCTTTTTTTCTTTTTTTAATTTGGGAACAGTTTTATAGCGCCCGCCGACGCTATAAAGCGGAGGCGCTGAGATCCGTGTTAGAGGAAAATAAAGATGTGCAGCGCGTGCTCGGAGCGCAGGCACGGCACGGGCTGTTCAGAATGAGAAGCCTGCCACGCTGGTCATCTTGCTCTGGTGCTCCGCTGCGACCTTGCGAATTCGCAACAGGTTGTTTAATTTATGATTTGGTGATGATGATAATTACAGACGAAAAGGTCAACTGAGCACCTCGTCACGGCCTGCTTCTACCCTCCGCTTTGCTCACTGTCCAAGACGGGTGCAGCATAATTCAGGTCTTCAACCCTTTTCTGAGCCCTTGCTGCTTTATTCATGATGAGTGCCGTGGTCATGTCCAGCTCATCGATGCCTTGATCATCCCGGACCGCTGCACTGACTCATCTCTTCCTGCCCAATGTCTTAGTTTGCCTTAGACTGCTCCTTCAGCTGCAGTCTTT
Organism: Amblyomma maculatum; assembly: GCF_055883805.1. Lineage (NCBI taxonomy): Eukaryota > Metazoa > Arthropoda > Arachnida > Ixodida > Ixodidae > Amblyomma > Amblyomma maculatum. The sequence goes on along the minus strand of NC_139346.1, from coordinate 164,919,907 downwards.
TCTGGCTCTGTCGACACAAGCCTTGCCCTACCAAGGCGCGCCCAGCTTCTTCACTTGCTGCACAAGTATCGCTCCTCGCTCGATATTTTAAAAAGCCCACTCAATCACACGTCTCTCGTAACCCACGGGAGTCACACCAGTACCCACAAACCTTTGCATCAACACCCATACCGTACGTGTCTTGGCGGCTGAACGATCATTGAAGATCAAGTGGACGACAATTTTCATTGGGGTGTCATTTCACTTTCCAGAGTCTGTGGGTCTCACCTGCCATTCTTGTAAAACAAAAAAAAAAACAAAAAAAACGACACTATGCGGTTATGCGTCGGTTATCGGCTCCTTAACATAACTCTCAAAGGCGTCTATCCGCTGCCTCAAATTGATGACGCCATCAACTGCTTACTAAGAGCAGAATTGTTTTTGTCCTCAGACTTGGGGTCATGATATTGGGAACTACCTACGTCTGGCGGATGCAGCGCGCCAAAACCGCTCTTGTCACACCAGATCGCCTATACGAATTGAACGTCATGCCTTTCGGTCTTTGTAATGCGCCGGCCACTTTTAAGCGCATGATGGATTCGATTCTACATGGCTCTGCTATTCGGTAACATTGCCGTCTTCTCCTGTGATTTTGAGACTCACCTTCTCCGCGTGTAGTACATGTCGAACTTTTTAACCCAATCCGGGCTCCAACTTAATATGAAGAAGTGTCGCTTGGCATCCACAAACGCGCGATTTAGGCCATGTCGTCTCCAAGGGCAGCGTGCTTCCAGATCCTGCCAAACTTCGAACCGTCGCTGAGTTCTGGAAGCCGTCAACTATAAACTTTGTAACTTTCTCTGTTAATTCCCGTATTTCCGACATTTCGTCAGAAATTTCGCCACTGTCATCGTGCCTCTGGCGAACCTCTTGTTTGACGACAACGACCTGAGTGGTTGGTCAAATGCCTGCGACGCCGAGTTCACAACCTTGCGCTAGCTCATCTCACCTCCCAATTACTCGCATTTCGGTCTAACTGCTCCAACTGAAGTTCATACCGGTGCGAGTGTCGTTGGCTTCGGCGCTGTTCTTACGCAACGAAATCACGATTTTGAAGACTGCGAGGTTTCCTACGCGAGACGTGCTTTGGCCAAAGCAGAATCTAATTACTCCGTCACAGAAACGGAATGCCTAGCTACTCCGTCACAGAAACGGAATGCCTAGCAATCATTTGGCCGCTCTTCAAGTTTCACCCCTACATGTACAGCCGCCCTTTCGACACGGACCACAATTCGGTTTTCCTCCTTGAGAGGCCCTACAGGCCGGCCAGCCCGATGTGCTCTCCATCTACATGAGTGCAATATTCGTGTCATCTATCGCTCCAACCGGAAGCACGACGCCAACGCCTTGTTCGACTCTCCCCTACCACCTCTCAGCACCTGCCGTCCTTGCACCGAATGTTCTTCGTTGACACTTGCCTTGTACATCAGGGCCGGCGAGGAACAATGGGATCTTTGGATAGCTAGTTTTGTAAGCTTTCTGTCGGATTCCGCCTCTGCACCTCGCGCTATCCGCGCTATCGCAACCGTTTCTACACCTCTGACTACGTCTCTCTGTAACTACGTTTCTGACGGTCAGAAGCGACTGCTTGTCATCCCTGCCCATCTGAGATCAGAAATCTGCGCATTACTTCACGATGCCCTGCAGTACGCTCATACTGGTGCCTTTTAAACTTACGCACGGCTTCGCCTCCGCTATTACTGGCGTTGTATGTTTACCTCGATGCTTGGCCAGCATCCAGACGCATTAAACCGTCGTTTGCCGGCATCTAAATAAAGTTATACATACATACATACATACATACATACATACATACATACATACATACATACATACATACATACATACATACATACATACATACATACATACATACATACATACATACATACATACATACATACATACATACATACATACATACATACATACATACATACATACATACATACATACATACATACATACATACATACATACATACATACATACATACATACATACATACATACATACATACATACATACATACATACATACATACATACATACATACATACATACATACATACATACATACATACATACATACATACATACATACATACATACATACATACATACATACATACATACATACATACATACATACATACATACATACATACATACATACATACATACATACATACATACATACATACATACATACATACATACATACATACATACATACATACATACATACATACATACATACATACATACATACATACATACATACATACATACATACATACATACATACGTTCGCAAGTACGGCCGCTGGTGCGCCGACTGCCAACCTAGCATGTCATGGCACGCACATCTCAGTCGGCCCGATGAAGCCTCTTCCTTTACCCTCGTGGTTCTTTGACCTCATTGGGATCGAATTCTTCTGCTTCAATACAATGCTGCCGGCAATCGCATGGATATTGTATAGCCCTTGTTCAGCTGACACGTTGAGCCGAAACCGCGGCTTATCTCGCTGAGGCTACGACATCCCATGTTGCATCTTTCATCTTGCACTACTTCATTCTGCGCCTTGCAAGTGCACCCCGCGAGCTGTTGAGTGACCGAGGAAATGTCTATATTTCAGCGGTTGTGGATTATCTATTGCAAAAATATAACATCACTAACCAAACCATTACAGCATAACTTTAACAGATGAATGATTTGACATAAAGGTATAGCCGCACCTTGGGCGACATGCTCTCAATGTAGGTCGCGAGTGAGAATTCAGACTGGGAACAGCTTCTGCCATTATTTACGTATGCTTACAACTATGCTGACCACTACTAGTTCCTCAGTGTTTTTTCTTCTCTACGGACGCGACCCTTCCTAATAGGCCTGACGCGTCCGAATGTGCCACTGTCTCTCAAGCTTCCAAGCGCGCTGAGGAGCGCCGTCAGCTCGCTGGATTTTTCTATGTCTGGAGAGCAGCGACGCCGAAAATCCCGCTTTGACTCTACCAACTCTCCTGGAATCTCAAACACGGCTCTCTCGTCTGTCTTCGCGTGCCATCTATCACATTCGGTCTCTCCTCCAAACGTCTGCTCAAATATCTAGGACCCTATGACATCCTCGAGTGCACTTCCAGTCAACTCCATCGTGAAACCCGTAAAGCCAACAGCTGATCTCCTCCAACATAACCGAGAAACTGCCCATGTGTGCCGTCTCAAGCCGTACTATGACCCGTGTGTGTTATTATCGCCGTGCGCCGCCAGGGTGGCTCGTCTTTTCGCCGGGGTTAATAGCAAAGAGGGAGATAAGTTCCGGCAGCAACCACACCCACCCAGAGCGCACGGCGCGAAATCCAGTTGTTGAGAAGAAAAACTAGATTAACGTTTTACAAGTCTCGGGTGCTCTTTGCTGCTGAAATCCCGTTACAGTAAAAATATGTATTATTCGAAATTCCAGGAGGGGAGTAGGCGTAGCCTTTTGTCTTCCCCTCCTCCTGTACGCTTATAAGCGCATGAAATGCATGAAACGAAAGATTTTGCTGCCTTGCAGAGAGTAGGTGATTTCAATGAGTATGCTACTTGTAATATCTTATACTGTTCCACAGATACCTCTACATTGCTTTAAATAACTCCAGAAGGTGGAAATTTTCATAGACCATCACTATGGCGTACCTCATAACCACAGTCACTTTAGCACGTTAAACCCTACAAACCAAACCAAACAAACCAATTTTTTTTAACAGCCAAGCAGATTTGTTTTCCGTAGTTGTCTTAACTGCGCGATGCGAGCGCAGGAAGAACTTGAAGGCAAGATTGTATAAAGCACCTTTATAAGTTTCATCATTCGCATCTATGTTCAGAACATCATCTTAGAACATTCCGCACCTGCGTCAAAGTTATAAATGACGCCGCAGAAACCTGCATTTACTTTGATTTCAATGGGGTAAATATGTGATAGAAACATTTTCGCATGTTTTGTGAAGGTTTTGTTTTCGCTCCTAGGGTTTAACGTCCTAACGTTAATCCGACTAAGAGGAAAGGAACAGTGGAGGGCTCCGGAAATATCGACCATCCGGAGCTGCTTTGACGGTCGCCTTGACGCGTGTACTCGGTAGATACATTGGCCGTCGCGGCCGGGATTGAATTCGACTCCTTGGGTTTAGCATTCGAGCGATAAGGCACCATGCCCCCGCGACGAGGTAGATTTAATAAGAATATACATGCCTTTGCAACTCACACACCTCCCGGTTGCAAAACAGTCATTCATAAGCTCCATACTCGTTTTTAAGCTTTATAGAGATGTCGGCATCCTATAAAAGCTGTAATTCTTAGAAACACATTGAGCATGCCATTACTATCAGAACCATATTTTAGAGATCTCGATAGCTCGTTCCTGTGTTCCGCAAAGGCGCATACCAAGTTCTCGAAGAAAAGCAGCGGTGCCAGGTACACGGGAGCAGAGATCCCAACGATGTTCCAGGCCTGACGGCCCTTCCTGGCCATCGAAAAGGTCGGTCGAGCTCCTCACAGAAATTGCGGAGACGGCTCCGGCAGGTATTTCGCGATGACCCCTGTTATAAAGTAAACATTGACCAGCTTGTCAGTCTATATACCCCACGTTTAGATCACCTAAGAACAGGCCAAGAGTCTATGGCTATATGAATGAAGCCTTTCCGCGTTTTCGAAACAGAGAATATGGGCGGGGACAAAAGCCGAAAAAAAAAAATAAAAGGCGCTGCCTTACTCAATGATCGAATGCTTGCTAATGGCCAGGATCTTGAAACGAGGGCTCTCAGCGGTCGTGACAAAGATGGAGCCTGGTGATGGTCGTCTTCATCTTCTCAGAACGTGAGATGCACCCACGCGCACCTGCAGTAAAGCCCTACCTCGTAAAGGATGTACTTTAAAATGGCACCATAAATATTTAAGCAACTATAGACGACGTTTTTCATAGATTCTGGTCTCATTTTTGTCACAGCTTGTTTTGAAGCAAAAATGTGGCCCTCATTCGTTTAATCAAAAAACTTTCTTATGGATACAGATGTTTCACACTTTTTTTAGCCCTCGCGCAGATCGAACGAATTGCCTAATGAATTCCATGATAGACTGAAGAGGATGACAGACGCGTAGGAACGTAATCATGTTGAGCGCGCCATCCTGATTGCCTTACCCTTCGTATTGCTGAGAACAACTTGTGACGCAGAGGACGGAGCTGGTTGATGCCTGCAAGGTGCATCTTTACACGCTTAACATAAATGAAAGTGAAAATGCAGAGAAGCCATTTAACATTTTAAGCTGTGGTAAAATGCTCACACGGTATCGATACATCCCCAGCCAATACCGAGCATCCTTTGGATACCACTTCTACCCTCTTAATCTGGTCCCACATACGTTACGCTTATAAGTGGAACTTTTAAAAAAGTTCCACTTATAACAAGAACCAGTGTGGAACGAGATTAAGAGTGTAGAGAAAGGCCACATGGAGTGTACATCAATAGTCGGTTTCTCTCACACCGTACAAGCAGTTCTTGCGCGCCGTAGTCGGTATACTTGCCACACTCGCAATCCAAGGACCAATGGTTTCGATTCCGCTTGACATTCCTGAGTGTTTTTCAAAGTGATATCATTTCAGACGTGCGACGACGTCATATATCTGTTTTGATCATGTACATTCCACACGTAATGTCACATTTAACGTCAGCATTGAGGCGAGTTTAAAAATCCCGCACAGTGTGATGGACTTGTGATGTCATGACCATGTCAACCATCCACGATATTTCGCTCACGGCCAACGACGCCCACGCCGGCTTCTCGGTGACACAGGCTTTTAGTGCTGTCGCGTTATACATCTGTAAAGCCTAATATTGGACAATCTGCATATTACAGTCGCGTTCAAATATATTAGCGCTAGTGACGTGTTTCCGGAGCGGCAATTAACAAAGCTCGGCGCACGCGGTTACGAATACGCCGATAGCGAAAGTGTCAAGCATATTCGCAAAGAACGCAGTGACGCCAACCGCGTGGTTGTGTTTTCGCCGCTTCGTTGACATCGCCATGTTATTTGTTTTTTTGTTCACTCGTAAGCGACAGTACAACGTGGCTGCGTGTTGGCACCGCTGCGCAAGATACACAGGGACTGATATAAAGGTCGCCAAGGACTGACGCAATGCTACTTAGCTTTCTTCACTCGTGTAGACACGATCTAATTTATCCATCTTCACATGAGGTATGACCAAACATTTATGGCAACAGGACCAAGGTGGCGTTTTTATCAGTGCAGAACGATTCGAGCTCTAATAACCTGACAGTAACAGGAGCAAACCAGAAGGTTAACATGAGAAACCTGGGCGGCAACCATAATTTGAACTGGGCAATCAATAACGACAGAGGCGAGACAACTAACAACGTAACCTTAGCCAGTTGTCTTCGTTATTGATCCAGAAAAAGCAGCCAACGACCAGCCCTATGGTGAATTCCATTCGCAGAACAAAGGGTGGTCCGCACACTCCGCGACAGAGCACCCGCATTCTGCGGATGGCATGCGTTCCGACTCTGCGTTTGGAACCCTCGTGTTCCGACCGGAGCAAGTAGGTGGCGCTCGCGATCTGGCAGAGCAAAACCCGTCATTCCTTCCGCTTGCCTATAGCTGCGCTTCATGTACCATCTTTGACAAAGAACTAGGCTGCGTGTCACGCTTCTCGGTTGTATTCTAAAGCCAATATTGCACACCAGAGGATACATGTCAAGAAGTGACGACAGGAGCTCGCCTTTACTTTGAACAGATTTACAGGTTGAGAAGTGGTACGAACTCTCCACTGCGCGACAGAGATGCTGAACACGCAGCCTGGTTACTTTTTGCAAATACGGTATTTATCGTATCGTCTGTTTTCAAACCTGTAACGGATCTGAGTTGCTCCCTCTGCTTCTTGAGATGTTGACATCAACAGTTTACGCAATATTTCATTCGTTCATTCGTGGTCGCACAGCCGAACGCGGGTGCACTTGATAAGAGTTTTTCGGCATTTTATCAAATACAATAATGTCGCGGTGCGCTGTTTTTAGCCTTCCAAAGCATAGCATGCCGTAATTGAGTGGCTTCAAGTTTACGAAATAGAAGCACCAGACGCTCTTCGAGCTGAAGCTGCTCTCCGAGTCGCTGTCCCCAAGAGAAAGCGCGAGAGCGCTAGTTCGCGACGAGAATTTGAGCCGAAAGCGGCGGCAAGCACTGATAGTCTGCTACAAAAAAAAACTGAGGGTGGAGCCGGTGAAGCGAGGACAACAAGCGGGCGAAAATGTATAGCGCCATTGAAGGAATACGTCACACAAACTTCCGGCTGACTCTGCCTATTTCGGCGGAGCAGTTTTTACTGCTCCACAGAGCGACCATAGCTCGGCGATTGCTTTCCACCTGCGTTTTGAACACGCCATCCGTGTCCCCCGGATCTGCCTTTGGAATACAATTGCTCTGGAAAAAGCAGAACCATGATAATGGCGCCTAAAAGTTGTCTCCAGTAATAAAATAGTGCTCGAAAGATCCTCTGCGCTCTAACTTGCAGCAGCGCCTCTCCCACTATGCTCTGCTCTCACACACAGCGTCTCCCATCCGCTAGCCTCGCGGGGCCTGACTCATTTTCCCATCCGCTCGTGCTCTCACGGTACAATGCATTCAGAAATGAACTAGCTGGGTTGTGCCAGAAACGCCTTGCGATGGCTCACGCTGACATCATTTCGAATGCTCGCATAATCACATCACCCCAAGGCACGTTTCCGACCAAAGCGGTCTCGTTCTCGTGCATCACACTCGCATCCTTCGTTCAAACCCAACCAGGCAGGTGCTGGCCAACACTGTGTGCTTATTATCATACCTCGTCTTGTCAGTACAATCCGGCTTCTTCAGTTGGACATCCACAACAATGTCGAGGAAGTCATAAAGACGCAGCTCTCCAGGGAACAACTGAGAATCCGCACAGCTTATACAGGTACTCCCGTCCTGCGCTCAATGGGCTAAAATATCACTGATCCCTAACCTCACAACGCCCATCCGCCCCTATTTGCAGAGCCTTCTAGAACTCAAGCCCCTCCCTCGAAATATGAATCCCAAACACCACAAAGAGCATCGCGCAGCCCGGGCTTCATATATCTCTAACAGCACATAAAACGCCAGGACATCTCCATGGATGCTCCACATAATCCAAGCCATCCCACATAAGCACCGCTGCGGTCACGGGCATTTACTGCTCCCTATTCAATGCCGACTCTGACCAATCTACTAGCGTCGCTGAGACCCAATGCCTGCCATCACATTCACTATCGCACACACCAGTATGCTGCAGACTACGCACACCTCGACATGCACAAGCTTTCAAATAGCGTACTGATATCTCCTGCGAGAGGCCCTCCCTCACTTGTCCGCTCGAATACTGTCTACACTACCTGACACCATCACATAGGTATACCTTGGTAAGAGAACATCCCAGGAAATTAGCGTACTAATGCGTTCGCCTCAGAAATGAGCTTCCGGGCGGTGGCGGCGGCCGATCGCCTCCCCAACCCTTCAATATGCACCTTCATCGACCCTCTTGACGACAATACCATTGTCCAGCGCTACCCTCGCGGCCGCGCACGTACCCGCCACCACATCACACGCTTGATCACACCGAAGCACGTACTGGCGACAACTCCAGAAGAATTCGTTCCCATCTCCTCAATTTGCCTATTTTTTACCCCACGGTTTTCCACACCGTGCTGCACTACTTGCAACGCCACCTCACTCACTCTCTTCCATTACATCCGAGAATGTCCACATCCTGTCCGCGTTCTTCTCTGGCCACGCAACCCGTCGGTCAGCTAAGAATGGTCGAGCGGGCCAAGCGAGAGGGAACGCGCCACATTAGATTTTTTTTTTTTTTTAATTTTGGGGTTTAACGTCCCAAAGCGACTCAGGCTATGAGAGACGCCGTAGTGAAGGACTCCGGTATCAGCTGATATGAACGAGAGAGAACGCGGAATTCATTAAGTTGGTATTTAATGGCCGTGTTGTATCCCCCTTCAATTGTATTATTTCCCTCATCATTCGTTTTTCAATATTTACCTCCCGAATTCCCCTACCCACACAGAGTAGCATGTCAGCGAAATCTAAACGCCGGAAAAATTGTTTTTTTCATTAAAGAGTATCTCTCTCTCTCTCTCTCTCTCTCTCTCTCTCTCTCTCTATCTATCTATCTATCTATCTATCTATCTATCTATCTATCTATCTATCTATCTATCTATCTATCTATCTATCTATCTATCTATCTATCTATCTATCTATCTATCTATCTATCTATCTATCTATCTATCTATCTATCTATCTATCTCTTTCTGGTGTTGTGTAAGGACTGGATATTAACTTCTCCTTTTCCCTTCTTTTTTTCTTCTAATTGTAATGCTGCTCCAAATATTTCCGCTGTTTTGAGTGCCGATGCGCACAGTCTTCTCTTGCAAGCCAGGGCTCCATGAAACCTAACGAATGGAAAGGGAATTTTTCTTTTCTTTGCTCAATACCGTTACTTTGTTACTCTTTCTATTGGGGAAATTTGGTGAAATTCGAACGAAGTCAAATTTTGAGGGTTGAGAGACATACTTTTGGGGGCAAACCACCGAAATTTGGAAACCATACTCAGTTGGCCATACTTAAATTAGGTTGAACAGCAATTCTGATCAAATTTCGACGAAGTCGATTTTCGGGTGTCACGAGAGACCAAATTTCGGGGATCGCCCACTTAAACTTGCAGGTCTCCACCAAATTGGCAATGCTCGAATTCAGTTAGGAAATTTTGGTCAGATTCTGACGAGGTCGAATTTCAGGTATAATAATAATAATAATAATAATAATAATAATAATAATAATAATAATAATAATAATAATAATAATAGTAATAATAATAATAATAATAATAATTGGTTCACATGAAGGAGAATGCGTAGCATGTGTCACACTTGCTCTATAGACACCTGAACCGCGCCGTAGGGGAAGGGATGAAGGTGATAGTGAAAGTGGAAAGCGAGAAAGGTGAGCCGTAGTGGAGGGCTGCGGAGTAATTTCGACCACCTGGGGATATTTAACGTGCGCTGACATCACGCAGCACACGGACGCAACTTCGTTTCACCTCCATCGAAACGCAGCCGCCGTGGTCGGGTTCGAACCCTGGAGCTCCGGCACAGTAGTCGGACGTCTTATCATTGCACCACCCCGTCGGGGAAGGTCTGAAATTTGTCTTGGCCCATCCCAATTCGGATGTCTCCGCTGAACTGACTACACGCTCTTTAGGGTAGAGGTCGATTTGTAATGTAATTGGTTCACAGGAAGGGAAAGACGCAGTATCTGTCACACTTGCTCTGTGGACACCTGAACCACGAAGTAAGGGATTTGATTTGATTTATTTATAGGAAAGGAAAGGCGCGGTAACTGTCTCACTTGTTTTCTGTGGACACCGCAACCGCGCCGTAAGGGAAGGGAGGAAGGTGGGAGTCAAAGTGGAAAGAGAGAAAGAAGAGCCGTAGTGGAGGGCTACGGAGTAATTTCGACCACCTGGGGATCTTTAACGTGCGCTGACATCGCACAGCACACGGACGCCTCTTTGTTCCGCCTCCATACGCAGTAAGGGATGGGAACCCAGTGAAAGTGGAAAGAGAGAAAGGGGAGCCGTAGTGGAATCCTCCGTAGTAATTTATACCACCTGGGGATCTTTAACGTGCGCTGACATCGCGCACACACGGACGCCACTTCGTTTCGCCTTCATCGAAACGCAGAGGTCGATTTTGGTCAAATTTGACAAGATCAAATTTTTGGTTCTGGGGTGTCAAAATTTGGGAGTGGTCCAACTAAATTTGAAGGTCATCATGGAGTTGACCATTCTCTAATTAGACTGTATACCTAATTTTGTACTATTACGGTTATTAACTATGCAATTTGACTAAAAAAAACTATGCAATTTGTTATCGACAGTTCGTGCGGGCACGCTCGATGACAGGCTATGTCCACAGCACTGTCGACGCACTCTGTTGACACCACTCATGAGCCAAGAAATGTTTACGGATTTAAGCAGTTACCGAACCGAATAATAACAAGGCGAACAAATTTACAGCACATGGGCGAACTGCTGCAACTGTCTGCTCATGCGTGTGTCAAGTCTACCGAAGATCGTTGTCGTCCAACAGAATGGCTACAGCCATATATTGCTCTTTAAGGTAGACATATCCAACAAGCGCACGAAAAGAAGCGCGCGAAACACAAACAGGACAGGAGACGGCAGATGGCGCCACGGAGCTTACTCCATACGGAAAACATCAGCGGATACAGGTCGCACTGCTCGCAACAGCTTCGCCCCGAGCGCGCCATTAAGCCCACTGCAGGGGATATGCATAGTTTCGTGTTATCATACATTGCGATCGGCTGGTGTCTTGTACGTTCTCGTAGCACCCAAAATACTGAAGCTCCCCGCCGCTGACTGGACACTTCGTAGGTTGAGTGATTTTGACTCCAGACATTTCTAAAGGCATATCAAGGGAAGATATATGGCCTCCAAAGACGAATCCTTCACCAAGTGTCTGCTGGCCTCTGGTAAGTACGTTTAGTGCGTATTCTGTGTTTCGATGTTTCAGTGTTGTGGACGGGACTCATATCGTACACCGCTTGCGCCTTGTCGGGTTGCGTCGATTTGGGCTTCAACACGAAATCTCGGCATACAGGTGCTACTAACTAGAAATCTCCAAACTAATGTCCCGGAGAACTCTAGTTCATACATTTTACTTTTGTGTGCAGAAAGGGCAGAGGAATATTGTACTATTTAAGCGCCACCGCACTGCCTTTCATGGTCAACTTGTCTGGATCTAGGGGGCCAGGGCTCACGCTCGAGTAGCTGCGCTGAGTTCCCGGGGCGACTAGAAATTTCGTCCATCGCATCCTCTCTTTAACTTGTCTCAATTTTCAAGTAGCCACGGAGCGTTCTTGGTATGGCTAGAAAGTTTGTGCATTGCAAGTCGTTGTAAATATTCTACAATATTCTATATTCCTTATTTGGCAGTGTGGTTCGAATTATCGAAGGTTACAAATACTCAGCTGAAAGCATAGTGAGCTGTCTTTCCGGCATAGTGAAGCGAAAAAGCAATATCTTACACAGAAGTCTGCTGCCATACGATTTGTCATTTACCGCTCGCGGTTAGGACTACGAAATTCACCGCTTCTTCGGCGCTGCGCTGTTTTGTTGTTTTGATGTTTTTTGTGTGTGCTGTTTTGTCGTTTGCTGTTCTTTCATGGCGCCGGTTTCTTCGCATTAAATGTCATTCCTTCCCCCTCCCCGACCCCGCCTTCAATAGGCTGGAAGGATTTAATTTTTCGCAGCAAAGCTTGTACAAGTAAAAACACAATCAACCGGTGAACATCTTACAGCTTCTGATCTGTATACCCGGGCGTGCTTGTTGCTGTATTCTCGCTTCTGTTATTTATTTTTTTCGTTCATTGCGGAAACATACTGTAACATTCGTTTTCTTTCGTGCTGCTCTTGATCCACTTGTGTATCTAACAGCGTGGAACTTTCTACCGATACTAAAACTCAGGAGGACTCATATTGTTCTTCTATGCCGGCTGTGACGTGATATTGGTACGTGGTGGTGACAGGGCAGTAGGCACAAAAGGAGAAGACAGGTGTAATCACACCGAAATCAACTCTTTATTGGGCTGACTTGCGCCCGCAAAAGGCGATAGCAACAAACGTGCTCTCTGGTCGTCGAGCTGAGAATTCCGTCGAACCCGTGAACGCTCAATTCAAAGTCGGCTGAGAAACATCGAAATAAAGCCGCAAACGGTGACTAACACAACCTAGAACATTGCAGAAACAAAAGCGAGTGGCCGGAATATTCTAGATACGTCTCGGGGCATCTTGTGCGACAAAGGAAGTGATAAAAGTGCATCTCGCGACAACGAGCATGAACAAGTATAGAATACAGAATCGATCCGCATGCCAGAATCAAAGTGATAAGGCCGCATGCTGGCGGCTGCTAAAAAACAACAAATAGAGTTTTGTATGTTTCGTGACAATAAAGGACCAATATTCTTTTCTCTGCGCACTTTAGCTACGGCCTTATGTTGCGTTATCGCTGTCAACGATCGCTAAAGTGCGAAATAAAAGGGAAAATGTTCTATGTAATTCGAGCATCTCCGAGCCTTTACCTCGCGGCTTCGTGTTCGCAAATACACCTACCTGCCCGCAGCCGCGCTCGCTGGAATTTTTGCTGTGCTTGCTCCACAGCATATTCATGCTACACTCGACGAGCACGTACCCGCTGCAATTGTTGCTATCGTGTGCAGGCCTTAATGCGCCAGTGAAGGTGAGATGGGAAATATGAAAATACCTTTTCGTAAGCAGTGGTTTCTTGTTTTCTTATAGAAGAGCGCACGGACACGCGACTAAGATTAGGGGTAAGTCTTTTCCTTCTTCTTAGGGCCGTGTCCATGAGCTGTTTTAAAAGAAAATGCATAACCAACTCACCCAAACTGCTGCTCTATATTTCTTTTTTTTTTTACGAATTCCTTATTTTCAGAGGCTGCTTCAAACGACCTCACCATATATAAGGGCTTTCTTGCTTCTCCCTATGCTGCTAAAGACAAATCATGGACGTTTTCGAATTCGTTCGCAGCAGTGTCTTGTCCAGTCTAGTCCTGTTAGTTAGGACTGTAGCGGAGGAAGTACGGAGCCTCTTTTACCTCACGCAGCATTAAAAATGATGCCTCCCGCACTACCGCTTTGATTGCAAGCTTTAGTTCTACAGTTTCAATTCAGTCCACTTTTCGGTCTTCAATATTTGACAAAACGAATTCGACCTTGCATACGAATGCGGTTTGTAACGTGAGACCGGAGCCCCGCAAGCGTAAACAAGCGACCGAGTCGACCGCTTCAAAGAACCGTGTTTAACGAAGGAAAAAATAAAAGAAACCATAGCGCCAAGCAAACGCTGAATTCGCGGAGCCCCTGTACAGCCTGACAGGAGGAGATCGTAACCATATATAGTTACGACGGCTCGCGTTACAAACCACGCAGCCGCGTCATAGTGCAGCGATACTGTATTAATTGCTATGATCAAAGACAAGCTTGACCGGTCTGTATCACGGAGTTTCAAAGTGCATTCGCTCGCTTACGTGCTAAGGAAACTTCGCCTGTATGTCGCATCTGCAATTTTAGTTAAACGTACGCAAACGCCGACACAACAATATCTCAGCCCATCGCAGCGTCATGAGGCGCTCAAAACACGAGCCAAATATTTGTGAACAGCCTGACGCTTCTTATTAGGCATAACACAGTCCGAAACACGGAACAAACCGAATAAAAAAGCTAGTGTGTTATTCATACATTAGCACAATCAAGAGTGCTCGCTCAGAGTCGCTCACAAAGGTTTGGCCAGTCTGAGGGGGAAATGGCCGGCCACTGACCGGTCTGCTTTTTCTGTAACGTGACAAGACCACATGTCATGATCGAAATGGCAGGCGCTGTCAACTCGAGCTTTGCCTTTGAGATGGGAAGGCAAGAATGGAATGCAGCTTTCCTGGTCTCTTCGGTCCCGAGGTAGGCACGTGGTCCCAGAGCCACGCAGGTACGTTCGTACGCCTTCATCAAAGTTGGGCGTTATATCTGGATCGCCCATGGCAACTCCGGCACAGTGCATCACGGTTCTCCTCACAAGCGAAAATGTAGTTGGCAGGGGACATGGTCGGGCACTGGTCGCTCAGCGGTTCCTGTAATGTCACCTCCCTTAAAGTTTGTTACCTGTCTTTGTCTTCCTTAAATTAAACGTACGTGTATGACGTCAGCAGTGACGTATGTGTCAACTGTTTAACAGTGTAAACTCGCGTGAGGAGCCGAGTGAATTCTGTGTGCTTCGAAAGAATGGCAAGCCTCTTTCTTCATCTCAACAAACGGCGTGGATAATACCGCGCGAGAAGGCAGCAACTACGTCGTCCGCGTTAAACATCTACGGCAATAAACTATACCAAACTAGCATTTTCGCTCGCAACACTAGGTTTAGCCTCCACGGTTTAACCAAGTTAAACATCTGCACTTTTTTATTAGTTGGGGAGTAGAAGCTGTATACGAATGTCACGTGACGCCCTCAACAAAGGTTAACAACAAAGGTGCCAACCCCACAGTTGTTCAGGCCTACGCCTCGCGAGAATGCCTCAACTCTATGAGATCATTCTTTTACATTGCCAGCACTCCGTGACACTCAGCAAAGTTAACGCGACGAAACTAACGGCAGAGACTACGCAATACTGCCTGATACTCCGGAAACTCCGCAGTTACCCAATGCCGGCATCCGTATTTTTCGTCGCAGTGCCGGAACGCGATACGGAGCAGAACGGATTGCGAAAGATTGCATGTATGCGCTTCAGAAGTGGCGGCACGTGCATAGCGGAAGCAGCATTAATAAAAAAAAACTGTAAGGTCTAGCTATGGCGTTATACGCGACAACTGCTGTTGAAGTTTTGTCTACCATGTCGGTAGAACAAAAGGATGTCGGCCTGTACATCCCAGATAGCCACATTTTTCCTGCATTATTCTGATGTAACCGCGTACTTGCGTTATTTTATATATGTGCATCACGGATATTTTGAAGTGTCTCCGTGGTAACGTTTTCCTTTTGCAAAGAACAGAGTTCAATCTTCTGAGCTCTGGCTGCCCAGTCGCTCAAATACGGGCGAAAATCTTTTTCATAAGGGAATTCCACATAAGCCACCTCTATTCAAAATTGTAGAAAAGGGCTTTAATTTAGGGCTCGCCATATCCACTGGAAGGTGCGTTTAAACACAATAAAACAATGCCACATTAGAGTTGCTTCACTTCCGGGCATTTAAGGTTAATACATGAGAGCGCTCGTGGTAGAGTTCCTTAAGTTGATTGGAACTGGGCTGACATTTGCTTTGACATCTGTAGTGTTAGAATTTACTTACTCGTGCGCCGGCAACCTTACAAAACTAGAATTGTGCTAATCTGTCTAAAGCGTAATACCTTTGCACACCGTGAAGATTACGAAGCAATTGATCATGGAAGCAGAATTCGAAAAACTGCATTCTCTACTGTAGAATAGGGCTTTATGCGCAAGATGTTAAAAATGTGTGGTCTGGGCATTTTAAAGAAGCCTAAAAAGCCAAATAGATTTTGTTCTCATGCCAGACATTGTTAGAGCAAACTTTTCCTCGTTAATGAACTTTGGTTCCTACACCGATTCCGTACCCGAACGGGGAATGTGAACTGGGCTTAGCTTAAGTAAAAATTAAAGTGTAGTAGTGCTCTCGTGTATTTTCAGCTTAAATATTTAAAAAAAATGAAAAAAAAAAAGAAAAGTTATTTGGGTATGGTATCGTATCGTAATCCCCAAATAAAAAGAAATTGTACGTTCGCTGTTTAAGCTCTCTGTGGAAACCACGCTGGATTTGTATACCTTTATTTACAATATAGACCACCGAGGTGAGGTGAGGTATAACTTTATGAAGGAAAAAGGGGATGGAAAATTGTGAAGTGAGGAGCACGTTAGCTACCTTAATCTAGTTTGCTGTTTCATGGACGACATGGACGATCCTACGCTGGACGTTCAAGGTCTCGTGGACAGCTCCATCTCTCACTGCTCGTATGTGTGTTCTGCATGAGGCAAGTAGTCTCGATTTCCTCCCAGGATATCGAATACACTGGGGCAGGCGCCATATCAGAGGCAAACAGAGCTGTAGCGCGTGAGGTATCCTACTCCTGACAAGTAAGCTAGGACGCGTCAGTTTGGAGAAGGCGCCGGTCATGGCCTCGGCTGTCTAAGCGAAACTGTTTAGAAAAATCTTGTGAACCAATGCTCCACAGTGAACTCTGCAAAAATAGAAATTTAGGGAGCCAATTATTCACTCGAAGTGCAGTTCTTGTTTCGAAGAATCGAACTGTTCTTCCGTGACAGCGTCTGTGCTGTTGTGTCCTCTTAATATACGTACAGCGAAAATAATCCCCTCACAACGAACGCAGCAACCATGTGGTGCCGATTCCGCAGTGCCCTCGCAATTTTATTATTATTACCCGCGGTAGCCCCCTCGGGACGCTCGGATCACCGCAAGTGGCCCTCTCGCCGGCACAGGAGCTACATCTATACGTCTGGCATAGCGGAACAAGTGAAGATCATGACAACTGGTCGATGTGCTGTCTAAAGGTTCTAGTTCTTCTAGCGGGTTCCACCAACAAAGATTTGGTTTTGTGGGGTTTAAAGTCCCAAAGCGACTCAGGCTATGAGAGACACCGTAGTGGAGGACTCCGGAAATTTAGACCACCTGGGGTTCTTTAACGTGCACTGACATCGCACAGCACATGGGCGCCTTGCTTTCGCCTCCATGAAAAAGCGGTCGCCGAGGCCGGAATTCGATCCCGCATCCTTGGGAACAGTAGTCGCGCGCCGTTACCACTGCGCCACCCCGGCGGGGTAACAAAGAGCAAAGAATATTTAAACTTTTGTCTACGCATAAAACAAATCCACTATTTGCATCAAAGAAATGGCAACGAATAAACGAATAGTTAACCCAAGTAGTGTTGGGCCATTTGATCACGCACGAAGCGATTTGCATGGAAATTGCAACTGGGAACTAAACAGCCTAGCAGAAAAAGAATTTTTCTCGAGTGCGTAGAAAAAGCAATACACGTTACGAAACAGACAAACACTAATTCATTGTTGTTGTTTTTTTCGGGGCCTTCAATGGGGCCACATGGCAAACCACGAAGTTTTAAAAAACGCACAACCACATAATGAAGTCCGCAGCTGACAGAAAGAAGCAAGCCCATCGATGCATTCTCTAAATGATGTTGTTCTGGCTGTGGGAAGAAGGACACGAAAATGCACGGGCCTGCTACTCGCTCTGTAGCTGAGCCACCTCCGCTGCCTCGTGCGGATAGAGAGAAAGTAGAGAAGAAAGAAAGAACCGAATATTGAGCGAAAGCAATAACTGCGGGTGAGCGAACAATCTTCTGCCCCGCAGTCAATAAAGAAAAAAAAAGCGGGGGTGGTGCAGTGGTAAGACCCCCGACTACTGTGCCGGAGTACCCGGGTTCGAACCCAACCTCGGCGGTTGCGTTTCGATGGAGGCGAAACGGAGTTAAATTGGTTCACAGGAAGGGAAAGGCGCAGTAACTGTCACACTTGCTTTGTGGACACCCGAACCGCGCCGTAGGGGAAGGGAGGAAGGTGGGAATGAAAGTGGAAAGAGAGAAAGAGGAGCCGTAGTAGAGGGCTACGGAGTAATTTCGACCACCTGGGGATCTTTAACGTGCGCTGACATCGCACAGCACACGGATGCCACTTCGTTTCGCCTCCATCGAAACGCAGCCGCCGCGGTCGGGTTCGAACCCGGGAACTCCGGCACAGTAGTCGGGCGTCTTACCACTGCACCACCCCGGCGGGGCCGAAACGGAGTGGCGTGCGTGTGCTGTGCGATGTCAGTGCACGTTAAAGAACCCCAGGTGGTCGATATTTCCGGAGTCGTCCACTACGGCGTCTCTCATAGTCTTAGTCGCTTTGGGACATTAAACCCCACAAAACCAAACCAAACGAACACTATTTTAATTCTTCTTCTTCTTCCCCAGCTCGCACATAAAGCCCCGCTTTAACCAAGACGTATGAATGTGCCTTAGTGACCTAGAGGGGTAACGAAATGCAAATGTCCTGGCAGGCTGATTCTAACATAAGCGCCCCATGTGAAACGAGAAACCCAAGTTGTCAGCTCCTGCCAGCCCACATATAAAGTCCCTCCCTAACCAAGCCGTATCAACGTACCTTACTGGGCTCTAGGAGTAACGTGAACGCCAGGGTCCTGGCAAGCTGGTTCTGACATAACCGTCCCATGTGAAACGACAGACCCAAGTTAGCAGCTCCTGCCAGCTTGGGGTCGTCTACGGAGATCGTCTAAAGGTCAAAGGTCAATGGTGGTCACCACCGTTCCATGCTGAAGGCTCAAAGTGCGAGCAGTATTGCTTTCGCAATAAAAGAAGAGGGAGAGAAAGACGCGCGCCTCAACAGCCGTCGTCCACCACCTAAGTGGTGGCGGGTGCAATGACGGCCTACAACAGATAAGATTCGGTGGCTGGCTAGCCTCCGCCGCAAGTGGCGTTGACCTACCGTCCCAGCCCTGTAGGGGCAGGGACAGCCACCCTCCACCACCTCCGGCTGATATACAAATAGCGGAAACGCATTGAAGCCACTTTGCTTCATAAAATTGTAAATTCGTGTAATTTTGTTCTCTCCTGCATCCACAAAGAAAGGTTGCCATCGCCTACTAATGTTGAACTGGCATAATATAATTAGCTATTGTGGCTAGCCTCGAAACGACCATTTGGAGCTCGGTGACCGCGGGCATCTTCGTGCTAGATTGTATGTTGTTGTGGCTATAGGAAGAAGGAAAAGAAAATGCACGGGCCTGCTACTGGCTCTGTAGCTGAGCCACCTCCGCTTTTTAAATGATTGATTTATAGGAAGGGAAAGGCGCGGTAACTGTCTCACTTGTTTTCTGTGGACACCTCAACCGCTCCGTAAGGGAAGGGAGGAATGTGGGAGTGAAAGTGGAAACAGATGAGGAGCCGTGGTGGAGGGCTACGGAGTAATTTCGACCACCTGGGGATCTTTAACGTGCGCTGACATCGCACAGCACACGGACGCCTCTTCGTTTCGCCTCCATCGAAACGCAGCCGCCGAGGTCAGGTTCGAACCCGGGTACTCGGGCACAGTAGTCGGGCGTCTTACCACTGCACCACCCCGGCGGGGCACCACCTCCGCTGCCTCGTGCAGACAGAAGAGAGAAAGTAGGTAAGAAAGAAAATGAAGAGGGAGAGATAGACACGCGCCGCAACAGCCGTCGTCCGCCACCTAAGTGGTGGCGGGTGCAATGACGGCCTACAACAAATAAACATTCCGTGGCTGGTTAGCCCCCGCCGCTAGCGGCGTTGACCTACCAGTCCCAACCCCGTAGAGCCAGGAACAGCCACCCTTCGGGAATGCAATAGCATTTTCCTTTTTAAAAAAAATCCTTTTCTTGTTTAGATGCACAGAGTAGCCCAGAGAAGTTTGAGTGGCGCCATCTGGCGGTCAGCTCAACGTGACTTCACGGCAAGGACTGCCCGCGCCGATCGCTCTGGCTTCTTCGCGTTGCCGCGTAGCTTCGAGTCTGCGGTCTCGGTTGTTTTCATAACAGCGACATGATTAACGCAGACAACACCGACCGAGTATCAGGTAAGCAAAATTATTCATTCATGATTCCTCTTGTTTCAAAGCTCGAAATATGGGCTCATCGCGGTGAGCCAAGTCGCACGTGTGCCCGAACGCTCACCGCGGCTGGCGCAGCTGTTGCCGTCGCCACGGCAGGGGCGGTATTACAGAACTGCGTTCAGTTGGCGTTCAGTTCGGAACGCTCTGTGATTGGTTGGAAGCACTTCCGCTCAAAGCCTCTCAGAAGTTGCCGTGACGTAAAAGTGTTCAGTTCCGATGCTTTGAGCGGAAGTGCATCCAACCAATCACAGAGCGTTCCAAAACTGAACGCCAACTGAACGCAGTTCTGGAATACCACTCCAGGAGCTTCGTGTGCGTCGTCCACGGAGTAAGATCCGTGGCGTCGTCCCTCGAAGCTGATGATGTCTACGTGGAGTAACTATTTCTATGGTTGTATTACGAATGTGTGGTGGTTATGTCTGTGACGCGATAAATTTGTAACGTTTTGCTGTGGACGTTGCTGCGGGCGTGCATTATGGACTTCGTGCTGTGACATTTCATGGATTTTTATTTAAAAGAAGCTACGGTTACAACTTGCTGCCTCATTGAAGCAGAGAAACCACTTTATTCAATGATTTTTGAAAACGTTATTAGCTGTCCTCGCTTGAAGATGTCATTCGTGCTGACCTTGATTCCAGCGTCTTTGAAAAGCTTCTGGACGTAACTCCTGGAAAAAGAGTGCAAGCTCTGCTAAAAAAAAACAACAGCTGCAGGTGAAACGGGCGAACTGTGTATAAAACTGTATTACAAACCTTCACAAGTTACTGTGCGTTGGTCAGCGCTATTTGCTGGGACTGGTTTTCTGGGCTTTAACGTCCCAAAGCGACTCAGGCTATGAGAGACGCCGTAGTGGAGGACTCCGGAAATTTCGACCACCTGGGGTTCTTTAAGGTGCACTGACATCGCACAGTACACGGGCGCCTTGCTTTTCGCGTCCATTGAAAAGCGGCCGCCGAGGCCGCGATTCGATCCCGCGTCCTTGGAAACAGTAGTCGAGCGCCGTAACCACCGCGCCACCCCGGGGAGGCTATTTGCTGGGACTGCTTAAGCACTGAGAAAAACAAAACGGCAGAGTTGTTATGGCGTTTTGTTTTTCCTTTGATTGGAAGCTTTCATACTTTGGCGTTTCTTAATCAAATCTTTCATCTCCTTAGCTTACCGGTATCCTCTCTAACTATCCTACCGCCTACTTCTACAGCGCACCCAGTTGTGATATCAGTGAAATTATTGCTCATTACTTCTAGGCTAATGCCGTCATCCTCTGTTAGAGCTCAATATCTATTCTGTAGCGAGATCCTGAACTATTCTTCCCTTCCCCTCACCGCTAATTCTTTGATGGACTTCTATCTTACTAATTCGTTTCTTTCTTTCTGTCAACTGCCTGGTCATCATAACTACATGTGGGTGCATAGGCCTGTACAACTTTCAGATTATACCGCTTATTCAGCCTGATTACGATGTCTGCTACCCTCTCATTAATACTATAGAATTCATCTATATTACCCGTATATATTTATCGACAAGAAAACCTACTCCTAGTTCTCGCTTCTCCGGTAAACCTCGATAACACAGTACATGCCCATCCGTCAGTACAGTATATGCCTCATTCGGCCTCCTAACCTCACCAAGCCCTATGACATCCCATTTTATACCCTCTAGTTCCTCTAACAGCACTGCTAAACAAGCTTCCCTAGCTAGGGTTATAGCGTTAAACGTTGCCAGGGTCAGTTTCCAATGGCGGCCTGTCCAGCGGAGCCAGGAATTCTTAGCACCCCCTGCTGCGTCACAGGTCTGACCGCTGCCGTAGTCAGTTGTTCCGCAGCCGCTGGTGACTGAACGCCGGGGTTTTATAGTTAATCATGAGAAGTTGTGGCCAATTACTGCACCAGGATGGCCAACTCCTGTTCTGGTAAGGGAGTGCGTTGCCGGAGGTGTTCACCGGCATCAGGTCACACCCCAAACCTGTTTATGCAATTCCATCGACACGCGGATTTTTTTTTTTATCCGGTGGAGAATTGCGTGAACCCCAGTCCTCTTGCATGCGTTGCGGATCTTCTACCTCTACGCCACCGCTGCACAGCCAGGACGTGGGCCCGTCCAACTCGGACCACCCTTACTCTTCTCCCGTCTCCTTCATCATACCGGACTCCGTCATCACGCGGTTTAATCATGAGCGGAGGGTTTTGTTGCGAAACCTTGTCCCCGACATTACTCATCCGATCCCTTCCGGCCTTCCTCGTCCTGCCCAAGCTCTAACTCACAAGGCGCGAGCCAGTACAGCGTACACACCGGACATCTTGAGTCAATGGCGCCGAACCAAGATCAGCTGCCCAACTGCCCTGCTGACTCCGTTGACCTGCAGCACTTGATCTGGACCTGTCCTGGCACGGCTAGCCTCCGCGCCCGCTACACATCTGCTCACCACATTCATACTTGTGAAGATTGGGGAGCCCGCCAATAACAACGCCAAGCGCAAGCTTAGTGCCTTGCTAGACCTCATGTCGTAGTCTGGCGCCCTCAACCTCACCTAACCCACCCCCTTTCCCTCTAGGCCTCAGGTCATCCACATGAATGAATGAATGAATGAATGAATGAATGAATGAATGAATGAATGAATGAATGAATGAATGAAGCCACGCTACGCTGAAGAGCCGACTTGGTAGCCCATCTTCGCCTCGCTTATGGCGTCACACCCCCTGTTAGACTACAGGGCACCTATTGGGAGAAGCGCGAAACGCCCGGCGTAACTACCGGACCACGCTACGCTGAAGAGCCGACTTGGTAGCCCAGCTCTCGCGCTGGTATGACGTCATCTGAGCCACAGCCACGGTGCAAGATATATAGGTGGGGACACAGCGTACCGCGCCGGTTCCAGATAAAGTCCCCTAGTTAGTCTAAGCCATACGAGATGGCAGTTCGCTCAGCGGCCTGTGACGTTGTGGGAGGCACTGCTTTTCTATGGTGAATACATGCTTTTTGAGAGCCATTTTCTCGTAAACTGTGACCTATGATGAGAGAAAAATATTTTTATCGCGTTGTTTTTGTCTAGGTCCATTAATCAGCGCAGTTTTATAAATCTGTTGCTTCGTGAATGCTTAAATAAAAGCGCAAAAGGCGAATGAATTTTCGCGCGGAATTTGAACCTGCTGCACGCATAAGCGGCGGCACTTTGACAACAAAGCATTAACCATCAGTCGTTTCATTTGTTCTTTGACTTTACAGCTTTTGTTCGCCCATCAGTGTGCCCGCTCATCCTTAGTTTGCTCCTTACTTTATTCCTTCAATACATCAGAGGTCCTCTAACTGGATTCTGCTAGCTCCCACTGAATTCCCCCCTTCCTCTCACTTCCTCTATACCATTACTTCTCTTAGCTTCTTTTTTCCTTTCCCTTATTCTTTTATCCTCAGGGTATAGGGTACCGTACAGAGGGGAAGAGAATTTCACAATGAAAAAAGAACACCAAGTATAATTTATTCAATACAAAAAAGTAGAGGTAAAATTACAGTTAACAGCTTTCTTGAATCTACGTTAGAGATTGGCGAACAGTAGTGTGATGTGGTGCGCCAAAGCCGCATATAAATCAGTTGAGGAACATAGACAGATAGATCGTGCAGCCGTTCGTGCAGTCGGGATTCGTGCAAATATAGAAGACAGTTGAGCTTGCTTGAGGCAAAAAAACCTTAAATCACGACAGCATTTGTGACGTTTTTCGTGCACATAACAAGTCCGTACTGTTCCTAGCTTGCTTATCCCATTCTTCCACTCAGTTTGCACGTTAGTGATTTATGCGATAGAGAAGCGGTACGGGGCGCTGTTGCATTTCCTTGATTAAGTGGTTAAGAATACACTATGAATTTTTATATTTTTCTCCCATTCGCCCAACCGAACGCAGGATTCGCTTTCCCTGCTCTATTTACGCTATCCAAAGTGACAAAACTGCTTCCCCGGCGCCTTCAATTGAATAACGATGACTCAATGGTTGAGTAATGTAGTACTCACTCCCCCATATTTCAACATAAAGTGCAACTTCAACCTTTTATTCACTTCGTTGTTAGGAATATATTACGTCAATAGTATTGACAAGCCAATAAATTATTGTGGACCTCGCTTCTGCACTGATGCAGTGGGCACGGCTTAAGAATAAAATGCTACGGTGATGCTTCTGGCGACGGCGGGGAAACAGTTCGGGCCACGCAAACGGCTCACGCAGGAGAAACGCGCCGCGCGATATCAGCGGGTTGCTATCGCAACGGCGTTGTCGATGTATGTGTTTTTTTCTTCCAGCGAAGATTCACCGCTACATCGACGCTGACGCTGCGATCAGCGGCCCGGTTCGTAGGAGCGTGGCTGGTACCTTATCTGGAAACTTGCGTCCAGTACTTCGCCCGTGCTGTGTCCCCACCTAAATATTCTTGCACCGTGGCCACAGCCAATACAGGACCCTCGACACGCAACAGCCCATTCTGGCACATCGTGCGTTATATCCGCACAGCAAGAGGCGCTGTGTCACTTCATATAATTTTGAAATGAGGTGCTCCCAGTCCAGCCTGTTACATTTCGAAACTTTACAGAAAGATTTGTTTTTATTTTTGTAAAAATATATTACCATTGAACACTTCGAGGTTTACTCCTACTTTTCCAATTTCGTGTTTCGTTTCTTTGCAATGTAACTTTGCTCCTTGACAACTTTCGCTGCAACTAGTGTTGACTTGTAAGATCATAAAAGGGATCTCTCCATAAATAAAATATGCTCTACAAGCTCTCGTTGCTTCACTGAAAGAACCTGTCTTTATGAACAAAGCTGCTTCTTGCAAAGCACGTATACAAGAACCACCACTAGCGTTTGTTTTTTTTTATTTTTTTTCACCCTTTCAGGGGGACCCATTTGATCGAATAATGTTTTCGCCGAAGTGCGAACACAATGCTGTCTCTGACGCACGCATTCCAGAGCTCTGTTCATGTTATCCTCAGTACTTACTCCAAGCAGCCCAGATGGCTTTTCGCTTGTCTGTGCAGACCACCGCAGAAAAGAAAGTCTCGAAACCGAAACTATACAATTCAAACTGCGTTTCTGCTTCGCCAGGGAGGTAGATAGGTGCAAGTATACCTTCGCACACTGAGTGCTCTGACCTCAGACACAAGTCGTTATCTCGGTGTCAAAGGATGGAACAGCGTGAGATAAAAAAGATGAGGCAGTTGACGTTGGCTTGGCTCTTATCTTACTGCTGTGTACATTACGGATGCCTGTATGCGACACAACTGCTCCCTAAAATCGCATCGCTGCTTGCTATAAATAGGTTACCGATGATGTGTGCTGCAAGCATGCGCTCACTGCAGTCGCTTCTTTTTCTTTTCTTTTTTTTTTTCGAAGACTTGCCATGTGGCATAGGATGGGGTCGTCCTTAACTTAAAGTAACTCATGGAGTCTATTATAATCAAGAAACTGAAGCAAGCTGCGGCTCTTAATTTTGACCGTTAGCCACAAGTGCAGGTCTTCCCCCCTTGTAGCCGACAGCTCAACCTCTTTTAGCCTTCTATTCTTCATGGCTGCATCCCTGGGCATATCCATAAAAGGTGGTGAAGATCCACCTTGGCGGCCGGCCTTGGACACTTCCTTGAGAACCCCGTCACCGACGGGGTAATGGCCGCCCCAGCCCTAATCCTTGGAAGGAACCCTTCCTGCATTCTCGTTAGGTTATGAGGAAGGAGGCAAGTGCGCAGAGGTATTAGGGCACGTGCACCTTTCTTACAACAGATACCAGGGTTGGGAGAGCGGAGCGGGGATCATATAGGAGGCTTTTGGGTGAGGCACTCGTGCAAGGGACTTTGTGTGTAAGGTTGCCTCTTTTGATTTTCAATGTTCTGAACGTTTTTTATTGTTTTCTTATTAGAGCATATATCTCGTGAGTGCTGCTTAGGGTTTTTGTAAATCTATTGAGTTGTTTGAAGCAGCTCGGACGTCGACTCCAGCTTGCGCTCCAGCCTCTCCACCTTCTGGAAGAGTGTCGCCGCCGAGACACCACCGCCATTTTTTGCTGAAAAGTTGGTGGCGGTGACATTCTGCACACAGAAGGGAACGGAATTCTAATAGCCGCTTGAGAGTCGGTGTAAATGACCCCTTCGCTTATAGGACGGTATGGCATTTACAGCCTCCATAGCATTGCGTATAGCATACATGCTCCATTACAAGTGAGTCCGGGTGGTCCGTTACGTACTCCCTATGTGTGAATAACTGTGCACGTGTGGGGCTGGTAATTGCCGTTCTTCCACCACTTTGAATTACTGGTGCGTCTCTATAAGCTATACATATTCCTGGGCTTATATCAACCACTGGGCGTGTTGTTGGCTGTAGCTTACGATGGAGGTTAGTATTCTTGTTAGTCATCATTGTTGTGTAGATCCAGAGAGGGAGGTCAATTATTTTCGCTTTCTGTGTTGTCACCTCATTGTATACGGCTGCAACAGGCGCAACATACTTTCTGTTTAAATTTTTTGCTTCTTCTCTCTGTTGGATAATTTCCGTCAGAGTATTCAACTGTGCATATATTCCTGAAGTATCCCAAGTAGCACAACAGCACTGGACCAATACCGGCTCAGCATTGAAAAAAAAAATTGACACAAATATCGTAACTTTATTGGCAGTCGACCCCAAATGCAGCTCGGCCTAATATATCGCCGGGCTAAAAACAGATCTAGGACCTATGTTCAGTCATTGAAAAAGCCGGTATAGACAATGTTAGTTTTCCAGTTTCAAACCGATAATTATATATATTCCTATATTGACTGGCTGTTCTATATTGGCAACCCAACCGTGTTTGTCGGCTATCGTAATATTTACCATCGGATGTTCTTCACTAGCTTCTGAATATTTCCATGCTCTGAAATTTATGGCACCGCAATATTTGTAAGCCAAGCCTTCCCACTGGCTCATAGGCTCATATTGTTAGTATCGGGATTTATATACCGGTTTCATGTTTTCTTGCCAATCCATTGCTTGGAGGCATTCACATGCATAGAGCTGTTTGTGCAACTTTATTGGGAAAATGCGCTGGAGCCAAACCAGAAATATGTATTGTGAATGCGATTTCTTCATTCAGTAATAAAAGAGCGCGCATTTCGTCCAGAGGTTCGAGTATAATAGGGTGCGGAAGTTGGGACCGGTGCCAGGCTCACAGGAAGGCCCAGTGGCGATGTAGGATAAGCAGCGTCTGTATTTAGGTCGCTGGTGAATGTGGGGTTTCCAAAAGGCGGCGCCGTTTGTCCAAGAGCAGGGCAAGGGGCTAAATGGTGGGCAGTTCCAAAAATGCCGTCTGAGGAAGCTCAACCAGATGTCTCCTTTAGCCTTTCCCGCGGTCGATTACTCCGGGAATCCATCTGATAATTTCAACACCTGTATTTCAGCCATGTCGATGTCGTCCTTGTAATAGAAATGAAATCTGCGGAAACAGAGAAAATCAAAACAAATATACAGTTAGCGCAACTCCCCACGCGCAGTAATCGTGTTATAGCTCCGTCAGGGAGATCTCAGCAGCAGTCTACTTGTCACAACCTTGCAGGGCGGCTAATATATGCTTACTCATTTCCTTTTGCAGCGAAGTTTCTAAATTTATAGTCACACTACCAGGGATATTTTTTTTTTTTTTTTGCGTTTTGGCGTTATAATGGCAGCACCGCATGGGAACAATGATCGAAATATGAGAATCTCGTAGCACAGTAAGCATCAAGGAAAGTTCGTTTCTTGCAAAAAGCAGCCTTGTGCAGCATGCAAAAAGCATGCGCGTGCGAATTTAGCAAACATATCGCGAGTTTACATTCATGCTTTGCTTCCGCTAATGCACAAAGCGGAGAGCTTTCCGGCTTAAGAGCGAGCCATTTTGAACATCGCGCAACCGCAAGCAATTTGTGGGAAGAAAATGCATGACATGTTGACGTAATTTGTTTCAGGCTCATGGCAAATTTCGTGTGCAGCAACAACATTTACGGTCTTAAAACACGTGAAAAGGTCCAAGAAGGAATAATTATTGCGTAGTTTCACAGACAAGAAACACTGAGACAGCTGGACTGCTAAGAATCGTTGGACACCCGTTACGCTTTAAAGAAGAGTAAAAGCGCTATTGGAAGGCACTAAGCGCTGGTCAATTAAAGAGAATGCAGAACTGTTATAAGCTGAAGTGAAGTATGACTATTGCTTATGTAAACCATCACCTACTACCGCTCCACACAGCTCCAAGTGGCTAAAGACGTTTCTTTCTCTCATCACGACATCGGGGCTCATTATACTCAAGGCATTATATTGAAGTCGCCGGAGTGATATACAGCGCAGTTGGAGATGGTGCTGACCCTGAAAGCAGAATTTAAGATCAGATGGGCATTGAAACCTTTTTAATTCCAGAAAATCGTAATGTTTACTTAATAACATCTGCGCATTTTTGGAGCTAACTGCATCTGTCAAGAAAGCAAATTACTATAATAAACAATAATATAGGGTACAGGAACTAGAGCACTAATTTTGGCATCAAAAGTGACATACTCCCAACTAAGTCGGCTGAGGCTGAGCGAAAAGTAACTCTGTCGACCATCGTTAGCGATGACCTTTATGTTAGTGGCGTAAAATCGAAAAACTGCTCCATACCGCTTGCTTTTGTACGCTATATCCTGCACAATGGCGGGCTTAGAACGCAGTATGAAGTCAATTTCATTTTAGTCTACCCGTTAGGACATTTCCATGTCCACTTCCGGTTCTTCCGCTTTCTGAAGAAGGCGTTCATGATTTGTAAGTTATTGCGCTCTGCAAACTCAACCAGTAGATCCCTCTCGCTATTCCTAGTACCAATGCCATAGTCACCCACTGCCTGGTCTCTGCCTGCTTTTTCCCTACCTTGGCACTGAAGTCGCCCATTTGTACAGTTTACTGTGTGTTTTATTTCCACATTGCCAATTCTATATCGAAGCTTTCAATTGCCTGATCGCCATAACTACATGTAGGTACAACCTGTACAACCATCAGTTTATATCACTTATTAAGCCTAATTACAATGCCTGCCACCCTCTCAATAATGCTATAAAGTTCATCTATACTTCCAGCTATATACTCATTGACAAGGAAACCTACTCCTTGTTTTCGCCTCTCCGGTAAACCTCGATAACACAGTACTGCCCGTCCTTCAGTACACTATATGCCTCATTCAGCCTCCTAACCTCACAAAGCTATACCATTTCATACCCTTTAGTTCATCTAACAGCACTGCTAAACTAGCTTCACTAGCTAGGTTTCTAGCATTAAACGTTGCCAGGGTCAGTTTCCAATGGTGGCCTTTCCAGCGAAGCTAGAGATTCTTAGCACCCCCCGCTGCGTCACAGGTGTCTGACCGCCGCCGTGGTCAGTTGCTCCGCAGCCGCTGGTGACTGAGGACCGTGGTTTTATAGGACTAATCATGGAGGTTGCGGCCAATCACTGCACCAGGGTGGCCAACTCCTGTTCTGGTGAGGGAGTGCGTTGCCGGAGATGTTCACCGGCATCAGGTCGCACCCCAAACCTGTTTGTGCACTTCCATCGACACGCGGATTCTTTTTTATCCTGTGAAGAGCTGCGCAGCACAGGGATTCGAACCACGGTCCTCTTGCATGCGCGGCAGACATTCTACCTCTACGCCACCGCTGCGTCTCCTATCATAACCTCGCACAATTATAAAATTTCGTTTGTGATACCAACAATATAACCAACACTAACTCCCCCCTTCCATTGAGTCTATTTGTCCAGCCTTCGCGTAATACTAGGCAAGCACCTAACGGTAATTTTAACCTTCCCAAATGTAGAAATGTAATGGTGAGCGACTGATGGAGTTCAATGGTGTTAAAATATGGAATGATCGAATTGCCGATCGAGGATAAAAACCGCCCTAAATTTTAAATTGACATGTAAACGGTATCACCAATCTAATCAAATTCTGCCTGAACTTCTTTCTAGTGAATTTCACATTTGTTACCAGGCGTTTTAAACTTTCTTTACAGTGCTATTTATTACTACGCACATGCCGTTACACGTGCGTAATAATTTTTGTCAGTATCCTATACTTCGTTTGCACTTTATTGTAACCATATTCTTCCTTAATCTCTTCTTTTCATCATGGCAGTCGAGTTTCTTGTCGTTCTATATTCTTGTCGAGTTTGTTTGGTATACAAAATCATGTGGGTTTTTTGTTTTACTTGCACTTTGTTTTTGTAATTTTGCAGACTTAAGCAATTATAGCAGTAATGTTGTGTTGATATCATCATTGTTCCTTTCAGCCCTTGATCCTCTGTGGCTGAACTCGACTGTAATATTTGTATTTGGACCGGCCACTGGCCTTCGGAGCTATTGGTCCACACTGTGTTTGTGCATATTATTTGGTTCTGTAAATAAAGGTCCTTAGTAAAAAGGAGCAATTTTGATGGCATAAAATTAGACATGTTTGGTCCGCTTCATCCGTGTGCTACAGGCTGCCATATAAAATGAATAAATGAATTGAAGTTATCATTTTGTGGGACACAAGGTATATCCATTTCAAATGTTCCTTATGTCACAACATAAATAATATTTTACGGCATTGGTTCTCTCTTATATCACTGCCTTGTTGAATGCACTATACTGACAAATGTGGGCGTATTTTCTTCGTCACGTGGCAAGTCATTTGCATATGCCAAGGAAAGTACCCCTCCAACTTGGTTCCGCTTCGCTGCAATGCTAATTCGAAAAAAAAACGTGCTTAAAAAGTTGTCCAAGTACGCCAGCTGCACGGCAATCGATGTCCCACTGAAGGTGTGTTACCTGCAGAAGGTGTATACCTCCTAGTGTCACGAGACGTCTCTGTCGAGGGACTGGGAGGGGCCGACAATCAAATTCTGAGACGACTCCAGACGAACACTTTTCTCTGTCCAGTAATCGAGAAAAACTTCCGACGGTCAATAGGTACTTCATACACTATTGGAAGACAGCTGACGTCTGCCGCGCGGTGCAGGCGGGCCAACTAAATCCGCCTTTTACCGTCTACCCAAACCCTACTAAATATGAAAGGAAGCGACTTTGTTCGGCTGCGTCGACCTTCAATCTCATAAGGCCTTGGTCTCGAGGGCAAAGGTGGGTGCTACGTCCAGTGGCGTCCCAGATTGAGGATGCTACGTAGTGAGTCGAACCTCTAGTGAAGCTCTCTCCTCCTATACCACACAATAAAAATTTCACAACTAAGTATGCATGACAAAACAATATTTACATTCAGTTTGAGTGCTACTGTGGTGTTGATACTGTCGCAATTGTGCAGGTGCCGCTACCAGCAAGACACCCTTCACGGACAACACGGACGTACTGGACGTGGTAGAATTTCCATGCCTGAAAGACGAAGACACGATAGAATTTCTGCGAAGCCATGGCCGCGTGGTCTTCTTTTCACGTGGCCCGCCCGGTTCAGGCAAAGGGCCGGTGTCCTCGCGGCTGCACGAGCTGTACCCGGGCAGTCTCCTGTACTGGGCCGACCAGATGTTCATCGGGCCCAACGCTCGGATAAGGACGAAGGAGACGTTGCAGGAGTCGCACGTAGTCTGCGTAGAGAAGTATTACCATCACGTTTGCTTTTTCTTTTTCTGGCACAAATATCGTTAGCAATGGTCCTGCCATAGCTAGCTGCCGTTTCGCTGTATATGAGGCCGCTGCTCGAAGCTTTGCCAGGGTCCTTGAGTCTGCACTTACCGCTATGGCTCACTGGCTTCTTGCCACGAGATCATGAGTTCGGTCTCACTTGCAGTGGCCGCGTTTACGCAAAGGCGAAATGCAAAGGACTGGTTGTGAGACTTTTTGCGTGCTAAATATCTTAAGTGGTCGAAATAAAATAGTGTAGTAAGCATGAGTAACTCCGTTCTGTTTGATTTGGCTCATAAGCGTTTTATATCCCAAAGCGTCTCACGCTGAAAGCGCCGTAGTGAAAGGCACCGGAAATGTCAACTTCCTGCTGCTCTTCAACGTCCACTGACTACTTACTGTACACGGGCGCCTTGCTTTTCGCCTCCATTGAGAAACGGCCCACGCGTCCCGAATTGAGCGCGCCTGCTGGGTTCACAGCCCCGAGGCGGGTAACCCCGTCTTGTACTATCGAGAGTAATTGAAACGCGAGAACGAACGCGGCGTATTATTGTACTGGGCATGGGGACCTTGATTCGCAACCGGTTCACAAATATTTACTTCGCTGGCTCCACAACACGCAAAAAAAAAATCGCAATAACTGCACACGCTAGTAGAAGAAAGAAAAACAAATTGTGCCGTATTGTTCAAAGCCAATGCTCGCATTCCACTGCTGTGTGATGCTAAACGAAACATCTGCAAGGTCTACAGTGCTGTGCAGCTTTATCTAAAGCGCTTTGAAAAACTGTTCCGTTTCAATCGGAGGCTCGCCCGCGGTGAAACCGCACGTAAACCTTGCGTAATGATGTCCCGTTTTTGACTAGTAAGTCTGACAGTAATGCTTACTCAGTTTTCCGGCTATGATGCGAAACCAGAACCATCTGCGACCAAATTTAGCAAGCGATCGAAAGAGGCCAACGGCATGTTTCTGGCGAATGGCAGTGGTGGAGCCATCTGATATCGCTAGGGGAAAGCGCTGCGACTCTAAAGCTCGAATGCTCCGAGGTAAGCGCGGTGGTAGATTTTCCTAGTGATGAGATGGTGCCGCCACTGCTCTTCGCCGGAAACTCGGCGTTGGCGTCTTTCGCTCCCTCAACCTTGTCCCAAGCAGTTGTGGTTTCGCATCATGCGCGGCCAAACCAGGTCAATCTTACTAGACAGTCTTACTAGGCGACGAAAAAGACAACTATGTACAATCTTTGTGGATGGTTTAACAACAAACAAGCCTGTGTGGGTATGTGCCATCAAATAAAAGGGGAACAACAACAACAACAAACGACCCGAAGGTTGAGACTAACTAGATATTTTCTCAAAGCGGTGTCTATGAGGTTGCAGAACACTGTACATAGAACACTACAATGTACAGCCAGGCACCAATGTGGAGAGACCAGGTGAAACACTACGATTATGTTTTTCTTTATACGAGGGCACACCTGATGAAAGGGCTCTGCAAAGCAGGCACTTATTTCAGGGCCATGCAATTATCGAAGAGAGACCCTGCATCGTCACAAAACGCTGCTATGCAGTTTTCTCAAACCGCGTGGTCTCTGCACATTTGCAATGACTGTGCCTTTTTAGTGCGCTATGGTGTCGCAGAAAGTCCCTAATAGCCGGCCCGTCCGTTTGTGGTCACCGCTAGCTGCCTCGCTCGTGGAGAGGAGGACAGCCAGCGCGAAGTGAAATTTGCCTTACTTTAAAACGAGTGGAATAAATATGGCATCAGCCACCCTGGCAAAGGGTTTAACTGCACCCACGCTGGGCATTTTACTTTATCATCTTCATCAACTTCCACCTGTGCGTAGTGAATGCAAATGCCCATTTCGCATCTCTCTCTTAACTGGCATCAGGCGGTCCCATTTGTTCATAGTGCGCTACCACTAAGAACACCACTTACAGATTTCGGCTATCTTTACCGAACGCAAAATCAAACGGGGTGGCATTGGGCCAACATGACTAAATCGGCAGCAATTGTTTTCCTTTCCCCATCGAGGACAGATTTCCAGATGAGCGACGTCACACTGGCCATCCTAATTGCTCAGGAAATGCAGCTGTGTTGCCGTCGTCTATACCATCAACTTTTTAATTAGCTACTATCAAGTGCTTGGCTGCGTTTAAGAGTACGCGCGAGCAGCCCTGAAGACACCCCGAGAAACGCATGTGGGTCGAGCTTAAAAGGTCTGTGTTGCGCAAGAATGTTGTATGGGGGTCTGCCGTTTGGGCAGCTCTGGCGTGTCCTATCTATGTGTGTTCTTGATTAATATCCTTCTCAAGAGCCCAATGCGGTCTCGCCATTTACTCCTTTCGCTTCCTTGTATTCGTTGCAGGACAGCTCAGTATATGGAGCAGAATGCGCCCATTCTTATCATCAGGAACTCCAACATAAATGTGCGGGAAATCAGCCCGTATCTGCAACTAGCTGCCACTCATGGCTACTTAGTGGTCATCCTTGATAATGAAAAATATCTTACTTATGAACCCCAGGTAAGTACTTTCGTGTAATTTTTGTTGGTGTTTTGTATTTAAATACCTCGCACGCGACTGAGTCCCAAACGAAGCATCGAAATTGCCAAATTCCTGCACCGAAGAGGAGCAGTTTCTTTTCTGTCATCAGACGCACTTCTCTGAGCAAGCGCTGAGTGGTCATGCTGCACACCGAGCTTCGATAAGAACAGCCTAAAATTTCTCACCTAGGCTATAAACACGGGGGCACGTTCGCGCAGCATATAGACTTTATTTTGCTGCTAAGTTGGTTATTTGTGAGAGCGGCTGGTCGGACTCTTGTAACATGGCTTTTTTAGCAAGAATAAAATGGCGCAACAAACACAAAAGGACGAAGCAAAGACGAGACACTACCGGCTGTGGTTGTGTATGTGTTGTCTCGTATTTTATTTGTTTCGTCCTTCTGTATTTGTTGCGCGAATATTTTGTTTTATTGCCAAAACAATACTGCTAGCAGTTTGAGCCCTCAGCGTGGAACGGTGGTGACCACCATTGACCTTTGACCTTTAGACGAACCCCGTAGATGATCCCAAGCTGGCAGAAGCTGCCAACATAGATCTCTCGTTTCACATGAGACGGTTATGTCAGAATCAGCCTGCTAGGACCCTGGCATTCACGTTACCCCTATAGGCCACTAAGGCACGTTCATATCGGTTGGTTAAAGCGGGGCTTTATATGTGGGCTGAGGAAGAAGAAAAAGAGAAGAAGAAGAACGCTCGGTCACCCACAGCTAATGCTTTCGCTCAATATTTGGTTCAGCAGCGTTGAACCCTTGTAATTTTTTTTTTTTGCTCTCGCTTTTGCTACTAAAATATTTTGTAAAGTGCAGATTGGCTTTCCTGCTCACACTTTTCTCGATGTTCTTTTTCTCGATGTTTTCTCGGCAATGCATGGTTAAATGAAAGCCCAAGCGCCTTCACATCCATAAAAAAGTCTAGTTTAAGAAAGCAGTGTATGGGGAAGCCAACAACACGAGCCATCTTCCCGTCCTGCTTGCCCTAGCTAAGGTGCTGCCCACCCACACACCTCCACACTCGACCACAATCTGGCCACCTCCACCCTCCTGAAAAATTTGTTTGAAGGTTTGGCTTAGAGTAAAAGCATTCCGCATAGTAAAAATATCAAAGCGATCAACGAGGATAAATGTAGCTGCAGTATTGTCCCTTCATATGTAGGATCATACTGCTTCTCTGTATGGCAAACGTTATTGCGCGCTCTACTCTCTATACAGACTTCCAACTTTCCCAATATAGCGTACTGTTAGGTTATATCGCTACAGACGTGGATTCGTCCATCGAAAGAGGTGGTTTGAATAAATTGAATAAAAATCAAACCAATGTTGAAAAATATCACATGTTCGCCATTCATGCTGCTCTTCTCACTGGACCATTCGTTATAGGGGCTTTCTTTTCGTGGTTGCACATAGCTTGAGAGATGCCTAGAAATCGTCATGCAATGGAGGATGCTGCTTCGCGGCTTCCTGCTCGTGAACGAAGGTTTCAGAGGTGCTTTAATTGTGCTATATTTCTCCACACACCTCGCATTATTTCTTAGGTGCCTTCCCATCACGGCAGTCTGCGCCGTGCTGCTCCAACAAATAAAACAAAATGTGTAAAAACGCAAAACGCTGTAACCTGATGAATAAAGAAGTAGCGCAACCGTGACGGAGACCTACAAGCACTCGCACAGCACTAACTTCAGGCAACGTTTTATTTGGGAATTGAAAAAGGTGGCTTTTTACCAATGTGTCACTGTTTGACCAGCAGTGGGGAAGCCCAGACAAGCTGCCCAGCGCATACTCTAGCAGGTAGCTTTCTATATGCAGCTAGGAACTCGCAGAAACGAACATTCCTTCGGGTGCATGTTCACTTATATTTCGTATACTCACACATGCAGGTGCTTGCAGGTACTAACACCAAGGATCTGGGAGTAAGGTACATGGTGAACAGACTCAAGCAATGGGAGGATGTGCACCCCTTC
This sequence comes from Amblyomma maculatum, assembly GCF_055883805.1. Lineage (NCBI taxonomy): Eukaryota > Metazoa > Arthropoda > Arachnida > Ixodida > Ixodidae > Amblyomma > Amblyomma maculatum. Next base: position 164,883,423 of record NC_139346.1, on the reverse strand, counting down.
GCGATGGGCTGGTGCCCAAAGCCGCGAGACGCAGCGTGGTTATTGCGCCGTTACAACGAGATCGCTGTCAACCTCATCAAATGCAACAACCGTGAGTAAAAGCTGCATATGTCTTAGTCAATACGTGACAATGGTGGGCGATGGAAGGTTGCGCCGGACACACTGGAGAAGGATAGGAAGATACTGCTAGGGAAAAATGTACATAGGGTTGAATTTAATAAAAAAATTGAATGAGGGAAAAAGCAAAAACCGCGAGACATCTAAGCAGGAGGTGTGTATGTGGCTTTTTATTAAAATAATGCAAAAACGCAAGTAAGGAGGTGTTTGCCAGCCCGATATTTGTTATATGAATACTTAAAACTCCGGAACTGGAGCGGTGGAAAGAAAGAGTTAGCGAGGGAAAGGGAGGGTAAATTATAGAGGTGAGCGATAGCGAGAAAGGATAGAGTAAGATAAAATAAAATACATGCATAATACACTATATTGTAGTTCACAGTATGTTTAATTAGAAAACGTTGCAGGTATACATACGCTGACAGCATACATATACCGGTCCGCTTCTCGCAAGTGCTTCATGTGTGTCTTGAGATTATTATAAACGCTAGGTATATTTCAGTACACCAGCCATCATAAAGCGTTGTACACTGGGCAGTGTATCTCTTTCTATTGCTGAGGCGACACTCCATATTTTGGATAAAACGTCACATCTCCATGAGGCGGCTCAAGGACATAAGCTCAGGCGGAGGGTAGAAGACCTTGTGATCGGCTAGTACATTATAAATGGGTTTATAAGAAAGGAAAGGCGCAGTATCCGTCAAGGTCACTTGAAGGTGAAAACCATGCATACCCGACGGCTCGAACTACCAAGCGTAGTGAAGCGTTGGCTTCAAAGTGATCCAGTTCTAGTACGTCACTGGCAATGACGTGACGCAGTAGAGGCGCGAGGCTCAACTATCACACTGACTCCGCTAATTCTTAGAATCGGCCGCTTAAACGTGCGGAACCCTTGGAGACGTGAATGCATAGATTTGTAGTAATGCATGTATTCAAAATGGAGATCTGCTACTCGTCCGAGAGCATGTGCAGCTATACTTTGGATGCAACTGGAGAGATTTCAGGATCGAGTAAGAAGGGCAGAAGTGGAGAGACTGCTCTTGATCAAACTATTTCGTGTTACCCTGAGCACCCATCACTGTAGTGCAGAATGGTCAGGGTGATTTTCGATATGATTTTCTTTTTCATTTTACAATGCAGAAAAGAATGAAGCAACCTTTTTTACCCCTTTTTTTGTTCTCAACAGACACGGAACTGAAGCCAATACTGAACGCCAGAGTTTTCCCTTTTTGCTTAGCACGTGTCTGCTGGTTCGGCTGGGACGACAAGAACAGGGACTACTGCTGCAGTGAACTGGTATGTACTGAGCGCCTTCTCTGATCACTCCTCTGAGCAACGGCGCTCAAGCATGCCACCTTAAGCCCACTATGCTTCTTGAATTTTCTTTTACACTGGCATTGCTTACAATCGCATGCCACATACAGCACGCACGTTCTTTACTTGAGCTCTGCATCCACAATGTTCCGACGCAGAGGCCGTGCTGATGCCACGTATAACAATCACATTCTTTACAGCAGCTCTGCGCTTGTAATGTTCCGATGCAGATACAGTACTGAGAGAGTGTTCATGCCTCGTACAGCAATCAGGTTATTCACTGCAGATCTGCACTTACAACGTTCCGATTCGGAGAAGGTTATGAGGCCGTGCTGATGCCACGTGCAGCAATCAGGCTCTTTACTGCAGCTCTGCACTAACAATAATCCGATAAAGAGGCGGTGCTGAGACAGTACTGATGCCACGTACAGCAATCGGAATTTTTACTGGATCTCTGCGCTTGCAATGTTTTGATACAGACACATTGCTGAGATATTGCTGATGCCGCGTGCAGCAGTCAGGTTCTTTACTGTATCTCTGAAGTTACAATGTTCCGGTGCAAAGACGTTGCTGATGCCACGTAGAGCAATCGGTGTCTTTTGGAGCTCTGGGCTTACAATGTTTTCAGTGCAGAGACAGTGCTGATACAGGGTTATGTATGCGCTGACTGACTAGTGTTGGGAACAATAAAATAAAATTGGTACTAGCGAGCTAGCTTTGTAATGGTTGTTTTTTCGCACAAATATAGAACTCTTCCGCTTTCCGCAACTGTACCTTGAAAACCCTCTCTCTTTCCAATCTTTCCACTTTCACTCCCACCTTCCTCTCTTCCCTTACGGCGCGGTTGAGGCGTCCACAAAAACAAGTGAGACAGTGACCGCGCCTTTCCCTTCCTATAAATCAATCAATCAACCCTGTTGATACAATAGGTCATGTCTAATGGGGCCTTAGACGTAAGCCACGATTTCTAGGCATAAAGTAAGAAGTAATATTTTTCTAGGCGGCATTAATGAGTTATGCGGGCTCCTGCTCGAATTTTTTCACACAGGTTTTGAAGGCTTATGGCTTGAAAGACACGATCAGTGTCATTGGCTACGCCGTACTTGGAGATCTGGTCGTGGCTGTGGTACGCCTCACTGATGGCCAGGCTGCCCTTATCGGTGACAGCGAGGGAGGAGCCTACATCAGTGATACCAAAAATGGCGACAAACGGGAATGTTCGCAAAACGTAGCCTTCTCGAGTCGTCCAGTGGCTCTGGAGATCGACGAGATGCAGTGCGCCTTCGACCTCGACGCGTTCTCCACGCAAGACACAAGCTACGAGGTGGCGCTACTGCAGCCTTTGAACCAGGAGCTTCCATCGCCTTCGCGAGTTAGCTTCATCATTTTGGGCTCCACCAGCACCGAACCCATCACATACAGCGAGGCAGTTCACCGCTGCACTTTTTCTCTACACGACGCTTTGCTCTCCTGGAGGGACACATCTGCCCCAGTGGCAAGGATGGATGTGAGCGGCATAACTGTGTACGGTACAAGCTCGGGAAACGGTCGCCCTCTTCTGGTCATGGACAATAAGACAGTTAAGCTAAATGTCGTCTTCAGTGGCTACTACCAGTCTCACACCACAAGGTTCGTTTTCCTGCAATTTTAATCTGTTGTATCATGCTGAAAAACGTAATTTCAAACGTCTTTGTCTGCTTTTCACTCACTGTAATTTTGTTCACTCGTCTGTGTCATAAATGAAATCACGTTTCTACTGCAGGTCAAGCAGGCGTTGTCGGACATGGTCAACGGGCGCTACTAGCGGGAAGCGCATACTCTCGATCCCACCGCAACGTGTCGGCGCCAGTAATGACAACCCATGTAGGTTTCATAAGAGTCGAAAGATAGTTCAAATTTACATAGTCCAATCGCTATGCACCCTGATCATCTTTAATGCTCTCAGGGTCGTTTTATGGCCACCAAATACAGCAAAAAGGAGGGATATGCCATCCTATAATGTGTAGCCATTATTCATGATGGTGTGAGGGCTGAACTTGACGTTTGGCTCAGTACTGAACATTCAATTCCTGCTGCCATCAGGGTAGTCTGCATGCGCTATTGGTCAACGTTAGCAACATTTTCCTTTTACTCTTCATGTAAAGGAATGAACAGTCATTGTTAACTTCTACATCGTTAGTTATGAGAACTATAAGGTTAAAAGCAATTCATAAGGCGGCAAAGCATACTAGTTTGAATTTGCCACCGCAGTCACTGCATAACGCTCACAGCAGACGTGCCCTTTCCACCAAGCTCCCCGCGCGTCTCAGGCGCTCTTTTTTTTTTTTTTGCTTTTGTTGGGGAAAAACGCTATATTTGTTCAGAGGTTGAGAAAACGTGCACTGAGTTCTTCGCTTCAAAAATTGATATTGCTCCCTCTTGTTCTCATTTTTAACTCGCTATTGGTAGTAATCTTCCAACTAGACTTATTAAAAAGCCCATCCGTGAGGTTTGTAGTCTTCTTGTTTACCGCGACTGAGAGTTTGTTACTCGACAATAATTTTTCCCTATTTGTAGAAAACTTTGACATCGTTCGCTGAAATACCGGGTGTGCGCATCAACGTTTATAGATATTTTGGCACTATTGTTGGCAGCTGGTGGGAGGTTGCTGCGTGCTCCCCCGCCCCCGTCCCTTTATGCCTTGTGCCAGAGATCATCAAGGTCACCATTCAAGACAGCATGGTCTCACTGGTGCTGCTGCGACGCAATGCAATCGCCACTTTGTTGCTTGCTTTGTTTGTTTGCACAGCTGCGCCGTTACGTTAACCGATTGGCGTCACATGGATAAGCCCAATCCGGCGTATATACGGCTTTTAAAAAAATATTGCCTAGTTACATATAAGATTTAGTTTAGTTTATATAGGGTTTAACGTTCCAAATCGACTAAGGCTATGATAGACGCCGTGGTGGAGGGCTCCGGAAATTTCGACCACCTGGAGTTTTTTTAACGTACACTGACGTCGCAGAGCACGCGGGCGCCTTGCTTTTCCCCTCCGTCGAAAAGCGGCCGCGTAAAGCGGCCGTATATGTGGTTTCCGTCAAAGGAATGCTTTCTGATAGTAAGTATATTCACATCGTCAGATGTTAGAGCCAAGTATTTGCTTCTAAGCCGTGTGGTGGGGCGCCTGCAACATTCGTGGAAGTCATACCCTTCGGCAAAATTACGTTGCTGTGGGTGCACTGTGATCTGGTGACTTTTGACGCACGGTGTAGGCTCCACTGGACGCCTGGACAGCGGGTGCACTCTTCAGTTGCTAGTCAATGCAGACAGTATACGACAGCTTTGATGACACGGCCAGAAACTAAAGGGTCAATCTGTTACTCTGCGGTGTCCACTGGCACATAAGCATACGAAGGATCCTGACGAGGAGCTAATCGGCAGAACATCGTCGTCTCACACGTTATCTTTTAACCAATCGTCTTTATGAAGTGATACGCCCACCTCGACGCATAGTTCCTCCGAGCATTTGCTCGTCAGGATATTTTTCATCTTTCTGGTAAACGAAAGGTTCCCGGTCAAGGCAACGAGAACATCTGTTACTCTGCGGCGTCCACTGGCACATAAGCATACGAAGGATCGTGACGAGGAGCTAATCGGCAGAACATCGTCGTCTCACACGTTATCTTTTAACCAATCGTCTTTATGAAGTGATACGCCCACCTCGACGCATAGTTCCTCCGAGCATTTGCTCGTCAGGATATTTTTCATCTTTCTGGTAAACGAAAGGTTCCCGGTCAAGGCAACGAGAACCTCTGGCTCTGAAGCATACACTACTTGCGAACTCGTACTATGCTTATATTGAAGGGTGGGACATCTCATATTTTACTTTTTTATGTTTCGCCGATATAATCGGGTCAGAGAGCAAAGGTGTCCCACTAACGTGAAGACGATCGTGCTTGAATTTTAAAACCAGAAATGATGTCAGAGCATGGCATATCGTGCATACAGTAAACTAGTCGCACGCGCTTAACCGCGTCTAAATTCGTGCGTATCTGTACTAGTCCATGGCGCCTCCCGTGGGGCGGACCACAAGCGGCTGCTGGACGGCGTCGACGAGCCCTGCGTGAGGGACGAGAAGACGCAGCGCTTCCTGCGCACTCACGGTCGCCTGCTGTTCCTGGTGCGTGGTCCTTCTACCTGGTCCAAGAACGCTGTGGTGGCCGAACTGGAGGCGCTGTACCCAGTTAGCCGTGCTTACTTGCCCGACAAGCCTCCTATGAAAGACAGCGCCACCTTACGAGAATTGCACGAACTCTGCCTCAACAAGTGAGTTTATTAGACATTCCAGCAGCCAGTGGGAAAGACTGGAATGTGGAACGAGCGTAGCTACAGGCTCTCGGAGCTTAAATGTACGGCGTGTATAAACCTCGAAAATCGAACAGCTTTATATGCATAATTAGGCAGAGTTGTGACCTTAATTAGTGGACAGCGGCCTTCAGACTGTGTGCAGTGTCCCCATCCTTCGAAACACAAAATCTTCCAACGCCTATAAGTCTGCTTGTAGTGCGTACGCACTAAAAAAGAAATCGTCAGAGCGGAGCGGGTCGGAACCCAGGAATTCCTCGTGGGAAGCGGGTACGGAACGTCCTACCTATCATCGATCTCTGTTTCTTTTTTGCACTCAAGTTATACAATATTCACACAATAACCGTCAGGTGTATTTGACTGACGTAACGTATATGACTAAAATTATTTTATTGATCTTAAGGTTTTAGTGTTCGGGAGCCAGTCAAAGCTAGATCCACATTTTTATTACTTCCCGATCACTCTAGGTGTAGACTACAATCTACTGTCACGTTGCACATTGCAACTCGTGGTCTCCACAAACTTCTGTTTGCGCAGAAGCTTCCCCAAGCCTTACTCGATTTATGTATGTTAAAACCATGTCGGTTTTTCTCATTCACTCTTCGTTTCCTTACTTTCAGGGCCGAGAGCTTCATGAAGGCTGACGACGCAATGATAATTAACAACAACTCGAACTTCATGGTGTGGGAAATATCAAATTTTCTAGCGCTAGCGTCTAGACACGGCTACACGGTCATTATCGTGGACTTGCCTTTTCAGCAGCACACCTTATATCGCAAGGTAATGGTCCTCACTTGTCACTTACATTCTTTCTCACAACTAACCCTGAAGAATTTGGTACGATCTTTTCACTATAAGCTACCGCGACATACTAGGCTTTGTAAACGTTAGGCTTAAAATGCAGCGTATTCTAGTGACGTCTTCCTTAAGATTGTGACAGCGACTCAGAAACTAGAAACAGGTTGTTGTTGTTGTTGTTGTTGTTGTTGTTGTTGTTGTTGTTGTTGTTGTTGTTTTTTTTTCAGTCTGCAATTAGTTACCAGGATGGCCTAGTAACGAAGAACTACTTTTAAGGCGAAAGCATTATTTGGCTGTTTGCAAAAACATGTCCGCAAAATGTGGAAGCAAAATCTCACATGTGATATGACGTGACATTAAGATGAGACTGGTAGTCAGTAATGTGTATGTAATAACAAGTGGTATATAAACGTCATGTCATGCCTAGTCATCTCATGTGAATCATTATAGTTTAGTCATGAGTCAGTCACTTGTCATGGGTCAGTAAGATCGGAGATCCAATGTGCATGATTATGGAGTAAATGACTCGTGTAAGCCAAAGTCATGACCATGACTAGAGTCTAGTCATGACTCTCAATAGTGCTGAGTCATGACACTCTACGAGCTACTAAAGAGCAGCCAACGCCCATGCTTTCGCATTTCTCCAATCCAGATATCTGCAGTGCCCTCAAAGTTTGTTTATTACAATAGCACTGATGACGCCTGCCTCGCGTCATTAATCACTCGTTCTGTGTCTCTAGATTCTGAGCGCAGCCAACAAGGAACAAGACGGGTCGAGCACAGCTATCAATAGGAAACAATGGGAAGATGTCCACCCGTTCGCCATGGGCTGGTCCCCGAGACCCAAGGACGCGGCGCGACTTCTGAGCCGCTTCCGACAGCTGAGGGCAGCGCTTCATAATGAGGATCGTGAGTACAACTTGCTGTCTTTTTTTTTTTTAGAATGCAGTACTTACGTCATGTGGCAGAACACTTGTTCCAAGAGGCCATCACAAAGAGCACTCGCGGATTTCTGGCTGCCGCAGTGAAAAACATCTTGCTGCGCGAATATACAGATGGTCTAACTATCGAACCATGAACAAACCCGCGCCTCTAACAGCCGGGCATTACGTCTTATGCCAAGGAAAACAATCGGCGAGGGAATCTTGTATATCCAGGGGTGTCCTCAAAGCCTTGGGCACTCGCCTTTCGACACCATAGCGTTTAGGAGCCCAAGTCGCAGGGAATCCGGCATCGACGTGGTTGGCATTGAGCTAGAACTCCTGATTGGTCAACAAGATCGCGCTATCGCAGCCACGTCACCTCACGCGGGAATTTCAAACACCTCGCAACGCTCACGTTAAGCGTGGCGCCATGCGAGGAATGAAAGTGAATGAAATATGAGATGAAATTATCCACGAAGGTCGATCGTACTATGTCTGCAATAATATAGCTTTGTGAAGAAATTTATTTCGCTTAAAGAAGACTATCGAATATTTTAGGTCCAATTCCAACCCAGTACTGCTATGTTGTAAACCTGACGCGCTGCCGATTAAACTAAGTGACGCAATCAATGGACATTTGTACAGATTGGGGACAGCTATCGGAGCGTTTATATGGATGTCGCGTGGTTTTCACGTAGCATGCTATCTTATGACCGCACCAAAGTAGTAATTAAGCGACTAGCGAAGTGCATGTTGATGTTTCATACACTCTTTTGCTTGAGTGGATGAATGGCAGTTAAGTGCGTCGCGTTTGAAACGAAGTGATGACAGCCACGAAATGGTACAGTGGCGCCGGCACGAATTATACTTTATATGCAGTATTTTATGTGCAGTAACTTATATTTTATGTGCAGTAATATCCGCTTCAAATGGTCTACTCGATGTGTTGGTGTGTTTTGTACCTTGTGCTTTCATGCTTTTTTGAATTTATGTAAATGTATGCCACTCCTGCTTGGGCGCTCAGCTTGCAGTATATTCAAAATAAATAAAAATAAAATAAATAATAGAAAAATTGGCCACCAGTATCTCTGCGATTTGATGTTCGGTGCTGCTCCAACATATGGTGCGACGAGAAAGTACAATTTTTTTCTTTGTCTTTGATTCAGTTCTGCGTGGTAAACCTGCGCCAAGGCGAATGAATGCCAATTTGATGCCTTCAGCGTTCTCCGTTCGCCGGTGGGCTTCGCAGTATACAGTGTCCGTCTATGATTTGTTGGTGCGGAAGCACCTAAGCGGATCACAGGCCGCTGTCGGGTCATGTCCTTTCTTGTTCTTTTAAGCCTCACTATTATTACTTACTCACCTTTTTGTTGCAGCTTAAATGCCGCTTTAATTTTTACCCACGTTCCACAGTGCTGCGGAAACAACGTGGTGCTTTTATGCGTCCTTCACCAGCATGAGTACTCAGTCAAAGCGAGAATCAGAGGTTTGAGCTAGAAGTCTACGGCCTTTTGCACACATGCCTCAGTTATGTTCTGCGATAGAAAAGCAATATAACAATATCGGTATAGATTCGGCTGTCACATACAGTCTTATAAATGGCCTCGTGCTAAAGTTCTCTTTAAAAAGGCACAGACTGCTTACAGTAGGTACAGCAGACGGAATGAAACTGGGTAGGTCAAGCGCTCATCTCTACTTCTTGCTTTGAAGAGGGGAATTTTCTTTCAGGGACCCTGGCTCCACGAGATGTGTCTAGCAGTCAAGTTTTCCCCTTCTGCATGGCAAGGCTGTGCCGGTTTGGTCGCACCACCGAGGACAGGGACTACTGCAAGAGCGAAAAGGTATGTATGTATGTATGTATGTATGTATGTATGTATGTATGTATGTATGTATGTATGTATGTATGTATGTATGTGTGTGTATGTATGTATGTATGTATGTATGTATGTATGTATGTATGTATGTATGTATGTATGTATGTATGTGTGTATGTATGTATGTATGTATGTATGTATGTATGTATGTATGTATGTATGTATGTGTGTGTGTGTGTGTGTGTGTGTGTGTGTATGTATGTATGTATGTATGTATGTATGTATGTATGTATGTATGTATGTATGTATGTATGTATGTATGTATGTGTGTGTGTATGTATGTATGTATGTATGTATGTATGTATGTATGTATGTATGTATGTATGTATGTATGTATGTATGTGTGTGTGTGTGTGTGTGTGTATGTATGTATGTATGTATGTATGTATGTATGTATGTATGTATGTATGTATGTATGTATGTATGTATGTATGTGTGTGTGTGTGTGTGTGTGTGTGTGTGTGTGTGTGTGTGTGTGTGTGTGTGTGTGTGTGTGTGTGTGTGTGTGTGTGTGTGTGTGTGTGTGTGTGTGTGTGTGTGTGTATGTATGTATGTATGTATGTATGTATGTATGTATGTATGTATGTATGTATGTATGTGCCAGCGAACAAAGTACTGGCTGTCAGTGACTGAACACTTTCCCTTCTTCTGTACCTTTCTTACGCAGTTTTATGGTGCCTCTAAGTCAGTGGTGGCAGGGAATGGAAAAGTTTATAATTTTAACCGAGTCCAGAAATCTGTAATATAGCCGCTTAAGTTACACATGGGGGATTTTTGGGTTTCCTTTGGGATGGGCCCAACTCAGCGGATTTGGCTTTCAGCTGCTGAATCCAAGCTCGCAGGTTCGATCACTCCATGGTGGTCGTATTTTTATTGGAATTAAACACCGAAATTCCGCCGCAATGACCGAGTCAGCACACGCAGAGGAAGCTATGTAGGCTTAGTTAATCCTAAGCTCCCAATTACGGCATCCCTCATAGTACATGTGTCGACACAGTGCGTGACACCTGTAACCTGAATTACACGTTGACTTTTTTTAATAAAGTTTTACCAGCAAATGGGGCTTGGCAAGCGTAATTTCCCGCAGTGTTGGTGACGGTCTGGTCGGCTACATCGTGACCTAAAGCACAGTTTTACAATATTTAATACACGAAGACGTCTATTCTGTCCTTGCGCAAATACTTATCAAACACTACTAAAACCAAAAATGACTCGAATCCATCTAAATGCACATGACATTGAATATGCTGTTGTGCTGTTTGCTCCATTTCAACGCTGTTTCAATAGTGCTCGCAGGCAGGTCTGTGTCTTTTAGCCCTGCTTGGACCCGTTCATTGCGCGCAGACTTATCCATGCTGAGTTACATGTCACGCAAGTTTCGCTGTGTTGCAGTCGCGCAACGATGCGCTATCCAAGTTCAGTTTAAAATCGGCCGCCGCTCTTCAGCTAGCGCGAACGCCTGACGCATAACTGTAGCCTTCGTCGAGTAGGAGTCACAATATAAAACGGTACCGTTTTTCTCCATCGCAGCCGAGTATTACGGTTGCCTCATTAGAAGACGAGCAGACGCGCAGCAGGTGCTGCAATCGCTGTTCACCAGCTCGCGTTATCTGAAACTAGATATTCAGATGGCGTTACAGGCTTTACAGAGTTTGCATCGTTTGCTTTGTACGTTATATGGCTCGTAATGCTAGGCTTTGTTTTACGAACTCGCCTTTTAGGTCCATCAGATATGTGATGCTCCCTATTTGACGTTGCAAATTGGGCGCAGGAACGTCTGCTGCCAGTATTTACACAACATATCTGATTGTTACCTTATTTAGATCCAAGAATCACTGCTCCTGTCTGTTTTTCAGTAAGGTGCCCCTAAACAAGTAGAGAAACGAATTTAATATTTTTTTATTCTGTCTTAGGGATGATGAGCATCACATTGCTAAATATGAAAAACACCCTCTATTGCGCGAAAAAGCGGCAAATTCATCGTAATAAATTTTCCTCGTCTGTTTCCGCTCTGGTTTCAATTTCCGAACGACAGGTGTCCCGTCACAGACGTGCTGAGTTCATGTGCGGCATACGAAAACTGCAATATGGTCACTGCTCCGTTCCGTTTTAATTTGCACCAATCCTCACGCAAGCCTGTGCGAAAGTAGATTTCACAAAAAAATGATAAGCAGCGATTATGCATCAGTTTTATCGCTCGCGTGACGAAAACACGAAACCAATTCTGCACGAGAAAAATAATTCAGTTATAAACTTTTCAGCTGTCATGAGTGGATAGCGCATGCTGCGTCGTGTACACTAGTGCCTTGCTTACTATCCCTAATCACAACACGCAACGAACGTTTTGATTTATCTGCTCATTTAGGGTTAAGGAAGTATCCTGCGCAAACCAGTGGGGCACATAAGGCAATAATGCATTGAAGACACCGTGCTGCTGTCGCAATGTGACGTAACACAACATGTAATGGGCACATAATAAATAAGATACTTTATGAGCACAGGTAAGATTAATGCCCTTCGGCGAATCGAGCAAGGTACGCGTATTCAGTGTTTACGTCGTTTTTAGAAGTGTCGTCTTCTACGTCTGACTGGCAGAAACGCCGGAACCGGAATTGATGGCAACCGAACTGACATCGTTTTCGGTGCTTCCACCAATCAGGTGAGTCGAGGTCAGTGAGAAAACGACATTTAAAAAAAATTGCAGACAGTGGAAAAAATGCGAAAGCCTGAGCGTTGCTGCTGCACACAATATATCGCGCGCCCCTCGCGTCGAACACAGCAAGCGTTCTGTTGAACGCATCAAAGTTCACCGGCGTTCTATAATTTCTTTACAGTAAAGGAAAGGTGCAGTATCTGCCGCTCGCAGAATCTCGCTACTATCATCCTCACAGTAGACAAAGAGAATTATGTTGCGTGTTTCACGATACCGGGCGTGACGCAAGCTCGCAGGTCAGGGGTATGCGTAATCGTCGGAGACAGCAGCAGTTAAGACATCTGTTAAAAAAATGGAGTGTGTCTGTAGCAGCAATTCAGGAAACAATGTTGTCCTCCGATGAAGAGACGGAAACTGCTCTTGAGCCATTTTTGCCGGAATATAACATTATTGTTAGCCACGCTAGAGGCTTGTCCGGAGGGTGTATGCTATTCCTGGCCAACACGGTAGAGATGACAGCCATGTCTTATTGCATACATGACGAGGGGCGACTTATATGCTGTGACCTCACCATCTCAGGTGTGAAGTGGCGAATTATTTGTGTTTACGCCCCTGTAAAACAGCGAGACAGAAGGCATTTTTTTCTTTCATTAGTTAAACATTTGTGCACAGATCGCAAAATTATATTGTTGGGAGATTTTAATTGTGTTTGTAGGGATGAGGACCGATCAGCATTATGTAAGAGATATGACCCTAGCGCTGCATTACTTAACGATTTGGCTTGTGAATATAACCTTGTGGATGTGGGGCAGGAAAAAGGCGACAGTATTCATTTCACTCACTTTCAGTTCTCCTCTAATGCCCGCCTTGACAGAATTTATGTTTCTGCAGACACGTTAGCAAATGCGTTTGGTTACTGGGTGCGGCCCATCTTCTTCAGTGACCATTGTATGGTGTCTCTTCAGGTAGGGAGGTACAGCCGGCAGATACTTCACCCTCGGTGGGAGCTGTGGAAGATGAATAACTGTCTGCTCTCATATGAAATCTTTAAGCATGCTGTACCTACTTGTTTGAAAGACATATGGTCACGCCATGATCTGTCAGTTTTTCAAAAATGGGACTTGTTTAAACAGGAAACCAAAAACTTGGCAATTGAAGCCTCTGCAAGGATCGCGTTCCTAAAGAGACACCACCTTCTTGAGCTTGGGCGCACTCTAACTGAGCTACATGAGCTAGAGAGGGTTACCCCGGAAGCCTATGTTGAAGAAATTAATAACGTAAAGGCAGAGCTTCAACAATTTGCGACGGAAAGATACAAGGGGGCCCTAATAAGATCTAGGACTCGAAGGTTTCTTGACGAGCAACCTTCACGTCGGGCCCTCAGTGATGAAAGAGAGAATGCTCTTACGAAGGAAATATTGGAAATTCAGTATAGTGATTGCACATATAGTGATTCTCCGAGTATTCTTGCTGCTTTCTATGATTATTATCGAAAGCTGTTCGGCAGTTGTAAAGATCCAAATCAGGGTTTCGATTATAATTCCTTACTTGAGAACTTTCCTCGACTAGACGATGAGAAGTGTGCTGTAGTAGAGGGACCCACCACTTTGGACGAAATTAAACCAGCCATTTCAGACCTTCAGAACCAGAAATCTCCTGGCCCAGATGGTATTACTAGCGAATTTTATAAAACATTTTCGCCTTGTGTAACGCCTGTTTTGATGGAAGTATTCCAAGCATCTTATTATGTGGGTTTCCTGCCTCCCACTTTCTATTCAGGCCACACAATATTAATTCCCAAAAGCAAAGATACTAATCGGTTGAAAACTGTTGAAGGATATCGTCCAATTTCCCTCTGTAATGTTGATTACAAAATTTTTGCCAAGGTCCTTTGTTCTAGTTTGCAGCTGGTTATCATGGACATGATAGGTTCGCATCAGGTATGTGGTATCAGAGGGCGTAGTATTCAAACACACATCCATATTGCACGTTCAGTAATCGAGACAGTATCAGATGAGACAGGCCAAGTAGCTCTGATTCAAATTGACCTGGCGAAGGCGTTTGATAAAGTTCGGCGCAATTTCTTGTTCGCGATCTTGGAGAATGCAAACATTGATGACGTTTTGCTCAAAGGCATAAGGCAGTGCTATATGAACTCCTATACAAGACTAATTGTTAATCAGGAGCTAACGAAACCAATACCACTGGAATCATCTGTTCGTCAAGGATGTCCACTGTCTCCACTGTTGTTTGGCTTATATCTGGAACCCCTCTGTCTCACTATAATTAACAGTGCAGCCATCCGTGGTTTCTCTCTGGCTTAATGTGAAGTTAAGATTTTAGCTTACGTACGCGGGCGATATCGCCCTCTTTTGTTCTGACAAAAAGAGTGTACTTGAGGCTTTACACTTGACTGAACAGTTCTGCGATGTATCAGGCGCGGCCCTTAATTTAGATAAATCCAGAGGTTTTTGGTTGGGACTCTGGGGCGCTAGACCAAGCCAGTTTGGAGGCATATGCTGGGACTGTAGTCCTCTTCAGTACCTAGGGGTTCCGCTGCACCAAGTTCGTAACAGCGCAGCCTACTGGGATTCACAAATCGTACCTATGCGGCGACAAACGCAGGCTTGGATGGGTAGGGAACTCTCAATGTTTGCTAGGGCACAGGTCTGTAACATATTTCTGTTTGCAAAGCTTGCGTATGTCCTTCAAGTCCTGCATTGTGCGAGGAGGAAAGTACAAGTTATACACAGAATATTTGCAACTTTTGCGTGGCGCTCTCAATGGGAGCCCATGCGGCGTGAGAACTTGTTTCTTCCCTTAGAGTCTGGTGGAGTGGGCCTTGTTCACTTGTTTGTGCATCAACTTGTTTCCCGTTTTTTCTTTTTCAAATCGGCAAACCATCCGTTTCTTGTAACTGTGCTCATTAGGCGTCTTAGTCCACATTTGCCTTACTTATCCGCACCAACTGGGCAGGCTCGTGAGGGGCGTTTATGGGGATTCCTTAAGGAGGTTGCTGACACTTTCAATTTTCTCACTGTGCGTTTCTCTGTAGATTACCTGTATAGCCTCTCGAGAAAGCAGATGACCCAGGCTCTCACTGAGTCTTTGTTCCCTACACCGTTGTACCGGCACCCTTATCTGAGGTTTTTGGACACCACTGTTCTAAAGCGTGTTAGGCAAATGTGCATTCAGGCAGCTGCAAAAACGTTCTTTTTCAAATTATACACAGCGACGTTGCCTGTCAAGACATTTCTTCACAATAAGGAGATGTTTGTGCCCTGGTCGGTAAATTGTCGTCTCTGTAACGTGCTTGAGACAATTGATCATTGCTTTATTCTGTGCCGTGATGCAATGTTCTTTTGGGACATACTACAAAGAACTCTTAAAAAGGACATTGAAATTACGCCTTATACGATTAGATTTTTGCCTCCTGACAAAATCTCTGTCGTGCCTTACGATCTATTTGTCTTGATGGGACTGTTCAGCCTTTGGAAAAGCCGCATTATCGACAGGCATGCAGAGCCACCAAGATCGTCCAAATCCGTGTTTCGGGAGCAGTATGCTTTGGTGAGTAGTGTATATGCTGCACGTGAAGAACCTCCAAACTGGATGCCGTATCTAGACGCATGTGTTTGTCTCCCAGACTTTTGATGTTCTGATGATTGTGCATTGTCGGGCTGGGGATATGACGGCCTCGTATTAAGCAGCCCGGTAACTTTAGACATGGACATGTTTAAGTAAGTGGAGTTGTTCCTTTGTTACGGAAGTTTTTCCATGCAATAAAGAAAAAAAATACCGGGCGTGACGCAGTTGGTTAAAGCACTTTGCTGGGGCTCCGAGGGATGGAGGTTCGATACCCGGTGGAAAGAGATTTTTTCAGAATTTTATTTTTCTGACGACGTCGTCAGGGTGATTGACAAGTGGAACCCCGCGGTATCCCGCAGAATCTTGCGAATAAGTGGGACATTCTCGCGGACGCTCGCTGCTAACGCATGCGCACGGACATGCTGGCGAATCACGAGCCGTTAAAGGCTTTCACCTTACAAGGACGCAAACTCGGAGTGTATACCCTGGCTATCCCCTGATTAGGCCGCTACATCATCGCCGCTGCCAAAACCTGGCGTGTTCAACTGCCATTCTCTCGTGCTGCGTTTTGAACGTTGTCGTCTTTATCGACTTGCACCCGTACGTCAGCCAGTCCAAAGAAGGAGCACGCGACCGCTTTTATGTGAAAGCCAAACTTTGAACTCGTGTGGTCAATTCACTGGCAATAAACGTGCCTAGAAAGGCCATTTTCCAAGCATGAAGGAAATCACAAACCCCGGGAGATGTCGATCAACAGCTTAAATTATCACAACTCTGCATAAATTTAGTAGCATTGTCTGCTGCTGTCGTTTTGCCAACCAGTAATAGTCGTGCGACTGTGATTTCTTCTTGGCCTCCCGCGGCAGAATAGCGTTTTAATGTGACCCCAGGTCAGCCATATCATCCTCAGCGTCGTTTCAGGCCTGCGATGTCACCTGCTTGCTTCCGCTAATCTTACTGATTGTACCCTAGAGTGAGGAGAGTGGGGGGAGTGGGGGGTGGGGGGGGGGGGGGGGGAGCGGGAGCGGGAGGAAGTTCTGGAGGGTGCATGTGGATAGGTAGTAGGTGCAGGCTTTCTGGAGGGTTAGAGGTAGGCAAATTAGCAGTCGCTGACATTATAGAGTGTTCGAGATGATGGAAGGGTATCGGGCGGAGATTTCGAAGACACACACTGTTGCGCTCATCAACGCGACATACCACACCGTCGGCTTCTGGACTGGCGCCTGCTCGTCGAGAGCGCAGCTGCGGGGCATGCACTTGAGGGCCGGAGCGCGGTGCGTGACTTTTCGTTCATTTCCCGTGACCCTGGATCGCGGATCGCCTGGCTGGCGCGGATTTCAAGTCGCCGACGCAACCCCGCCCGCAAGACGACTCCGGATGCCCCGCGTCGGCAAGGCCAGCAGCGCTATTCGAACCGCAGATCATCCACGGTGTGTGGAGGTGTGTGTTTGTGTGTGTGCGCGCGCTGGGCTCTTGTGTAAAGGAGCCGCGGAGGGCAGGAAGCTCATTCCCACGGGACTCGGGTTGTCCGGCAAGGACGTACGTGACCACGACGGCGGATTTGAACTCTGGAATGTGCACGCGTGATGTTGTGCGTACAGGATGACGGGAGTGAGGAGGAACTGTGCTGGAGCCTATTGGCCCCGCCCAGAGAGTTTACTGCGTCCCTATTGGCGCAATGATAGGGGCTTTGTTTAGGGAGTCTATTTAACAAGCTGTCGGGGGTAATTTCAAGGGAGGAGAGACCAGTACAATAAAGATGTTGTAAACCTGGTTCGACTCCGGGTAGTACTCCAAGGTGCCCAGCAGGTGCAACTCAACAGACCGCCGGTCAGCGCAACCGAGCACGGCGGGTGAGAGGAGAACCCTTTCGAATGCCAACAGCTGAACAGACCGTTGCCCTCTGGACGAGCACGGCGGGTGACAGCGTGGAGAGCGGCTTCGAAACATAACTCACACTATGTTGTTCTCGCTGAATTAAGACTACACTGCTTACGCAGCTAAAGCTTGAAACCTGCTTCTTTTTCATGCGTCAAGCATGCGTGAACTATGCAGCGAAGCGCGGAAAAGAAAGCACAAACCCGCGCAGCGATAGAACGTGCCAATTCCTACACTTTTGCCTGCACAATTCTGGGAAAAGAGCAAGATTCGTAGGAAAACAAAGTGACAGAAAATTACAAGTGCGAAATTGCGAGAAATATTTCTGACTACTGTAGTGCACTGCCCGTAATTGAGTTTTTCAAGTCTGATAGGAGGAAATCTTGCTGAAGGCTTAGAACAAGCTACCATTGAGGTATGTGCAGCCCTTCACCAAAGTGTGAGCAGGGGGCCTACTTTAGAACAGTCTAGTGGTGCTGATTTAACAATAGCGGAGGCCCTCCCCATCTGAGAGGGTAGGACAAATAATCTTCTTAGCATCAAGAGATTAGGAATACTGGAAATGCATTACAGCCGCACGAACTGGCTCGGAAGCAGGCAGACCGCCTGGGCTCTACACTTTTGACAGACTGTACTCTGTACATGTGTATGTATGTATGTATGTATGTATGTATGTATGTATGTATGTATGTATGTATGTATGTATGTATGTATGTATGTATGTATGTATGTATGTATGTACGTACGTATGCATGTATGTATGTATGTATGTATGTATGTATGTATGTATGTATGTATGTATGTATGTATGTATGTATGTATGTATGTATGTATGTATGTATGTATGTATGGAGGCGAAAAGCAAAGCGCGCCTGTACTGTGCGATGTCAGTGTACGTTAAAAAACCCCAGGTGGTTAAAATTTCCGGAGTCCTCCACTACGGCATCTCTCATAGCATGAGTCGCTTTAGGACGTTAAACCCCACAAACCAACCATGTGTTTGTGTGTATGTATGTATGTATGTATGTATGTATGTATGTATGTATGTATGTATGTATGTATGTATGTATGTATGTATGTATGTATGTATGTATGTATGTATGTATGTATGTATGTATGTATGTATGTATGTATGTATGTATGTATGTATGTATGTATGTATGTATGTATGTATGTATGTATGTATGTATGTATGTATGTATGTATGTATGTATGTATGTATGTATGTATGTATGTATGTATTGTGCCTGTCGAACTGCCGCTGTATATAATCCATGCCATCAATTGACTTACGTAGGTCAGGAAAGCATACGGTCGGTGTGACACGATTCGTGTCTTTGGCTACGCCGTGGTCCAAGGATACATGTTCGCCTTGGTAGAGCTGAACGAGGAACAAGCTTCGCTGACGAGGATCACTGTTGGCGCCACTGGGGAAGGTGACGCGGACGCCCTGCCATGCCGCTTAGAAGCGGGCCTCAGCATGCAAAGCTGGGACGAAGTCTCTTGCATCGTCGACCTCTCCAAATTCTCATCGAAGGAAGATGGCAGTGAACAGGACGACGCTTTGCGCCAAGTCGGCCTCAGGATCAGCCTCAAAGGTATACTTGAGGTCACTTTCTCCGGATAAAGGAAGTATGCCTTGCCCTGTTCAAAATGACTCGTGGTCACTGGAGAAAGTTCGCGGAATGTGTATCGTGGAAACTGTGGTTTTATATGTGATTGTCTGATCAACATCCTGCTAGATATTTGTACAAGCAATGAAGAACACGCATAAAATATGAAACCTCTTACAGGAATGTCGTGTAGTATGCGTGTTACATTTGTTTGTTTGTTTGTTTCTGTTGGTTTTTTTTTTCTTTTTTGCTGCAGTAACAATTCACAAACTCGTTTGAGCCTCCCTTCCTTAGGTTGCCTTTCTGACAGCATGTTTTCTCTCACGGTTTTTATGCATTTGCTACAGCATGCATATTTCAAGTTCATTGTTTTAGGCAAAACTTAACTCTATTTCATTGCACGACTGCTTTTGTTTATTCGTGACGTGACGAAAATAAAGCCCTTACTCTAGAACACTTTGCATGGCAACAAGTATTCACGGCCAATAGCTGCACCGCTGGGCGGTGACCAGTGAAACTCAGGTGCCAACTTTGTAGAGCTGCATTATTTTGTTAACAAAGGAGGCTACTCTCCCTTCAACGCACCTTGTCTTTCTCGCCGAAAGTAAACTGATTATGTGCACTTCGTTATCAGGCCTTGAAGTGGGTAGAACCATACGCCTAGCACCTTAATATGCCGAAAAGTGCACTGATAGGGCCACTCAGGCCAAGCAACAGAAATGCAGGTGCCGTCACTTTAAATTGCTAAGCCGTTTCACGACGCCATTAATGCGAATATTATTAGCCATTGTCATGGCAACTACACACCCGGTGGTTTAGCAGCCACCGGTACACTAGCATCCCCTT
Source organism: Amblyomma maculatum (assembly GCF_055883805.1). NCBI lineage: Eukaryota > Metazoa > Arthropoda > Arachnida > Ixodida > Ixodidae > Amblyomma > Amblyomma maculatum. The sequence goes on along the minus strand of NC_139346.1, from coordinate 164,863,477 downwards.
TGACACCCGCAGTCTAGAAACTCACGAGTATACATCTGAAAGGTGGTAGCTGGCAAGTGACAAGGTTGCGCACTGATTGGTCAGTGTTGTGTGACACCAAGGTGGTACGGTCGAGTTGCTTGGGCAACTCCATTAATATGGAATTGCGGGGTGAGAATCGAACACCCTCAACAATCATGTGCCGCCGCCCTGATTGGCTAAGGTGTTCTGCTATGTCACAAGCCTGTGGCCTCACGCGGGTAATTCCTACTAAGCCCGGTATAACTTAGCCTGTAACTGACCTGACCATTCACCGTGAGCTCATCTTTTATTTAAACTTTGACCTCAACTAATGCCAGTACTGATCGCACTGCCACTGGCGAAACCGGGTTAAGCCTCTCCTTCCTTTTCCCATTGCTTTTCTTACAAGATGTAGAGGCGTCCAGAGTCACCTTCATACCTCTTGGCTCAATCGAGGGGACCAAGTTCAGCTACAGCGTGGCCGCAGCTGCTCCGTGGGCACTGCTGTCCTCGAGGCTGCGCTTCTGGGCCGCGCAGTTGGCACAGGGCGTGGACTACGCGGAGAGAGTCGCTGGCATCGACGTGTACGGCTGCACGAGCCTGGCCGATGGCGTCCTTCTTCTGATGGACAGCGTCACAGTGGAGTTGGACGTCGTCTTCACGGGATACTACCATCCCCACACGACCACGTGAGAGATATCTCGCCCACTTCGTATGCGTCCCAGATTCCTATGCATGGCTGTTTAAGAGTTCGTTACATCGGCTTCATTCGTTTGTTGCTTTACTTCCAGGAATACTGAGAACGAGCGGTTACTGTGACTCGACAATCTTGTTTTATAGTTTAGCTGGTGCCGTGAAACAGACATGTCTGTTTTTACAGCACGGCTGTGCAGAGTACTTTTTAATGCACTAGCAGTAGACCACCTTGACTTATGCCGGCCTGTGTGTGCCTGGGTGATCAGCGCCAGCAGCGCCTCTCGGGGAGACGAGTACAGCCGGGCGGAGGGAAAGGGTTATGACGTTAAAATAAATAAAATAAATACGGCCGCAACAGCTCCTACACTGGGTTTCGATCTCGCCGCGGCGTGAACCCCCCTTTCTGCCACTCTCTCGCACTATGCATTGCATGTCGTCTCTTTCTTTAACTTCTCTCCCTGTTATCATTATCCCTTCGCACGAATAGAGTGGGCACACCACTAATATGAGCTCCAAGGCCTCCGTAGTACCACAGATTGAACATTCTGGTGAGTCCGCTTGCCCAAATAAATGCAAGAATTTGTGCGTTTACGCCACGTTTAAACGCAGGCTATGGGCCAATTGAGCATGCGCGATGGCACGAAGCATCCATCTTCAGAGATGGATGCTTCGCGTGTCTGGTTTTTTGAAGCTTTTGGACAGTAGGCCTCTCTCAAAGGATTTACTACTAGGCGCTTTGCAGGGCAAGTGTGGTTATGCGATCTTTTTGCGCTTCTTGAGCAACACGGGACTGGAGAAAAAATACTGTGAGACAAATTACTGTTTCTGTATTTTTTGTTTCATACTTATTCTCATCATTACGTCACCCATCACGACCTTGTTCTCTTTTTCCGATTACCTGATGCATAGGAGTAGGCCAGATGCTCAAAATTCCGGCTGACCTCTCTTGATTTCCATTCATCTAAATATATCTATCAATCTATCCATTTTCACCCACTCCGTGCTCAGTAGATCCAAATATGCAGCTATCAGACTACCATTTTGAAGTGCGGTAAGTGGTCTCAAAAATTTATATTGCGCAACCACTGAGGTCCCAGTCAGCGTCACCGATTTTGTCGATCTTTGCCTGAAGCCCGACTGCAGTGGCTAGAAACGCTACGGTGGCTAGCCACTGTAGCGTAACCTTGAAACTAGCCTCGAACCGAAAGAGCAATCAAACGCAGCGTTCTAGCGCACAGCACATTTAGCAAGCATAGCTAAATCGGCTAAAATTTCGTGTGTGTGTGTGTGTGTGTGTGTGTGTGTGTGTGTGTGTGTGTGTGTGTGTGTGTGTGTGTGTGTGTGTGTGTGTGTGTGTGTGTGTGTGTGTGTGTGTGTGTGTGTGTGTGTGTGTGTGTGTGTGTGTGTGTGTGTGTGTGTGTGTGTGTGTGTGTGTGTGTGTGTGTGTGTGTGTGTGTGTGTGTGTGTGTGTGTGTGTGTGTGTGTGTGTGTGTGTGTGTGTGTGTGTGTGTGTGTGTGTGTGTGTGTGTGTGTGTGTGTGTGTGTGTGTGTGTGTGTGTGTGTGTGTGTGTGTGTGTGTGTGTGTGTGTGTGTGTGTGTGTGTGTGTGTGTGTGTGTGTGTGTGTGTGTGTGTGTGTGTGTGTGTGTGTGTGTGTGTGTGTGTGTGTGTGTGTGTGTGTGTGTGTGTGTGTGTGTGTGTGTGTGTGTGTGTGTGTGTGTGTGTGTGTGTGTGTGTGTGTGTGTGTGTGTGTGTGTGTGTGTGTGTGTGTGTGTGTGTGTGTGTGTGTGTGTGTGTGTGTGTGTGTGTGTGTGAAAATTAATAGCTACCGCTGCGCTACGCATTAGTCCCAATTGAAGGGGCCCGGCGCGCTGAACTACGCAAACGGTATGGCACGCGGAAAGTGATTTACTGAAAGGAAATGTGGAGAGGTGGACCGGTGGTACAGGCCCAGGTATGCTACTTCCCACTGGGAAAGGAGGAAAATCATAAGAATAAGAGTTATGGCGTGACTGAAAGGTGATGATGTCATTCATAGTACAATGAAATTATTTGTGGTGTTTCAAGTTGTTGAGGAGACCTCGTGCGCACTTGGCGGCACTCGTCTCACGCAACAGGCTGCAGGTTTCTTTCATACGCACCGCTTGTGATATCCAAACCGGCACAGTTCAGAATAGCGCTGCACTTTCACTGCAGGCACGAACGCGTAAATATGTACACCACAGAATGCGGCAAAAAAGCAGCACATGTATATCGTCCGCACACACCTACACGCGTAACGTTTAACTTACACGGTAGTGTCTTCACAACGCTGTTTTTCATGACAGAATAATAAAGAAGTCGGAGAAAAAGGAGGCGAAGGTGCTTCAACTGGACATATGGCGCGGTGCGAGTGAGGCATTTGCGTTAGTTGATCCATTTCTGCTATGTGTGCCGTTTGGGTACCCCTTGTAGGGCTTGCAGTAGGTCAACAGAGAAATACACCGCATGTGTTGGCAAATAACAGCACCATTCAGTTGCGGTGACCATTTGTATTACTAAGAATCGTAATCATTAGTTTTTATTTTTTCTTGATTCTCAGTGATCGTGAAGTAATCGAGGAAAGCCCGCCACACATACACGGAACCTTCTTCCTAACTGAGCCCTGTGCTAACACCATAACAGCTTGCATCACAGCATGCCATGTCTACTGAGATGCCCTCGTGGTTATATGTGTACGTAGCAATGCTTACGGTGCATGTATATTTCCTTACGGTTTGTTGAGATCATTGATTTTATATCATCTTTTTGTTGCATTATTGTCAAGCTTATATCAGAGAATACCACCTGATTTTCAAGATGGTGTCCACTGCATCACCGGCTTCCTGTATGAAGAATTTTCAGAAGAAAAAAAAAACAGAAAGAACAGTATAGTTGCTCTGCCATTATCTTGATGTTTGTACTTTTTTTTTTTTTTGTTCTTATCGTCCAGGCTGAGTGACCGCTCCTCAAAGTGGTCGAGAGGTTCCCATTTCAGCCCACCAGAACGAGGCACCAGGAGGCAAGAGAAACAAGGAGGTCCTCCAGAAGGGCCACTATCCTGGCGTAGAGCGCAACCGTCACTCTCTCAGGGACGTTCAAAGGAGCACACACAGGAGCGTCAGCTTTTCTAGCGTGCCTCGATGCCTTCGCCCCCACGAAGCTTTCCTGGCATCCAACGCCGCGGAGCGGGAACTGAGGACACAAGATGCTGCTGAAAATTTATACCTGTACATGCAAGGAAAAGTAAAATTGATTTAGAGCAAACAGCGAGCATTGTTGTTAAAGGAAAATGGTGGCCACCACTCCAGAATGCGAGTGCCTCGTCATAGAAAACAAAATAACATTTTCAATTCCCACTAGCTTATGTGACACATTTATCACGATATTATTAAAGGCTGTGCGACGTCGGGAGACCACATGACATGTTCGAGTTGGCAGGAGCCGCTGTCAACTCGGATTTCATCTTTGATCTGGGCGCAAAAACGCGACACGGACGAAACCTACAAACAGAACATACAAATTCACCGAATCCGATCTTTTAAACGGTGGGTTTTAGATGGCAAATGTAAGAAGTATTGAGCTTGCTGACAAAGCAACTATCATTTCCTCTCCTCAAGCGCAGGCACTATTTTTCAACGCGGAAGCGAGGAACGCAAACAAGAGCTCTAGCTTTGGCAGTGTTGCACTTGATGTATGAAACGCAGTATACACCTATCAAGACCACGCAGGCACGTTCAAATAGCATGGCTAAAGCGAGACTTTATATCTATGCCCCGTCTTCTTTCAGATAGTCCGGTAGCTTGTAATTATGTGCTAATGAGCAAGCGTGAAAGAACAGGACGATAGATTAATGAGTTAGTGATTAAGCGATGAGCAAAGTGTATGCTGGCGAACGAGGACAGATGAATGATGGAGCGACCGCAAAAAGCAACTTGCATCACGTGCCTCAAACGCCGCTGGAACTTAGAGGACGAGGGTTATCAGGCTGAAAAGAGGAGTAAAACTTTGCCCCGGACTAGTTGGGGCATACTCATTAGTAAGTGTTGTGCGCTAAAGAAACGGACACAGCAAAGGGATAGACGATGGACAGAAGCGTATCCGTCCTTCCATCATTCGTCTCTCATTTTCATGTGCTTTCTTTAGCGCACAGCATTTCTGAAAGAGTAGTCCCACCAACACGCAAATCCAAACCAGACACTTCAAAAGCTGTTGAGTGGGAGCTTCAGTAAATTAAATTCAATTTGGAAGGAATTCCAGTGAGTCTGATATCCCATGTTTTGTCCTGGCAGTAGTACTTGTCCCATGCTTCTCCATATATCCTGCGGTGTTAGAACCTTGCTTAAATAAAATCTTAGCAGTCACCAGCCATGTCATACAAGCAGTGGCAGTGGCCTGAATAGCTGAAGCCTGACACAAAGGACAAACTAAAATTGGGCAAGTATGCGAGTTAATTCGAGCCTGTGCCGTCTTGGACAAGGACGCAGAAAAATTCAATGCGTGCAGTTCTTGATAGTAGTTGTTGGTTGATGCTTTTTACTTATTTTTTCTTCTTTGTCGGTCCAGTCTCCTTTCTTCGCCAAGTAAACACGTCCATTGGACTGGACAAAATTTAAAAACAGTGTAAATAAGTGGATTGGGATATACGAGGAAAAGAGCACAGCGGAATTCAAAGTATGACAACGAACAGCAGCTGAGCTGGGCCGCCCTCTGATTTAGTACAGTCCGTCGTCCTAAGCGAACCCTCGACAGGATGTCCGTCCCCTTCCGTCCTCTTCCTACGTTTTGAAGCTATATCAGGGTGCCTTAGAACACGCAGCTACAAAAAGAAATTTAACCATGAAGATGGCAGATGTGCAGTATGTGGTAAATCTACAGAAACATTTACCCATCTTATATTCGAATGTGATGGTATCCATCCAGAAGTCGATGCAGGCGCAGTCACTCTTTCTGAGGCCCTGCGATTTAGAGATACCAGCGGCCGGGTGATCGAACATGCGTTGGAAGCTCGCAAAAAACGATTGGAAGATTGGTGGCTTAAAAGCAGAAAAGTAACATAATGCTAGTAATTCAGAAACAAACCTTCAATAAATAGAATTATGGTATAGTTAACCGATCTAAAACAATGATTAAGATATAGGGGAAAGAACGAACATGATAGCAACTGCTACCACCCCGTTTCAAAGGGGACGCTTCTATATTACATCCATCCATCCATGTTCCGGCCACCCCTGTTCGCCCATCCGCAGTTTATGGCCGTCGCACAATCTCTCTGTAAGAAGCAACACTCCCACATTCTCAAAGGGCACGCTGTGCTGCTTCGTGTACTGCATGCTGATGCTCGTGCTGGGACGCACAACCATGTTGGCTCCAGTTCACAATTCTAACGGTTGCTGTGGAGAAGCTTCAACTTTGCGAGAAGCGGCAGCGAGGGCTGTAACATAAACCAAACTCAAAAACAGACGCCCAACAGGGGCGCGCCATGGTCTGCAAAAGGCCTTTGGAGCCCTTTGCACTTAATGATCGATAAAACATAGTCTAAAGATGCGCGGCACTCTTCATCGTAAGAACAAGACTTAAAATGTCCTTGAAATGCTGCTTGCTGTAATACCGTAATGCAAGAAATCCACGAGGTGGTATTTGTGAGTATTCGAGTCAAATTGAAAATCTGCGCGGAGCATGCAATTTAGAAATGATTTTTAAAAGTGCTCCTGGCGACCGCTATGAATAGTCCTGTGCCTCGATGCGCACATCCCCCTCCGTCGCTCCGTGGAGAGGGCGCACGCGTCGAGAGCTCGCGCGTCGAGGCACCCGAGCTTTGAGTATGGTGCCTCGATGTCAGCCTCGATGTCAGCACACTGCATTGTAGATTTCTCCCTTGATGCGGCTGGGGCAGGTAGGTCACTGCCGCTTGCGGCGGGGGCTAGCCTGCCACCGACTTTTTATCTGTTGAAGGCCGTCATTGCGCCCGCCACCGCTTCGGTGGTGGACGACGGCTGTTGCGGCCCGCGTCTTTCTTTCCCCCTTCCTTTTCTTCCTTCTCTATTTTCTCTTCTGTCTGCACGAGGCAGCGGAGGTGGCTCAGCTACAGAGCCAGTAGCAGGCCCGTGCATTTTCTTTTCCTTCTTCCTACAGCCACAACAACAACAACACTGCATTGTGACGCCCTAGTTCTTAACTGATTAGTGCGACACCTGCCCGCGCACTTTCTTTACGATGACGTCATCAGGGGCTTGCTGTGTGCGCCCGTGCATTGGACACTCCTAAGTGGCGCGGGCGGGACGGGGCGTGCTTGGGCGCTGTCGCGACTTATTTCCTTGTTGTTGTTTTTTTTGCACCGGTGTACTCGCCGAGTTGAGGGGGAGAGGAGGAGCATCGTTTCCGATCGCCGATACGTTCGGTGCTAATGAATTAGGCTATTTTGAACATTTTTGTGCTAAGGGAATGATTGATGGGATGCCTACTGCTCGTGCACGTTTTCTGATTTCAGTAAATATCCTTTTATGGACCTTATAAAACGAACAATCCGGTATCTACGCGCATGCACACTACGCGAAACCGAGTTTGCCCGAAAAACAAACGTCTCTAAAGACGGGTATTGAGCGCAGGCCGAATGCGCCCGAGCCCCGCGCTGAAAAGAAAAGCAAAGGTCCACATAGGGCAGCTCCTCGCAGCTCAATTCTATGAAAAAAATACAAAAAGAAACCCGAACAAGCATGCGCATGTTAGATAGTCCTCTACTATCGCAGCTGTTCATGTTCTATATTATAAATATGAAAAAAGGTCTACAAAAGAGTAAGCAGATTTTTATTTTCCGCATTTATTTTCCCACGGCGTCTGTGGGAGAATAATTAAGCTAGAAGCTTAATTATTCTTTGCAAAAAGTTATTTTGTGCTTCTCGTCCCGAACTAAGTCTATCACTCTACTGCCATCGCGTTCGCCGAACTGTTAGACGAGGTTTCCGAATGTTTTGGGAGCGACATTATTTATGCTGCGGGTGTTTTCGACTGTATCGATGTTGGCAGTGACCTTTCGGCTTGTCAACAACGCGACCTACGGACAAAATGTCTCTCATATGCTCTGTTCAAGGCAACTGTGTGAGTACGTAAATTTTGCAACCACGCTCTTCCGCTGTCATTGTCTACAAAGCTGCGCCGTGTTACTTCTTAGGATTATTGCCTTTAACCTATTCCTTTTATATATCCGATTTTTGCACCCAAAGTCCTGACAGTTAGCGCAACTAACACTACTACACTGGGCTACAACTTAAAAAGAAGGCAGTAACTGCCCGTCAAAAGAGGTCCGGCCGCCAATAACACTGGCCTGACGTCTCGACACAGCATTCGGTCGCTTTCACAACCTGCCAGCCACCTACGATGCTCTTTAGTAGGTGCAAGTCCAACAAATGACAACGGTTTCAGGTAAGTCAGCCGATTGTATAATGACTGAAATGCCTTCGTTAAGAGGATCTTTCTCTTTTTTCTTGTAGCCGCTCCTCTCCAGCGTTGTATGCGACTATGGCATGGAAATACACGGGTACAGTTTGTCTCCGTAATCCATGATCGCCACACAGCTAAACATTTTACCCGTTTTCTTTAGTTTTTCTTTAAAATTGTGCCTTCACTTAAGTATGAGCGATCACTGCATTTCAGCCTTACCGCGCTGTTATTTGCGGTTATTACTGCTTCCACCTGTTCGGCCTGTCAACACCTCGATCATGATAAAAGGAGTGGTGTATTATGATACATGCTAAAACGATACTACAGTCACGTCTCATTCCTTAGAGCATAATGAGAAATAAACAAGGGTTTAAGGTAAGTGTCAGTGAACTAGCCAACGTTTCGGCAAAGTAACTTTCATATCCAAGCTTGTCTAGCACACTGAGGTTTTCCACAATCACTGATCATCTTGTTTTGTTTTCTGGATTTATAACTTTTTGTAATTTTCTTAGTTGTACCAGCTGCGTTCAGAGCACACATGCTGTCTCTTATTTTGGAAGTTTGCTACTTAACACCACGCTTGTTGACAAGCCGATGAATGCTCGCATGTATAGCCGAAGACAACTCAAGAACGAAGAAGCAGGCATACCTCAAAGCAGCTGGCCTCTTCACTCATAATTATCTAAATAACCCACTCGTTGTCCGCATATATTTAATATCTACAATGTGTCCTGGCCAAATTCCCCGCCGGGGGTATGTGCCATTTTGACAGAAGACATCATCATCATCAACAACAACGGCGTCGCCCGATTCTCGTGATGGCGCGGTGAATTCGTTTCATAACCTCAGATGGTCGAAATTTCCGGAGTGCTCCCCTACGGTGTCTATCGTAGCCTGAGTTGCTTTGGGACGTTAAACACCACAAACCAACCAACAGGGACGGGAGCTCATTTAAGGGACATTTTTCGTTTTGCATTCTAGTTGTATCGCAATAGTTTTAATGCGCCTGGTTTAACGTTCTGTTCTGGTACAAAAAAAGCGCTGTAAACTGCAAGTCTATTTTGACGAAATGCGCGACTACATTCACACTGAACAGAAGGCAATATCGAAAAAGGCCAAAGAACCGCGACTCGTTCTGGATTTCTTCCCACAGCGTGATTGATCTGAGGCGGGAAATGTGTGTTGTCTTACATAGGCGTTTTTATTAGCACGACAGACTGGACAAACTGTTTAGTGGGCAGACATGTCGCGTTTAGCGGAAGGTAAACAACTCGATGAGCAGCTCGTACACATCACGGTCAGAAAAACCACAATTCCTGCCCGTGTTCTAAAAGCATTACGAACAGGTTTGTAGACCCTGTGCGACACTCATTTTACAATAGCCTTGTGCGAAGTGGCAGTACGCAAGAAGCACAGGGATGAACATACCGGACCTCCACCAAAAATACAATGATCTCTATTGCAGAAGGAGCTCGATTCCGAGTGCTAGGCGGAGCAGAAACACGTCGGTCTCGGATAGGGTAACCGATGCTCTTGCCTTGCGCCGGCGCACCAAATGCAAGAAGTCTTTTTTCTTGTGAAAAAATGTTAAGACAGATATTTATTTCATAAATTGTTCCCCGTCAAAAACAGGAAAATTGCTGTGCACCTATGGCGAAGCCCAAATGAGACTGATTCAGAAAGTAAACATTGACCTCCGATAAACATTTTATTCAAGACTGCACACTTGTTTCTCCTTTAAAAACTATTGCGGGTACCAGAGGCAGTGGCAACGGTCTTCTTCCTCTTGTAACACGCGAGGAATGCGTGTAAGTTACGTAGCAACATATGATCAATGTTTATCAGAAACATTGAGCTCTGATAAACATTTTATCAGAGACTGCACACTTGTTTCTCCTTTAAAAACTATTGCAGGTACCAGAGGGAGTGATACCGGTGCTCTCCCTTTTGTAGCACGCGAAAAATGCATGTTAGTTACGTACCAACATGTGACCAAACTTTCTCAGAAATAGCTAATGCACTATCGCACTGATGCAGTTGCTCTTCATTTCTATTCCCGTGATGTGAATATAGGTCGAAAGCTGACGCATTGCTACAATTTGTTTTTCTGACAGTTTCATTCATTCTGACCAGCTCCGTTTATTCATCTTATTCCACGTTCTATTTTGGGAAAAATGGAAGTCTCGAGACTAGCGGCCATAAACACGGGACGTTTTGGGCCGAGGCCAACGTAACCCTAAATAAGGGACACAAGTTCAAACCTATTTTCACGAGACTGTTTCTGCCAACCTTTATAACCGCCAGGTATGCTGTGTGCCCGCTCCGTTTTTTGGGTGCTAGCTACTAGCGAGTTAAATACCAGGTAATTTTTCGAATCAGCATCCCTGTATGCCGTACTGCGTCTTTTGACCTCTTTCATTGAGCCATTTCAATTCTGCAGCTGGCAACTAACCTGACTCGTATTCCATGCTGCAAAGTTAAACGCGACTAGATTTACAAAACTACTGACGAGTACTTTCCGGTGTTTAGGGAAGAGTGGATTTCCAAGTTTCGCCAATACACCCGAAGTTACGAATCACAAAATCAACAGGTTGTGGCAAGAATTTTTCGCTGGACACCACTGAGCCACAGATCGTGTCAAGCAACCCATACTGTTCTAGCAGTTAAAATTTAGTTAGCTTATGGATATTGTGCTTCAAATCAGTGAATCAAATTGGATCTGGCTCGTGTTTGCTGATTTATTTACTTCTGTCACGACTCGGGTCCTTGTCCGGGTATCAAGCCTCTGAGCCCACGAGATAAGTTGAACAAAAGGTGACTTTATACATTATTTACAGTCATGACACGAAATAGAACATCGGCAAGGGGGCCGAAAGCTGCTCTACATGTGACTGTCTTCACATGGTGACGGCCAGGGAGATACCGCCGCATTCGCTCCGGGCGAACAGCATAGCACTCGACGGACACTAACGACGCTTTCCCTCGACAAGCGGCCGTGCCTTCGTTTATAAGGCAGGAAACCATGCGTTCTTGAACTGTCCGATCATAAACAGCGGTTGACGGCGGCGGCCCAAGAGGTCCAATATCGGGCGCGCTGGTCTTCCGCCTCGAATCTTCCGCGGTGGTAAGGGGGGAGGAGGGCCGGGCACAGGCGCTGGAAAGCCTAGGGCATGTTCTGGCTCTCTCGAAGTCAAGCCTTGCCCACAGTACACAAAAGCAATGCGGTGCAGCACCGGGGCTTGTAAAGGACGTCAGATGCTCGTTGCCAACCGCTCGGCTCTAGTTGTCAACCAATGCAGGAACCGCGTGAACTACGGCTCGAAGCCCGATTATAACAGCCCGTGCGCCACACGAAGGCGCTGTAAAACAAAAGTTTGAGGTTCTAGATGAAGAAAAATATCGAGGTGGGCTGATAAGAGCTAGGGCGGAGGAACGCCACATCGGAGGGAGGGCTAGAAGTGGATCCTTTGTATATGGAAACTGAGGCATCTGCAAAGAGACGCCAATAGGAACTTAGCGAAATGCAGTCTCTAGAAGATGGTGGAATGTGGAAAGTGAGTGGCGGCAAAAAGGGAAAGAACGCCGCTTCCCAGCCGTGGGCGTCTTCGCTCCCGCGTGAGAGGCCTGCCCGTTAGGGGTAGGCTTAAACGGGGCACGCTTCCGGTGGGTTTTCGCTATGTAGTCGCATCGCTCGAGAGGTCTTTACGAGTCAGAACGATCAATGTAAGAGGGTTTGCCTATGGTAAAAAACAGCTGCAGTTGTGTCGACTCCTTGTAGATCGGGACCTTGATGTAAAAGTGGTGCAGCAAACGACAGTAGAAACCGATGACCGGACCGCGAGCATGGTGCGGCGTTTCACTAAGCGGTGCAACACCTATGTTAACCCTGCGGTTGGGACCCCGGCGGGATGTGTGCTGTTTGTTCGGAAGTGTGTAGGCATGGTCGTTACGGCGGCCACAACACCTGTTTCTGACAGGCTTATAGTCTGTGACCTCTCTTTTTCGTTTTCAGAATGGTGTGATATGTGTCTACGCACCACTTCGTACTGATGAGAGACACGACTTCTTTGAAAGTCCAAAAGATCACGGTAACTGTGAACGCTCTATCATCACGCTTGGTGACTTCAATTGTACTTGTGCGGCTCGCGATAAGTCCAGCAATACACCTTTCATGACGCTAGTACCACTTTACTAAGAAATATGATTAGTGAATTCAACCTAGAAGGCGTTGGGGGATAGCATTAACAAAAGTGAAAATGTTTACACGCACTTTCAGGGGGGCTTGGGTCACGCTCGTTTAGGCAGAACATAAGTTTCTTTAGAACTTCTAGCAATATTTATAGATTTCTTTTAGTGATCATTGTCTAGTTTCCCTTAAGTTACGTAGTAAAATAGAAAGTAGAAAAGTTTTCAACTGAGTCTTATGGAAATTGAATATACGATAATTATACATCAAATGTCCAAGAGCTAGTAAAATAATTAGAAGCGACTGGTCAAAGCTATGGCGTACGACGGGAACGCTTCAAGCAGCTCATTACGATGAACGCCCTGGAACGATCCAGTGAAATGAAGCACGATAACAATATGCATGAAAGCGTTCTTAAGTCGAGCCTGAAAGCGCTGATAGTGTTGGAGGCTGTCGAGACTGGAAAGTGCAAAGATGACATCGGCATTGTAAAACAAAAGCTTGAGACGAGACACCCAATAAGCGTGCTCTAGGAATTAAAAGGAAAAATGCACAACTGATATGATCAGTGAAATAGAACATAATGGGTCAGTAACAATTGATGCAACGGCTATTGAAAATGCATTTTACGAATACTACGTCGGGATCCTTGCCCGTCAGCCTAAAAACGATGACCTGTTCAAGACCGAATACTTACCTTAAATGCCGAAAGTGGATAATGAGATGAAAAAAAAGTTTGGGACAACAATTTTCTGTTGCTGAAGTTTCGAATACCATAAACGTAAATCACCAGGACCACACGGATTACCTGCTACGTTCTATAAAAGCCTAAAAAGCGAACTAGAACCCGTTTTAACCAATATATTTAACGAGACTTATGACGTGTAAATCCTTTCATCTTTATTTTTGTCCTCTCACACAGTATTAATACCTAAAACAGATGATCCGACGAAGCTGAAACAAGTTAAATCATATCGGCTGATTTGTCTACCGAATGTTGATTATAATTTTTTTTTTATAAAAGTATTGGCACGAAGGCTTAAGAGTGGGATGAAAGATATTGTGGGTAGCCATCAGACTTGCGGTATCAAAGGACGCAGTATTGTTACAAACATACAGCAGGCGCGCAGTATCCTAGAGGTATGTGATCCTACAGGAGCCCTTGTTGCAATGCTGCAAATATATACTTGGAAAAAATGTTTGACCGTGTCCCTCACAATATTCTTCTTACTCTGCTAGAGCATGTCAATGCTGGGAATATTATTCACAGTTGAGTGAAATGGCTTACAATGGTTGCACAACACACCTTATCGTGAACAAAAAGGTTGGAAACAGAATTCGGGTCGAATGGTCTCTGCGCTAAGGGTGCCCTCCTTCACCGCTGTTGTTTTGCATCTATATTAAACAGTTCTGCTTACGTATCTTACATAACAATTGTACTGTAGGTTTTTTACTGCATCGATAAGAGGTTCGTGTGCGAGCATACGCTGATGATGTTGCTGTTTTCTACTCTAAAGGCCCCATCTCTCGTACTGCCCATCAATGGCGCAATAGAACAAGAAATTCGGTGTCGTACGTAACATATACAGATAATAAAACTTTCTAGCAGTAGTTCACGGTGTCAGCAGGGGCTGCGAAATTTAGTTTGCAGTTCTGTTGTTAACACACACCAATCGGGCCGAACTACAGTGGGGTTGGAACTAAAGCAGCAAAAACTCTGTGCAGCGGTGGGATTAGAACCCACGCATCCGAAGATACTGGTGCCTTAAACCAGCGCCTTGGACCGCTCGGCTGCGCTATTGTTTTTTCTTTATTCATTTTGACAAAGGACATCAATAAGAAATAAAAAGCGCCAGCAGCACTTGTTCTGACGCGACGAGTTAATTGTTTTTCAGCTCGACTAAACCATCAAGCACATTTATCCATGTTGACAGCTCAGGCAGTGCCCGATATACTTCCCTGAGACGTACAACACTTTCAATGAAACGCTCGCGTACATATCTCACTACAACATCGGCATTGTTCAACTGTCTCCTTGTTTTCCATAAACTATAGAGGCCTAGGAGCATAAAAGTGTCATAAAGAATGTCTTCTTTTTCTACTGATAGAAATCTATAATGCCATGAGGATGTAACGGTTAATCTTTCTTTATTGTTCGTTGAAGCACATCCCAGAAAAAATAGCATCCCAGCAATCTAAAGACGCGTGATCTATTGTTTCCGGTCTCCTGCATAAAAACATTTAAGTCGACCAAGTAACAATGTGGCTTTTATCATGACTTAATGTTTTGACCGACAGTGTGCCGGTGTGAAGTATAAAAATAAAGGTTTTAAGTATGGGTATACTGACATTCTTTTGACTCTTTCTGGGCACATTTGCTCCTGGGCCTCCCAGTTTGAGAAAAGTTACATGGGTACAGAGAACATTGTATTCAACAGATCTTTGCACAGCGTTTTTCGAGTGACATAGGAGAGGTACTGCATTGAAAATCACACCTGTTGCATTCTGTGGGCAAGCACACCTTCACTCCAACACCCTCTAACGGCACCACGCATTTTATCTAGCGAGCATACAATGAATCTACATTAACTAACTTGCATAACTGTGCGAAGAAATACGTCGTTCTGATCGCGAAGAACCATAAAACGCGAAACAATTTGCTGTAAAAATAAATGCGCAAGACCGAGCCCACCTTTCTTCACTGGCAAGAACAATTTTGTTCGGCTGGTCCTTTCCCATGTCAATCCCCAAATAAAAAAAAAAGCAAAGACCCGGTCGATCTTCTGAATATTGATCCACGAGGCACACAGCACATTCATGAAGGGCCAAATCTTGGAAATCAGAAACAGGTTACACACAGTGACACTCGAAAATATTGACAGTTGTCTCCCTTGCCAAGCATTCACCTTTTCCTTTGACATTTCCAGTAGTTCATTCCAGTATGGTTCCGGGCTGCTATAGCATTCCTGTGACACACCAAGATACGTAGTTAAAATAGTAGACCAGTGAAGTCTGGAGTAGTAGGCTGGCGTTTCATTGCAGTCCCCATGCCAGAACCCATAACTCTTATCCCAATTTATTTGCTCCCTTGTGTATTTTGCAAAACCGTTCCACAACAATCGTACGTCAAAATTTTCACCTTCGCTGAGAGTAACGTGAAGCGCGTTATGCGGTCAGAATTGAGAATAGTCTGACAAAGTGGCTCGAGATATACTGCGAACAGCAGGGGTGACAGAGGATATCCGTGCTACACTGAAGAGCGCACATGCAGGCTTTGTCTCAATTAAGAATGATGCGTGTTGTACAATTCGCGTACGTCAGTCGTACGCCGTTCATTATTACGCTGCCCACATTAGCATGATCCAGCAAGGTGAACAGAACATCGTGCGACACGCGGTCAAAGGCCTTTGCAAGATCTGTCTCCTTGCCATCCTGTCGCATAATGCATCGCAACATTCCAGCCCACTACGCGCTTTTGTATATTAGTGGCGACCCTTGATGCCGCAAGTTTGATGATTACCTACCAATCTAGTTATGACACCTTGCATAGGTTTTGCCAGAATCTTTTATCTTATAGTCCACATTGGTGAGGCTTATCGGGCGATAAGAGCCCACCAAGAGGCGTTTTTCTGGTTGTCAGTTCTTGATATAAGTATAATATGCGATGTAGGGAAGGACAATGGTATACGTTTTTTCTTGTAAGCCTCTGCAACAACCTCCAGCAGGATCTGTGCTATGGCGGCCTTGAAATGCTTATAAAAGGCTGTTCCTAAGCCATCAGGTTGTAGTTCTTGATACAGCGAAACGGACGCGGACGTTAGAAGGGGGCATTAACAAAATATACACGGGCGCTGACTTAAATCTGACAGGTCGAACGCAGAAGCCCATATTTTTGTAGGCAAGCTACGCAGCAACCACAAACAAAAAGAAAAAACACAAAAGCAATAGACAGTAAAACAAGCTTATCGTCAATAACATTTCACCTGATAACAGAAATGAACCTGATTTCTTTGTCGGGTAAAAAAACCGATGGTGCGCTGACGCAGATTATCAGGTTGTAGCTGAAACAGCAAAATTCTGGCAGCGGTGGGATTCGAACCCACGCCCCCGAAGAGACTGGTGCCTTAAACCAGCGCCTTAGACCGCTCGGCCACGCTACTTTTTTTTTTTTTCTTTATTACCCACTTGGCAACTACAAAGAACGATGAAAAGTCGCATGGAATTAAAAACACAAGTCACTTTCTTACAGGTTTCTTGTGATAGAATGGATAAGGTGACATGAGCTTGTCCAAGACTGGCAGCCATTCCGGGGGTTCAGATTGCCCTCCGAAAACATCACGCGTGTACATTACACTTTCAACAAAGTATTGATGGGCTGGGTGTACGACAACATGCTCATGGCGAACATCCATCCGCGTTCTCCATATGCTGTGCATACACAAGACCATCAATAAATCACTGGGCACTTCTCCTGGCTGGCCGCATGGAAGGTAGCGTATGCCAAACGGCGTTATTGGTAAGTCCTTTTTAATAGTGCGTTGTAGCACGTCCCACAAAAAAACCGCATCGTGACAATCAAGGAAAATATGCTCTATGGTTTCCAGCTTTTTGCAAATTAAACAGTCAGCAGACCAAGGCACGAAAAGGCCTTTGCTTTCCAGCCATGGCTTCACCGGAAGAGTGCCGGTATGCAATTGAAAAAAGAAAGATTTAGCGGACGATCTGATGGGCATTCTTTTCACTCTCTTCAACACGTCCCGCTCCGGACCCAAAGCATATACAGCGCGATAAAGAGGCACAGGTAAAAAGGTTTCCAATAAATCTTTGTACAGCCGTTTTCGCGTAACAGTACACATATACTCATTTGAAAATCTCGCCTTCACTATTTGGAAGGACGCGACAACTTCGCGAAGAAAAGCACTTAAAGCCATTGTCCCTGTAGACATAGTCGAAACTACATATTCCGGCAGTGAATCACGCAATCGCACTTGGATTACCGTTCTAAGAAAAACATCGCTTTGTTCGCGCAAAAAAAAGAACCTTGTTACAATCTGCTTTAAGTATAAATGTGACAAGCCCAGTCCACCGTTATGCACCGTATGAAAAAGATTGCATCGACTGGTACGCTCCCATGTTGAAGCCCACACAAACGTGGCAAATACCCTATGCAGTTTTTGAACAGAGATTCTTGACATAGATAACACTTGCAGCATGTAAAAAATTTTTGCAACTAGGAACATATTGCAAACGGTAGCTCTTGCGAACATAGAAAAGTTATGTCCTCCCCATTTGTTTGTTTGGGTTTTCACTTGCTCAACTTCACCGGCCCAACATTCCTTGCTTTCACGGTAGTGCTTTAGTGGCACACCAAGGTAATTGCCTGGCGTTATTGTCCATTGCATACTGGAGAACAGTTCAGGCGCGTATTGCCAGTTTCCGTGCCAAAATCCTAAACACTTTGGCCAACTAATTTCACTTCCACTTGCAGTGCAAAAGGCAGTGGCTTCTTTTACAACTTCTTGCACGCTCTCATGGTCAGTACAAAAAACCGCAATATCGTCCGCGTATGCCAAAACCCGAATTTCACTTTGAAAAAATCTATAACCGCGTATGTTTGGCCTTGTAAGCAATCTTAGACAGAAAGGCTCCAGATAAAGCGCAAACAAAAGGGGAGACAGAGGACAGCCCTGCCTTACTGACGACTGAACAGGTATACGATCAGTTAACTGCTTATTCACGACCAGTCTCGCTGAACAGCACTCGTAAGCCATTTTCACGCCCTTTGTAATCACGGAACCAGCATTGACATACTCTAAAACAGAGAACAAAATTTCATGTACCCATGTACCACTTTATCAAATGCTTTGTGGAGGTCTAATTGCATCATGGCTACGTGGTCATGCATCGCGTCACAACATTCGAGTACACTCCTTGCTGCGTGTATGTTAGTAAAAATGGTCCTTCCTTTTATACCGCATGTCTGATGTGGGCCTACAAGAGAAGTAATTACACTTTGGAGTCGTCGTCCTAATACTTTCATGTAAATTTTATAGTCAACATTCGTTAGACTTATAGGACGGTAAGACGCTACAGACTGAAGCTTAACATGGTCATCTGTTTTCGGGATTAGTACAATGTGTGACATTCGAAAAGACGGAGGAGGTACGTTCTTTTCGTAGCATTCACTAATAACTATTTCCAGTAAAACAGCCATTTCAGTTGGAAAGGCCTTGTATATGGCAGCACCAAGACCATCTGGTCCGGGTGACTTATTGGAATTTAATTCCCCGATAGCGGCCTCAATTTCCTCGGAAGTAATACTTGCTTCAAGTGTCTGCGCCACTTCGTCTTCTACTCTTGGCATCAGCGAAAGAAAGTCTTTTCTGAAGCGTTCAATGTCCGGTGTTTTCAGGCTAAACAATTCGCTGTAAAATTCTACAAACGCCCGTTCAATCGTTTTTTTTTCCGAGGTAACTACGTTCTGATAGCAGATTTCTTTTATCTCTTTTGACACTGCGTACCTTTTTTCGTCACTAAGTGCCCTTTTCGTGGGCGTCTCTCCGAGCCACAATTTTTCGCTGCGTGCCCTTATCACCGCACCGCGATACTTCTCTTCGTCTATCACCTCAAGTTTGGTTTTTATCTTTTTTATATCTTGGGCGAACAAGCCAGGCTTAACGCTCTCCATGCTAAGCATGTATTCAAGTGTGCTACGAAGTTCTTTTTCTTGTTCTCTTTCTTTACGTCGGAGAGTGCATGCTCGGTCAATAGCAGCTATCTTTATCTCGCACTTAAACTGCTCCCATGCTTGTATAAAATTAGAGTCATTTTGTAACATATGCCTAATATATTCTTTAACTTTAGTGGTAAACTCTTCATCCAGCAGCAGTTTTTCATTAAATTTCCATAGCTCCCAATTGAACTTTGTTGCCTTACTTTTCATGCCTAGAGTAATCATTACGAGGGAGTGGTCACTAAAGCTCATGGGAAGTGTTTCATATTCCGAGCACAAGGGCACACAATCAATGGGAACATATATTCGGTCCAACCTTGCATGACAGCTACCTTGAAAGTGCGTGAACTTTGCTTGGCCTTCATGCGTCATTATACAGCCAGCATCTTCAAGCTCTGCCTCAATAACAATGTCAGTAAGTAACTCTGCACTCTTGTCACGAAGGACACGGTCTGTTGTTCTATCTTCCGGTCTACAGACACAGTTGAAGTCTCCAAGCAGGAGAACACGCCTCTCATGTATTAGGAAGGATTTCATATAGTGAAAAAACTCTTCCCGCTCAAACGTTCTAGTCGGCGCATAAACGCAGATCACTCTCCAGTCCAATCCAGAAAAAGTGAAATCACATATCAATAGCCGCCCACTCTCACACGAGAACACAGACTGCACACACTCTATGCAATTTCGAATGAAAATGACACATCCCCCCGATCTTCCAACCGCATGACAAACGCAAACACTATATCTAGAACGATATATTTCAGCCATTTTCTCTGTTTGTTGTTCGCTTTCCATTTTGCTCTCTTGAACTGCTAGCACATCAATTTCATTTTCCAGCAGAATGCGGTTAAGCTGCAGTTGTCTCCGACGCGTTGACAGCCCTCTCACATTTAGCGTGGCTACGCGCAAGCTAGTGATTAAATTCGTCGCCATCTCAAGAAATTATATATCGCGAAACATATATCACTCACATCGCTTTTGCAGAAAGACAGCATTGCGGTTGATCTGTTGCACGGGATGACCATTCTTCCTTTTTGGCGAGTCCGTCCGTCGTTCCAAGCGCTGCTCCCGATCATGGACCGGGCTTGTAACGTCTCGACCGGAAAGGGTACCCCCGCTATGGCGGAGGCACAGGTGACACAGTTCTCCGGTCTGGGGGCACGTTTGGCCTTGGCTTGAAGGACGCCCGGCGAAGGGGGGCTGCCTTCAGTGGAGGCTGTCCGCTTTCCGCTCCTCCTTGGGTTGATTCCTCGTTGACACTGTCTTCGTGCACCCGCTTCACAGGCAAGGTAGAAGCAGCTGGCATCTCAGCTTCAGTGTCCCCCTGTTCCTCACTGTGTTGCGTAGCCGACGCTGGGCTTGCTGCACTGGCATTGCCGTTTTCTTTCGTGGGTGTCTCGGTCCCAGCGACATTCGGCAACGGAACTATCAACTCTGATTCACAGTGTTCTTTAGGGGCAGGGGTCTTCTCAGAGGACTGTCCGTTCTGTTCTGCCTCCTCAGTGATTCCACTGCTCGCTTCCTCGGCGTCCACTGCGTCCATCAAGTGCTCGCCTGCCACTTCACTCGGCACGGGGCCTGCAACGTTGGCATACGTGCGCACACACTGCGACTCGTCATGGCCGTAGCGACGACACAGCCCGCAGCGCGGCACACGACACTCACGACGTATATGTCCTTTCCCGCGGCACCGGAGGCAAAGCGGGGCTCTGCCTGGGACGTGGACGAGTGCGACGTCCTCGGCGACCCGAAGCTGATGCGGCAGGTCCTCGATGGTAACGCCCACTTTGAGCTTCAGCGTGACCGTTCGTGTCGTTGAAGCCTTGTCGACACAACCTTGCACTCTCCACTTGTCTCTTGAAATTTCCGTAACTTTTCCAAAAGCTGCCAACGCCGCTCGCACGTCATCGTCTTGCACGCCGTGAAGCAGCCAGAAAAGCTTCAACCTGATGCCTTGGTTACAGGGGTCAATGACCACGCAGCGGTGCTCCTTCACTTCAATAGCTTGGGCTTCCAAAATCTTCGCTTTCGCCTCTTCACCTTTAAACGTTACCGCCCACACGTGATTCATTTGGTATGCCCCGAGGGCAACCACTTCCGGCAGCAGTGAAAGACGAGCGAGGGAGTCTCGAAAGTGCTCCACCCGGTACGGCCTGGCTTTTATGTCGCCACGCAAAAAAACAGTATGTAAAACACTCGAACCTGTAGGCAGATGCGGTAGAACCAGTTCATAATCCTTGGTAGGCCTTTCCGTGCTCCTGATACCACGGCCCAGCTGGGCCGCTGAATCCGCTCCTTGGGAGCCCATGATAATCACGTCCGTCACGCTCGGTGGCCGGAAGTGGAATCCCGCTCGGCCACGCTACTTTTTTTTCTTTATTTCCTGGCTTTGGTTCATACCATTTCACAAGAACACAACACGAATAACACAAAACAAAGTACATATTGGAAGGTCATCATCAGCCAATGTCAGGCTGGCTTCGTCTCAGTACATTAAAACTCCCGCTCGGCCCCGGTAGCGTGGCCGAGCGGCTCAAGGGTAGAGCCTTTGCCGCTCGGCCACGCTACCGACGACGGGGGCATATTAATGACCACATTTCTAGTACTACTCCTCACGGACGCATTAAAACAGGAAATTCGCAGTCCGGCACAACGAAACAGAGT
Source organism: Amblyomma maculatum (assembly GCF_055883805.1). Classification (NCBI taxonomy): domain Eukaryota; kingdom Metazoa; phylum Arthropoda; class Arachnida; order Ixodida; family Ixodidae; genus Amblyomma; species Amblyomma maculatum. The sequence goes on along the minus strand of NC_139346.1, from coordinate 164,841,742 downwards.
AAAAATAACTTCCGGCAGGAGTTAATACAATCAGCAGCGGCCGCGAAATTTAGTGTGCAGTCCCGGTAAGTGCACAAATCAGGCCGAGCTACAGTGTGCACAGGTTGCAGCAAAAAGCCTGGCAGCGGTGGGATTCGAACCCACGCCCCCGAAGAGACTGGTGCCTTAAACCAGCGCCTTAGACCGCTCGGCCACGCTACCGACGACGGGGGCATATTAATGACCACATTTCTAGTACTACTCCTCACGGACGCATTAAAACAGGAAATTCGCAGTCCGGCACAACGAAACAGAGTAAAAATAACTTCCGGCAGGAGTTAATACAATCAGCAGCGGCCGCGAAATTTAGTGTGCAGTCCCGGTAAGTGCACAAATCAGGCCGAGCTACAGTGTGCACAGGTTGCAGCAAAAAGCCTGGCAGCGGTGGGATTCGAACCCACGCCTCCGAAGAGACTGGTGCCTTAAACCAGCGCCTTAGACCGCTCGGCCACGCTACCGACGACGGGGGCATATTAATGACCACATTTCTAGTACTACTCCTCACGGACGCATTAAAACAGGAAATTCGCAGTCCGGCACAACGAAACAGAGTAAAAACAACTTCCGGCAGGAGTTAATACAATCAGCAGCGGTCGCGAAATTTAGTGTGCAGTCCCGGTAAGTGCACAAATCAGGCCGAGCTACAGTGTGCACAGGTTGCAGCAAAAAGCCTGGCAGCGGTGGGATTCGAACCCACGCCCCCGAAGAGACTGGTGCCTTAAACCAGCGCCTTAGACCGCTCGGCCACGCTACCGACGACGGGGGCATATTAATGACCACATTTCTAGTACTACTCCTCACGGACGCATTAAAACAGGAAATTCGCAGTCCGGCACAACGAAACAGAGTAAAAATAACTTCCGGCAGGAGTTAATACAATCAGCAGCGGCCGCGAAATTTAGTGTGCAGTCCCGGTAAGTGCACAAATCAGGCCGAGCTACAGTGTGCACAGGTTGCAGCAAAAAGCCTGGCAGCGGTGGGATTCGAACCCACGCCTCCGAAGAGACTGGTGCCTTAAACCAGCGCCTTAGACCGCTCGGCCACGCTACCTTTTTTTTTTTTTTTTTTTTTTTTTTCTTTATTTCCTGGCTTTGGTTCATACCATTTCACAAGAACAAAACACGAATAACACAAAACAAAGTACATATTGGAAGGTCATCATCAGCCAATGTCAGGCTGGCTTCGTCTCAGTACATTAAAACTCCCGCAACGACAGCAAAGGCTCTACCCTTGAGAGCCATTCGGGAGGGTCAGCAGCCACTTTCTGTATGGCAATAAACCAATTCACACTTTCTCGAAAGTATATTCTAGCGGGTCGAGCATCCCTGTCGCAGTGATAGCCCGCCATTCTGGAGCGCCATATAGAGTGGAGGCCCATGAGCATGATTAAATCATACGGAACGCCATCTTCATTATCAATGCTTAAATACCGGATGCCGTGGGAGTCTAGTGGAAATTCTTTCTTTATCGTACGTTGCAAAACATCCCAGAAATAAACCCCTTCCCAACAATGCAAAAAAACATGGTCTATTGTTTCCGGCTGCTTGCAGATTA